>NC_069504.1:1130273047-1130601797 GCF_027579735.1 Bombina bombina
TTGCAATACTGTTAAAAGAAATATGATTGCTGGGAATAATTGGCTAGGTAGGCCTGGCACACAGGCTGCAAGGCAGGAGGAAAGTGCAATTCAATGGCACGAGCAAACTGAGGATTCAGAACAACAATTACCAAAAATTTTAATTTTTAATTATTAAGAATACTGTGACAACAAATATGATTGGTGTAAATAGTTGGCAAGTCGGCCTGGCACACAGGCTGGCAGGCAGGAGAAAAGTGCAATTCAATGGCACGAGCAAACTGAGGATTAAGATCAACAATCAAAAAACTTTTCATTTTAATTAGTAACAATAGTGTGACAACAATTATGATTGGTGTAAATAGTTGGCAAGATGGCCTGGCACACAGGCTGGCAGGCAGGAGGTAAATGCAATTCAAGGAAACTAGGAGACTGAATACTGACTTTCAAAAAAGTGATGATTGACAATTTTTGCAATACTGTTAAAAGAAATATGATTGCTGGGAATAATTGGCTAGGTGGGCCTGGCACACAGGCTGCAAGGCAGGAGGGAAGTGCAATTCAATGGCACGAGCAAACTGAGGATTCAGAACAACTATTACCAAATATTTTAATTTTTAATTATTAAGAATACTGTGACAACAAATATGATTGGTGTAAATATTTTGAAAGTAGGCCTGGCACACAGGCTGGCAGGCAGGAGAAAAGTGCAATTCAATGGCACGAGCAAACTGAGGATTAAGCACAAGATTCAAAAAACTTTTAATTTTAATTAGTAACAATACTGTGACAACAATTATGATTGGTGTAAATAGTTTGCAAGACAGCCTGGCACAAAAGGCTGGCAGGCAGGAGGTAAATGCAATTCAAGGACATTAGGAGACTGAATACTGACAGTCAAAACAGTGATGATTGACAATTTTTGCAATACTGTTAAAAGAAATATGATTGCTGGGAATAATTGGCTCGGTGGGCCTGGCACACAGGCTGCAAGGCAGGAGGAAAGTGCAATTAAATGGCACAAGCAAACTGAGGATTCAGAACAACTATTACCAAATATTTTAAGTTTTAATTATTAAGAATACTGTGACAACAAATATGATTGGTGTAAATAGTTGGCAAGACGGCCTGGCACACAGGCTGGCAGGCAGGAGGTAAATGCAATTCAAGGACACTAGGAGACTGAATACTGACAGTCAAAACAGTGATGATTGACAATTTTTGCAATACTGTTAAAAGAAATATGATTGCTGGGAATAATTGGCTCAGTGGGCCTGGCACACAGGCTGCAAGGCAGGAGGAAAGTGCAATTAAATGGCACGAGCAAACTGAGGATTCAGAACAACTATTACCAAAAATTTTAATTTTTAATTATTAAGAATACTGTGACAACAAATATGATTGGTGTAAATATTTTGAAAGTAGGCCTGGCACACAGGCTCGCAGGCAGGAGAAAAGTGCAATTCAATGGCACGAGCAAACTGAGGATTAAGTACAAGAATCGAAAAACTTTTCATTTTAATTAGTAACAATACTGTGACAACAATTATGATTGGTGTAAATAGTTGGCAAGACGGCCTGGCACACAGGCTGGCAGGCAGGAGGTATATGCAATTCAAGGACACTAGGAGAATGAATACTGACAGTCAAAACAGTGATGATTGACAATTTTTGCAATACTGTTTAAAGAAATATGATTGCTGGGAATAATTGGCTAGGTAGGCCTGGCACACAGGCTGCAATGCAGGAGGAAAGTGCAATTCAATGGCACGAGCAAACTGAGGATTCAGAACAACTATTACCAAAAAATTTAATTTTTAATTATTAAGAATACTGTGACAACAAATATGATTGGTGTAAATATTTTGAAAGTAGGCCTGGCACACAGGCTGGCCGGCAGGAGAAAAGTGCAATTCAATGGCACAAGCAAATTGAGGATTAAGATCAACAATCAAATTTTTTTTAATTTTAATTAGTAACAATACTGTGACAACAATTATGATTGGTGTGAATAGTTGGCAAGACGGCCTGGCACACAGGCTGGCAGGCAGGAGGTATATGCAATTCAAGGACACTAGGAGACTGAATACTGACAGTCAAAACAGTGATGATTGACAATTTTTGCAATACTGTTAAAAGAAATATGATTGCTGGGAATAATTGGCTAGGTAGGCCTGGCACACAGGCTGCAATGCAGAAGGAAAGTGCAATTAAATGGCACGAGCAAACTGAGGATTCAGAACAACTATTACCAAAAAATTTAATTTTTAATTATTAAGAATACTGTGACAACAAATATGATTGGTGTAAATATTTTGAAAGTAGGCCTGGCACACAGGCTGGCCGGCAGGAGAAAAGTGCAATTCAATGGCACGAGCAAACTGAGGATTAAGATCAACAATCAATTTTTTTTTAATTTTAATTAGTAACAATACTGTGACAACAATTATGATTGGTGTGAATAGTTGGCAAGACGGCCTGGCACACAGGCTGGCAGGCAGGAGAAAAGTGCAATTCAATGGCACGAGCAAACTGAGGATTAAGAACAAGAATCGAAAAACTTTTCATTTTAATTAGTAACAATACTGTGACAACAATTATGATTGGTGTAAATAGTTGGCAAGATGGCCTGGCACACAGGCTGGCAGGCAGGAGGTAAATGCAATTCAAGGAAACTAGGAGACTGAATACTGACTTTCAAAAAAGTGATGATTGACAATTTTTGCAATACTGTTAAAAGAAATATGATTGCTGGGAATAATTGGCTAGGTGGGCCTGGCACACAGGCTGCAAGGCAGGAGGGAAGTGCAATTCAATGGCACGAGCAAACTGAGGATTCAGAACAACTATTACCAAATATTTTAATTTTTAATTATTAAGAATACTGTGACAACAAATATGATTGGTGTAAATATTTTGAAAGTAGGCCTGGCACACAGGCTGGCAGGCAGGAGAAAAGTGCAATTCAATGGCACGAGCAAACTGAGGATTAAGCACAAGATTCAAAAAACTTTTAATTTTAATTAGTAACAATACTGTGACAACAATTATGATTGGTGTAAATAGTTTGCAAGACAGCCTGGCACAAAAGGCTGGCAGGCAGGAGGTAAATGCAATTCAAGGACACTAGGAGACTGAATACTGACAGTCAAAACAGTGATGATTGACAATTTTTGCAATACTGTTAAAAGAAATATGATTGCTGGGAATAATTGGCTCAGTGGGCCTGGCACACAGGCTGCAAGGCAGGAGGAAAGTGCAATTAAATGGCACGAGCAAACTGAGGATTCAGAACAACTATTACCAAAAAATTTAATTTTTAATTATTAAGAATACTGTGACAACAAATATGATTGGTGTAAATATTTTGAAAGTAGGCCTGGCACACAGGCTCGCAGGCAGGAGAAAAGTGCAATTCAATGGCACGAGCAAACTGAGGATTAAGTACAAGAATCGAAAAACTTTTCATTTTAATTAGTAACAATACTGTGACAACAATTATGATTGGTGTAAATAGTTGGCAAGACGGCCTGGCACACAGGCTGGCAGGCAGGAGGTATATGCAATTCAAGGACACTAGGAGAATGAATACTGACAGTCAAAACAGTGATGATTGACAATTTTTGCAATACTGTTTAAAGAAATATGATTGCTGGGAATAATTGGCTAGGTAGGCCTGGCACACAGGCTGCAATGCAGGAGGAAAGTGCAATTCAATGGCACGAGCAAACTGAGGATTCAGAACAACTATTACCAAAAAATTTAATTTTTAATTATTAAGAATACTGTGACAACAAATATGATTGGTGTAAATATTTTGAAAGTAGGCCTGGCACACAGGCTGGCCGGCAGGAGAAAAGTGCAATTCAATGGCACAAGCAAACTGAGGATTAAGATCAACAATCAAATTTTTTTTAATTTTAATTAGTAACAATACTGTGACAACAATTATGATTGGTGTGAATAGTTGGCAAGACGGCCTGGCACACAGGCTGGCAGGCAGGAGGTAAATGCAATTCAAGGACACTAGGAGACTGAATACTGACAGTCAAAAAAGTGATGATTGACAATTTTTGCAATACTGTTAAAAGAAATATGATTGCTGGGAATAATTGGCTAGGTGGGCCTGGCACACAGGCTGCAAGGCAGGAGGGAAGTGCAATTCAATGGCACGAGCAAACTGAGGATTCAGAACAACTATTACCAAATATTTTAATTTTTAATTATTAAGAATACTGTGACAACAAATATGATTGGTGTAAATAGTTGGCAAGACGGCCTGGCACACAGGCTGGCAGGCAGGAGGTATATGCAATTCAAGGACACTAGGAGACTGAATACTGACAGTCAAAACAGTGATGATTGACAATTTTTGCAATACTGTTAAAAGAAATATGATTGCTGGGAATAATTGGCTAGGTAGGCCTGGCACACAGGCTGCAATGCAGAAGGAAAGTGCAATTAAATGGCACGAGCAAACTGAGGATTCAGAACAACTATTACCAAAAAATTTAATTTTTAATTATTAAGAATACTGTGACAACAAATATGATTGGTGTAAATATTTTGAAAGTAGGCCTGGCACACAGGCTGGCCGGCAGGAGAAAAGTGCAATTCAATGGCACGAGCAAACTGAGGATTAAGATCAACAATCAATTTTTTTTTAATTTTAATTAGTAACAATACTGTGACAACAATTATGATTGGTGTGAATAGTTGGCAAGACGGCCTGGCACACAGGCTGGCAGGCAGGAGAAAAGTGCAATTCAATGGCACGAGCAAACTGAGGATTAAGAACAAGAATCAAAAAACTTTTAATTTTAATTAGTAACAATACTGTGACAACAATTATGATTGGTGTAAATAGTTGGCAAGATGGCCTGGCACACAGGCTGGCAGGCAGGAGGTAAATGCAATTCAAGGACACTAGGAGACTGAATACTGACAGTCAAAACAGTGATGATTGACAATTTTTGCAATACTGTTAAAAGAAATATGATTGCTGGGAATAATTGGCTAGGTAGGCCTGGCACACAGGCTGCAATGCAGGAGGAAAGTGCAATTCAATGGCACGAGCAAACTGAGGATTCAGAACAACTATTACCAAAAAATTTAATTTTTAATTATTAAGAATACTGTGACAACAAATATGATTGGTGTAAATATTTTGAAAGTAGGCCTGGCACACAGGCTGGCCAGCAGGAGAAAAGTGCAATTCAATGGCACGAGCAAACTGAGGATTAAGATCAACACTCAATTTTTTTTTAATTTTAATTAGTAACAATACTGTGACAACAATTATGATTGGTGTGAATAGTTGGCAAGACGGCCTGGCACAAAAGGCTGGCAGGCAGGAGGTAAATGCAATTCAAGGACACTAGGAGACTGAACACTGACAGTCAAAACAGTAATGATTGACAATTTTTGCAATACTGTTAAAAGAAATATGATTGCTGGGAATAATTGGCTAGGTGGGCCTGGCACACAGGCTGCAAGGCAGGAGGAAAGTGCAATTCAATGGCACAAGCAAACTGAGGATTCAGAACAACTATTAACAAAAATTTTAATTTTTAATTATTAAGAATACTGTGACAACAAATATGATTGGTGTAAATATTTTGAAAGTAGGCCTGGCACACAGGCTGGCAGGCAGGAGAAAAGTGCAATTCAATGGCACGAGCAAACTGAGGATTAAGCACAAGATTCAAAAAACTTTTAATTTTAATTAGTAACAATACTGTGACAACAATTATGATTGGTGTAAATAGTTTGCAAGACAGCCTGGCACAAAAGGCTGGCAGGCAGGAGGTAAATGCAATTCAAGGACACTAGGAGACTGAATACTGACAGTCAAAACAGTGATGATTGACAATTTTTGCAATACTGTTAAAAGAAATATGATTGCTGGGAATAATTGGCTCGGTGGGCCTGGCACACAGGCTGCAAGGCAGGAGGAAAGTGCAATTAAATGGCACGAGCAAACTGAGGATTCAGAACAACTATTACCAAATATTTTAAGTTTTAATTATTAAGAATACTGTGACAACAAATATGATTGGTGTAAATAGTTGGCAAGACGGCCTGGCACACAGGCTGGCAGGCAGGAGGTAAATGCAATTCAAGGACACTAGGAGACTGAATACTGACAGTCAAAACAGTGATGATTGACAATTTTTGCAATACTGTTAAAAGAAATATGATTGCTGGGAATAATTGGCTCAGTGGGCCTGGCACACAGGCTGCAAGGCAGGAGGAAAGTGCAATTAAATGGCACGAGCAAACTGAGGATTCAGAACAACTATTACCAAAAATTTTAATTTTTAATTATTAAGAATACTGTGACAACAAATATGATTGGTGTAAATATTTTGAAAGTAGGCCTGGCACACAGGCTTGCAGGCAGGAGAAAAGTGCAATTCAATGGCACGAGCAAACTGAGGATTAAGTACAAGAATCGAAAAACTTTTCATTTTAATTAGTAACAATACTGTGACAACAATTATGATTGGTGTAAATAGTTGGCAAGACGGCCTGGCACACAGGCTGGCAGGCAGGAGGTATATGCAATTCAAGGACACTAGGAGAATGAATACTGACAGTCAAAACAGTGATGATTGACAATTTTTGCAATACTGTTTAAAGAAATATGATTGCTGGGAATAATTGGCTAGGTAGGCCTGGCACACAGGCTGCAATGCAGGAGGAAAGTGCAATTCAATGGCACGAGCAAACTGAGGATTCAGAACAACTATTACCAAAAAATTTAATTTTTAATTATTAAGAATACTGTGACAACAAATATGATTGGTGTAAATATTTTGAAAGTAGGCCTGGCACACAGGCTGGCCGGCAGGAGAAAAGTGCAATTCAATGGCACAAGCAAATTGAGGATTAAGATCAACAATCAAATTTTTTTTAATTTTAATTAGTAACAATACTGTGACAACAATTATGATTGGTGTGAATAGTTGGCAAGACGGCCTGGCACACAGGCTGGCAGGCAGGAGGTAAATGCAATTCAAGGACACTAGGAGACTGAATACTGACAGTCAAAAAAGTGATGATTGACAATTTTTGCAATACTGTTAAAAGAAATATGATTGCTGGGAATAATTGGCTAGGTGGGCCTGGCACACAGGCTGCAAGGCAGGAGGGAAGTGCAATTCAATGGCACGAGCAAACTGAGGATTCAGAACAACTATTACCAAATATTTTAATTTTTAATTATTAAGAATACTGTGACAACAAATATGATTGGTGTAAATAGTTGGCAAGACGGCCTGGCACACAGGCTGGCAGGCAGGAGGTATATGCAATTCAAGGACACTAGGAGACTGAATACTGACAGTCAAAACAGTGATGATTGACAATTTTTGCAATACTGTTAAAAGAAATATGATTGCTGGGAATAATTGGCTAGGTAGGCCTGGCACACAGGCTGCAATGCAGAAGGAAAGTGCAATTAAATGGCACGAGCAAACTGAGGATTCAGAACAACTATTACCAAAAAATTTAATTTTTAATTATTAAGAATACTGTGACAACAAATATGATTGGTGTAAATATTTTGAAAGTAGGCCTGGCACACAGGCTGGCCGGCAGGAGAAAAGTGCAATTCAATGGCACAAGCAAACTGAGGATTAAGATCAACAATCAATTTTTTTTAATTTTAATTAGTAACAATACTGTGACAACAATTATGATTGGTGTGAATAGTTGGCAAGACGGCCTGGCACACAGGCTGGCAGGCAGGAGAAAAGTGCAATTCAATGGCACGAGCAAACTGAGGATTAAGAACAAGAATCGAAAAACTTTTCATTTTAATTAGTAACAATACTGTGACAACAATTATGATTGGTGTAAATAGTTGGCAAGATGGCCTGGCACACAGGCTGGCAGGCAGGAGGTAAATGCAATTCAAGGACACTAGGAGACTGAATACTGACAGTCAAAACAGTGATGATTGACAATTTTTGCAATACTGTTAAAAGAAATATGATTGCTGGGAATAATTGGCTAGGTAGGCCTGGCACACAGGCTGCAATGCAGGAGGAAAGTGCAATTCAATGGCACGAGCAAACTGAGGATTCAGAACAACTATTACCAAAAAATTTAATTTTTAATTATTAAGAATACTGTGACAACAAATATGATTGGTGTAAATATTTTGAAAGTAGGCCTGGCACACAGGCTGGCCAGCAGGAGAAAAGTGCAATTCAATGGCACGAGCAAACTGAGGATTAAGATCAACACTCAATTTTTTTTTTAATTTTAATTAGTAACAATACTGTGACAACAATTATGATTGGTGTGAATAGTTGGCAAGACGGCCTGGCACAAAAGGCTGGCAGGCAGGAGGTAAATGCAATTCAAGGACACTAGGAGACTGAACACTGACAGTCAAAACAGTAATGATTGACAATTTTTGCAATACTGTTAAAAGAAATATGATTGCTGGGAATAATTGGCTAGGTGGGCCTGGCACACAGGCTGCAAGGCAGGAGGAAAGTGCAATTCAATGGCACAAGCAAACTGAGGATTCAGAACAACTATTAACAAAAATTTTAATTTTTAATTATTAAGAATACTGTGACAACAAATATGATTGGTGTAAATATTTTGAAAGTAGGCCTGGCACACAGGCTGGCAGGCAGGAAAAAAGTGCAATTCAATGGCACGAGCAAACTGAGGATTTAGAACAAGAATCAAAAAACTTTTAATTTTAATTAGTAACAATACTGTGACAACAATTATGATTGGTGTAAATAGTTGGCAAGACGGCCTGGCACAAAAGGCTGGCAGGCAGGAGGTAAATGTAATTCAAGGACACTAGGAAACTGAATACTGACAGTCAAAACAGTAATGATTGACAATTTTTGCAATACTGTTTAAAGAAATATGATTGCTGGGAATAATTGGCTAGGTGGGCCTGGCACAAAGGCTGCAAGGCAGGAGGAAAGTGCAATTCAATGGCACGAGCAAACTGAGGATTCAGAACAACTATTACCAAAAATTTTAATTTTTAATTATTAAGAATAATGTGACAACAAATATGATTGGTGTAAATATTTTGAAAGTAGGCCTGGCACACAGGCTGGCAGGCAGGAGAAAAGTGCAATTCAATGGCACGAGCAAACTGAGGATTAAGAACAAGAATCGAAAAACTTTTCATTTTAATTAGTAACAATACTGTGACAACAATTATGATTGGTGTAAATAGTTGGCAAGACGGCCTGGCACACAGGCTGGCAGGCAGGAGGTATATGCAATTCAAGGACACTAGGAGACTGAATACTGACAGTCAAAACAGTGATGATTGACAATTTTTGCAATACTGTTAAAAGAAATATGATTGCTGGGAATAATTGGCTAGGTAGGCCTGGCACACAGGCTGCAATGCAGGAGGAAAGTGCAATTCAATGGCACGAGCAAACTGAGGATTCAGAACAACTATTACCAAAAAATTTAATTTTTAATTATTAAGAATACTGTGACAACAAATATGATTGGTGTAAATATTTTGAAAGTAGGCCTGGCACACAGGCTGGCCAGGCAGGAGAAAAGTGCATTTCAATGGCACGAGCAAACTGAGGATTAAGATCAACAATCAAATTTTTTTTAATTTTAATTAGTAACAATACTGTGACAACAATTATGATTGGTGTGAATAGTTGGCAAGACGGCCTGGCACACATGCTGGCAGGCAGGAGTTAAATGCAATTCAAGGACACTAGGAGACTGAATACTGACAGTCAAAAAAGTGATGATTGACAATTTTTGCAATACTGTTAAAAGAAATATGATTGCTGGGAATAATTGGCTAGGTGGGCCTGGCACACAGGCTGCAAGGCAGGAGGGAAGTGCAATTCAATGGCACGAGCAAACTGAGGATTCAGAACAACTATTACCAAATATTTTAAGTTTTAATTATTAAGAATACTGTGACAACAAATATGATTGGTGTAAATAGTTGGCAAGACGGCCTGGCACACAGGCTGGCAGGCAGGAGGTAAATGCAATTCAAGGACACTAGGAGACTGAATACTGACAGTCAAAACAGTGATGATTGACAATTTTTGCAATACTGTTAAAAGAAATATGATTGCTGGGAATAATTGGCTCGGTGGGCCTGGCACACAGGCTGCAAAGCAGGAGGAAAGTACAATTAAATGGCACGAGCAAACTGAGGATTCAGAACAACTATTACCAAAAATTTTAATTTTTAATTATTAAGAATACTGTGACAACAAATATGATTGGTGTAAATATTTTGAAAGTAGGCCTGGCACACAGGCTGGCAGGCAGGAGAAAAGTGCAATTCAATGGCACGAGCAAACTGAGGATTAAGAACAAGAATCGAAAAACTTTTCATTTTAATTAGTAACAATACTGTGACAACAATTATGATTGGTGTAAATAGTTGGCAAGACGGCCTGGAACTCAGGCTGGCAGGCAGGAGGTAAATGCAATTCAAGGACACTAGGAGACTGAATACTGACAGTCAAAACAGTGATGATTGACAATTATTGCAATACTGTTAAAAGAAATATGATTGCTGGGAATAATTGGCTCGGTGGGCCTGGCACACAGGCTGCAAGGCAGGAGGAAAGTGCAATTAAATGGCACGAGCAAACTGAGGATTCAGAACAACTATTACCAAAAATTTTAATTTTTAATTATTAAGAATACTGTGACAACAAATATGATTGGTGTAAATATTTTGAAAGTAGGCCTGGCACACAGGCTGGCAGGCAGGAGAAAAGTGCAATTCAATGGCACGAGCAAACTGAGGATTAAGCACAAGAATCAAAAAACTTTTAATTTTAATTAGTAACAATACTGTGACAACAATTATTATTGGTGTAAATAGTTTGCAAGACAGCCTGGCACAAAAGCCTGGCAGGCAGGAGGTAAATGCAATTCAAGGACACTAGGAGACTGAATACTGACAGTCAAAACAGTGATGATTGACAATTTTTGCAATACTGTTAAAAGAAATATGATTGCTGGGAATAATTGGCTAGGTGGGCCTGGCACACAGGCTGCAAGGCAGGAGTAAAGTGCAATTCAATGGCACAAGCAAACTGAGGATTCAGAACAACAATTACCAAAAATGTTAAATTTTAATTATTAAGAATACTGTGACAACAAATATGATTGGTGTAAATATTTTGAAAGTAGGCCTGGCACACAGGCTGGCAGGCAGGAGAAAAGTGCAATTCAATGGCACGAGCAAACTGAGGATTAAGAACAAGAATCAAATTTTTTTTAATTTTAATTAGTAACAATACTGTGACAACAATTATGATTGGTGTAAATAGTTGGCAAGATGGCCTGGCACAAAAGGCTGGCAGGCAGGAGGTAAATGCAATTCAAGGACACTAGGAGACTGAACACTGACAGTCAAAACAGTGATGATTGACAATTTTTGCAATACTGTTAAAAGAAATATGATTGCTGGGAATAATTGGCTAGGTAGGCCTGGCACACAGGCTGCAAGGCAGGAGGAAAGTGCAATTCAATGGCACGAGCAAACTGAGGATTCAGAACAACAATTACCAAAAATTTTAATTTTTAATTATTAAGAATACTGTGACAACAAATATGATTGGTGTAAATAGTTGGCAAGTCGGCCTGGCACACAGGCTGGCAGGCAGGAGAAAAGTGCAATTCAATGGCACGAGCAAACTGAGGATTAAGATCAACAATCAAAAAACTTTTCATTTTAATTAGTAACAATAGTGTGACAACAATTATGATTGGTGTAAATAGTTGGCAAGACGGCCTGGCACACAGGCTGGCAGGCAGGAGGTAAATGCAATTCAAGGAAACTAGGAGACTGAATACTGACTTTCAAAAAAGTGATGATTGACAATTTTTGCAATACTGTTAAAAGAAATATGATTGCTGGGAATAATTGGCTAGGTGGGCCTGGCACACAGGCTGCAAGGCAGGAGGGAAGTGAAATCTAATGGCACGAGCAAACTGAGGATTCAGAACAACTATTACCAAATATTTTAATTTTTAATTATTAAGAATACTGTGACAACAAATATGATTGGTGTAAATATTTTGAAAGTAGGCCTGGCACACAGGCTGGCAGGCAGGAGAAAAGTGCAATTCAATGGCACGAGCAAACTGAGGATTAAGCACAAGATTCAAAAAACTTTTAATTTTAATTAGTAACAATACTGTGACAACAATTATGATTGGTGTAAATAGTTTGCAAGACAGCCTGGCACAAAAGGCTGGCAGGCAGGAGGTAAATGCAATTCAAGGACACTAGGAGACTGAATACTGACAGTCAAAACAGTGATGATTGACAATTTTTGCAATACTGTTAAAAGAAATATGATTGCTGGGAATAATTGGCTCGGTGGGCCTGGCACACAGGCTGCAAAGCAGGAGGAAAGTACAATTAAATGGCACGAGCAAACTGAGGATTCAGAACAACTATTACCAAAAATTTTAATTTTTAATTATTAAGAATACTGTGACAACAAATATGATTGGTGTAAATATTTTGAAAGTAGGCCTGGCACACAGGCTGGCAGGCAGGAGAAAAGTGCAATTCAATGGCACGAGCAAACTGAGGATTAAGAACAAGAATCGAAAAACTTTTCATTTTAATTAGTAACAATACTGTGACAACAATTATGATTGGTGTAAATAGTTGGCAAGACGGCCTGGAACTCAGGCTGGCAGGCAGGAGGTAAATGCAATTCAAGGACACTAGGAGACTGAATACTGACAGTCAAAACAGTGATGATTGACAATTATTGCAATACTGTTAAAAGAAATATGATTGCTGGGAATAATTGGCTCGGTGGGCCTGGCACACAGGCTGCAAGGCAGGAGGAAAGTGCAATTAAATGGCACGAGCAAACTGAGGATTCAGAACAACTATTACCAAAAATTTTAATTTTTAATTATTAAGAATACTGTGACAACAAATATGATTGGTGTAAATATTTTGAAAGTAGGCCTGGCACACAGGCTGGCAGGCAGGAGAAAAGTGCAATTCAATGGCACGAGCAAACTGAGGATTAAGAACAAGAATCAAAAAACTTTTAATTTTAATTAGTAACAATACTGTGACAACAATTATTATTGGTGTAAATAGTTTGCAAGACAGCCTGGCACAAAAGGCTGGCAGGCAGGAGGTAAATGCAATTCAAGGACACTAGGAGACTGAATACTGACAGTCAAAACAGTGATGATTGACAATTTTTGCAATACTGTTAAAAGAAATATGATTGCTGGGAATAATTGGCTAGGTGGGCCTGGCACACAGGCTGCAAGGCAGGAGTAAAGTGCAATTCAATGGCACAAGCAAACTGAGGATTCAGAACAACAATTACCAAAAATGTTAAATTTTAATTATTAAGAATACTGTGACAACAAATATGATTGGTGTAAATATTTTGAAAGTAGGCCTGGCACACAGGCTGGCAGGCAGGAGAAAAGTGCAATTCAATGGCATGAGCAAACTGAGGATTAAGAACAAGAATCAAATTTTTTTTAATTTTAATTAGTAACAATACTGTGACAACAATTATGATTGGTGTAAATAGTTGGCAAGATGGCCTGGCACAAAAGGCTGGCAGGCAGGAGGTAAATGCAATTCAAGGACACTAGGAGACTGAACACTGACAGTCAAAACAGTGATGATTGACAATTTTTGCAATACTGTTAAAAGAAATATGATTGCTGGGAATAATTGGCTAGGTAGGCCTGGCACACAGGCTGCAAGGCAGGAGGAAAGTGCAATTCAATGGCACGAGCAAACTGAGGATTCAGAACAACAATTACCAAAAATTTTAATTTTTAATTATTAAGAATACTGTGACAACAAATATGATTGGTGTAAATAGTTGGCAAGTCGGCCTGGCACACAGACTGGCAGGCAGGAGAAAAGTGCAATTCAATGGCACGAGCAAACTGAGGATTAAGATCAACAATCAAAAAACTTTTCATTTTAATTAGTAACAATAGTGTGACAACAATTATGATTGGTGTAAATAGTTGGCAAGACGGCCTGGCACACAGGCTGGCAGGCAGGAGGTAAATGCAATTCAAGGAAACTAGGAGACTGAATACTGACTTTCAAAAAAGTGATGATTGACAATTTTTGCAATACTGTTAAAAGAAATATGATTGCTGGGAATAATTGGCTAGGTGGGCCTGGCACACAGGCTGCAAGGCAGGAGGGAAGTGAAATCTAATGGCACGAGCAAACTGAGGATTCAGAACAACTATTACCAAATATTTTAATTTTTAATTATTAAGAATACTGTGACAACAAATATGATTGGTGTAAATATTTTGAAAGTAGGCCTGGCACACAGGCTGGCAGGCAGGAGAAAAGTGCAATTCAATGGCACGAGCAAACTGAGGATTAAGCACAAGATTCAAAAAACTTTTAATTTTAATTAGTAACAATACTGTGACAACAATTATGATTGGTGTAAATAGTTTGCAAGACAGCCTGGCACAAAAGGCTGGCAGGCAGGAGGTAAATGCAATTCAAGGACACTAGGAGACTGAATACTGACAGTCAAAACAGTGATGATTGACAATTTTTGCAATACTGTTAAAAGAAATATGATTGCTGGGAATAATTGGCTCGGTGGGCCTGGCACACAGGCTGCAAGGCAGGAGGAAAGTGCAATTAAATGGCACGAGCAAACTGAGGATTCAGAACAACTATTACCAAAAATTTTAATTTTTAATTATTAAGAATACTGTGACAACAAATATGATTGGTGTAAATATTTTGAAAGTAGGCCTGGCACACAGGCTGGCAGGCAGGAGAAAAGTGCAATTCAATGGCACGAGCAAACTGAGGATTAAGAACAAGAATCGAAAAACTTTTCATTTTAATTAGTAACAATACTGTGACAACAATTATGATTGGTGTAAATAGTTGGCAAGACGGCCTGGCACACAGGCTGGCAGGCAGGAGGTAAATGCAATTCAAGGACACTAGGAGACTGAATACTGACAGTCAAAACAGTGATGATTGACAATTTTTGCAATACTGTTAAAAGAAATATGATTGCTGGGAATAATTGGCTCGGTGGGCCTGGCACACAGGCTGCAAGGCAGGAGGAAAGTGCAATTAAATGGCACGAGCAAACTGAGGATTCAGAACAACTATTACCAAAAATTTTAATTTTTAATTATTAAGAATACTGTGACAACAAATATGATTGGTGTAAATATTTTGAAAGTAGGCCTGGCACACAGGCTCGCAGGCAGGAGAAAAGTGCAATTCAATGGCACGAGCAAACTGAGGATTAAGAACAAGAATCGAAAAACTTTTCATTTTAATTAGTAACAATACTGTGACAACAATTATGATTGGTGTAAATAGTTGGCAAGACGGCCTGGCACACAGGCTGGCAGGCAGGAGGTATATGCAATTCAAGGACACTAGGAGACTGAATACTGACAGTCAAAACAGTGATGATTGACAATTTTTGCAATACTGTTAAAAGAAATATGATTGCTGGGAATAATTGGCTAGGTAGGCCTGGCACACAGGCTGCAATGCAGGAGGAAAGTGCAATTCAATGGCACGAGCAAACTGAGGATTCAGAACAACTATTACCAAAAAATTTAATTTTTAATTATTAAGAATACTGTGACAACAAATATGATTGGTGTAAATATTTTGAAAGTAGGCCTGGCACACAGGCTGGCCGGCAGGAGAAAAGTGCAATTCAATGGCACGAGCAAACTGAGGATTAAGATCAACAATCAAATTTTTTTAAATTTTAATTAGTAACAATACTGTGACAACAATTATGATTGGTGTGAATAGTTGGCAAGACGGCCTGGCACAAAAGGCTGGCAGGCAGGAGGTAAATGCAATTCAAGGACACTAGGAGACTGAACACTGACAGTCAAAACAGTGATGATTGACAATTTTTGCAATACTGTTAAAAGAAATATGATTGCTGGGAATAATTGGCTAGGTGGGCCTGGCA
This sequence comes from Bombina bombina, assembly GCF_027579735.1. NCBI lineage: Eukaryota > Metazoa > Chordata > Amphibia > Anura > Bombinatoridae > Bombina > Bombina bombina. The sequence goes on from NC_069504.1 coordinate 1,130,289,019, forward strand.
CACAGGCTGCAAGGCAGGAGGAAAGTGCAATTCAATGGCACAAGCAAACTGAGGATTCAGAACAACTATTAACAAAAATTTTAATTTTTAATTATTAAAAATACTGTGACAACAAATATGATTGGTGTAAATATTTTGAAAGTAGGCCTGGCACACAGGCTGGCAGGCAGGAAAAAAGTGCAATTCAATGGCACGAGCAAACTGAGGATTTAGAACAAGAATCAAAAAACTTTTAATTTTAATTAGTAACAATACTGTGACAACAATTATGATTGGTGTAAATAGTTGGCAAGACGGCCTGGCACAAAAGGCTGGCAGGCAGGAGGTAAATGCAATTCAAGGACACTAGGAAACTGAATACTGACAGTCAAAACAGTAATGATTGACAATTTTTGCAATACTGTTAAAAGAAATATGATTGCTGGGAATAATTGGCTAGGTGGGCCTGGCACAAAGGCTGCAAGGCAGGAGGAAAGTGCAATTCAATGGCACTAACAAACTGAGGATTCAGAACAACTATTACCAAAAATTTTAATTTTTAATTATTAAGAATAATGTGACAACAAATATGATTGGTGTAAATATTTTGAAAGTAGGCCTGGCACACAGGCTGGCAGGCAGGAGAAAAGTGCAATTCAATGGCATGAGCAAACTGAGGATTAAGAACAAGAATCGAAAAACTTTTCATTTTAATTAGTAACAATACTGTGACAACAATTATGATTGGTGTAAATAGTTGGCAAGACGGCCTGGCACACAGGCTGGCAGGCAGGAGGTATATGCAATTCAAGGACACTAGGAGACTGAATACTGACAGTCAAAACAGTGATGATTGACAATTTTTGCAATACTGGTAAAAGAAATATGATTGCTGGGAATAATTGGCTAGGTAGGCCTGGCACACAGGCTGCAATGCAGGAGGAAAGTGGAATTCAATGGCACGAGCAAACTGAGGATTCAGAACAACTATTACCAAAAAATTTAATTTTTAATTATTAAGAATACTGTGACAACAAATATGATTGGTGTAAATATTTTGAAAGTAGGCCTGGCACACAGGCTGGCCAGCAGGAGAAAAGTGCAATTCAATGGCACGAGCAAACTGAGGATTAAGATCAACAATCAAATTTTTTTTAATTTTAATTAGTAACAATACTGTGACAACAATTATGATTGGTGTGAATAGTTGGCAAGACGGCCTGGCACACAGGCTGGCAGGCAGGAGGTAAATGCAATTCAAGGACACTAGGAGACTGAATACTGACAGTCAAAAAAGTGATGATTGACAATTTTTGCAATACTGTTAAAAGAAATATGATTGCTGGGAATAATTGGCTAGGTGGGCCTGGCACACAGGCTGCAAGGCAGGAGGGAAGTGCAATTCAATGGCACGAGCAAACTGAGGATTCAGAACAACTATTACCAAATATTTTAAGTTTTAATTATTAAGAATACTGTGACAACAAATATGATTGGTGTAAATAGTTGGCAAGACGGCCTGGCACACAGGCTGGCAGGCAGGAGGTAAATGCAATTCAAGGACACTAGGAGACTGAATACTGACAGTCAAAACAGTGATGATTGACAATTTTTGCAATACTGTTAAAAGAAATATGATTGCTGGGAATAATTGGCTCGGTGGGCCTGGCACACAGGCTGCAAAGCAGGAGGAAAGTACAATTAAATGGCACGAGCAAACTGAGGATTCAGAACAACTATTACCAAAAATTTTAATTTTTAATTATTAAGAATACTGTGACAACAAATATGATTGGTGTAAATATTTTGAAAGTAGGCCTGGCACACAGGCTGGCAGGCAGGAGAAAAGTGCAATTCAATGGCACGAGCAAACTGAGGATTAAGAACAAGAATCGAAAAACTTTTCATTTTAATTAGTAACAATACTGTGACAACAATTATGATTGGTGTAAATAGTTGGCAAGACGGCCTGGCACACAGGCTGGCAGGCAGGAGGTAAATGCAATTCAAGGACACTAGGAGACTGAATACTGACAGTCAAAACAGTGATGATTGACAATTTTTGTAATACTGTTAAAAGAAATATGATTGCTGGGAATAATTGGCTCGGTGGGCCTGGCACACAGGCTGCAAGGCAGGAGGAAAGTGCAATTAAATGGCACGAGCAAACTGAGGATTCAGAACAACTATTACCAAAATTTTTAATTTTTAATTATTAAGAATACTGTGACAACAAATATGATTGGTGTAAATATTTTGAAAGTAGGCCTGGCACACAGGCTGGCAGGCAGGAGAAAAGTGCAATTCAATGGCACGAGCAAACTGAGGATTAAGAACAAGAATCGAAAAACTTTTCATTTTAATTAGTAACAATACTGTGACAACAATTATGATTGGTGTAAATAGTTGGCAAGACGGCCTGGCACACAGGCTGGCAGGCAGGAGGTATATGCAATTCAAGGACACTAGGAGACTGAATACTGACAGTCAAAACAGTGATGATTGACAATTTTTGCAATACTGTTAAAAGAAATATGATTGCTGGGAATAATTGGCTAGGTAGGCCTGGCACACAGGCTGCAATGCAGGAGGAAAGTGCAATTCAATGGCACGAGCAAACTGAGGATTCAGAACAACTATTACCAAAAAATTTAATTTTTAATTATTAAGAATACTGTGACAACAAATATGATTGGTGTAAATATTTTGAAAGTAGGCCTGGCACACAGGCTGGCCGGCAGGAGAAAAGTGCAATTCAATGGCATGAGCAAACTGAGGATTAAGATCAACAATCAAATTTGTTTTAATTTTAATTAGTAACAATACTGTGACAACAATTATGATTGGTGTGAATAGTTGGCAAGACGGCCTGGCACACAGGCTGGCAGGCAGGAGTTAAATGCAATTCAAGGACACTAGGAGACTGAATACTGACAGTCAAAAAAGTGATGATTGACAATTTTTGCAATACTGTTAAAAGAAATATGATTGCTGGGAATAATTGGCTAGGTGGGCCTGGCACACAGGCTGCAAGGCAGGAGGGAAGTGCAATTCAATGGCACGAGCAAACTGAGGATTCAGAACAACTATTACCAAATATTTTAAGTTTTAATTATTAAGAATACTGTGACAACAAATATGATTGGTGTAAATAGTTGGCAAGACCGCATGGCACACAGGCTGGCAGGCAGGAGGTAAATGCAATTCAAGGACACTAGGAGACTGAATACTGACAGTCAAAACAGTGATGATTGACAATTTTTGCAATACTGTTAAAAGAAATATGATTGCTGGGAATAATTGGCTCGGTGGGCCTGGCACACAGGCTGCAAGGCAGGAGGAAAGTGCAATTAAATGGCACGAGCAAACTGAGGATTCAGAACAACTATTACCAAAAATTTTAATTTTTAATTATTAAGAATACTGTGACAACAAATATGATTGGTGTAAATATTTTGAAAGTAGGCCTGGCACACAGGCTGGCAGGCAGGAGAAAAGTGCAATTCAATGGCACGAGCAAACTGAGGATTAAGAACAAGAATCGAAAAACTTTTCATTTTAATTAGTAACAATACTGTGACAACAATTATGATTGGTGTAAATAGTTGGCAAGACGGCCTGGCACACAGGCTGGCAGGCAGGAGGTATATGCAATTCAAGGACACTAGGAGACTGAATACTGACAGTCAAAACAGTGAGGATTGACAATTTTTGCAATACTGTTAAAAGAAATATGATTGCTGGGAATAATTGGCTAGGTAGGCCTGGCACACAGGCTGCAATGCAGGAGGAAAGTGCAATTCAATGGCACGAGCAAACTGAGGATTCAGAACAACTATTACCAAAAAATTTAATTTTTAATTATTAAGAATACTGTGACAACAAATATGATTGGTGTAAATATTTTGAAAGTAGGCCTGGCACACAGGCTGGCCGGCAGGAGAAAAGTGCAATTCAATGGCACAAGCAAACTGAGGATTAAGATCAACAATCACATTTTTTTTAATTTTAATTAGTAACAATACTGTGACAACAATTATGATTGGTGTGAATAGTTGGCAAGACGGCCTGGCACACAGGCTGGCAGGCAGGAGGTAAATGCAATTCAAGGACACTAGGAGACTGAATACTGACAGTCAAAAAAGTGATGATTGACAATTTTTGCAATACTGTTAAAAGAAATATGATTGCTGGGAATAATTGGCTAGGTGGGCCTGGCACACAGGCTGCAAGGCAGGAGGGAAGTGCAATTCAATGGCACGAGCAAACTGAGGATTCAGAACAACTATTACCAAATATTTTAATTTTTAATTATTAAGAATACTGTGACAACAAATATGATTGGTGTAAATAGTTGGCAAGACGGCCTGGCACACAGGCTGGCAGGCAGGAGGTAAATGCAATTCAAGGACACTAGGAGACTGAATACTGACAGTCAAAACAGTGATGATTGACAATTTTTGCAATACTGTTAAAAGAAATATGATTGCTGGGAATAATTGGCTCGGTGGGCCTGGCACACAGGCTGCAAGGCAGGAGGAAAGTGCAATTAAATGGCATGAGCAAACTGAGGATTCAGAACAACTATTACCAAAAATTTTAATTTTTAATTATTAAGAATACTGTGACAACAAATATGATTGGTGTAAATATTTTGAAAGTCGGCCTGGCACACAGGCTGGCAGGCAGGAGGAAAATGCAATTCAATGACACTAGGAGACTGAATATTTGCAGTCCAAAAAATTATGATTTTTATTTTTTTATATACTGTTACAAGAATTATGATTGGTTCCACTAATTGGCTAGTTGGGCCTGGAAAACACGCTGGCAGGCAGGAGGAAAGTGCAATTCAATGGCACGAGCAAACTGATGAATCACAAGCGATCAATTTGGAATTTTAAAGATTAACAATACTTTTACAACAACTAGGATTGGTGGCACTAATTTGCTAGTTTGTGCCTGGCACACAGGCTGCCAGGCAGGAGGAAACTGCAATTCAATGGCACTAGTAGACTGAATATTTGCAGTCCAAAAAATTATGATTTTTAATTTTTTTGATACTGTTACAAGAATTATGATTGGTGCCACTAATTGGCTAGTTGGGCCTGGCACACAGGCTGGCAGATATGAGTCGTGGATGGTAGGTAGGGCAGCAATTTAACACAGTATGCTGTGTAAGTGACAAAAACACAGGCCTGATAGAAAATTAAGTTAGATTACACTAGCAAAATATTTTAAAATTTTAGATTTTAATATTAAAATTATGTTAAGAAGTGCAATGCACATATGAGTGGTCGCACTGGCTTGCTGCTACGTAGGGCAGCAATTAACAACAGTATGCTGTGTAAGTCAGATAGACAGTTAGACACAGGCCTGATAGAAAATAAAATTAGATTACACTAGCATAATGATTTAAAGACTTTTTTTTGGGAATTTAAAGAAAAAGGTTAAGCACATACATATGAGTCGTGGCTGATAGACTTGGAAGGGCAGCTATTAAAAACAGTAGGCTCTGTAAGTCAGACACACACGCCTGATAGAAAATACTATTAGATTACACTAAAAAAATGATTTAAATTATTTTTTTGGGGGGGAAATTAAAAAAAGGTTAAACACATATGAGTCGTGGCTCATAGACTAAGGAGGGCAGCAAGTAAACACAGTAGGCTCTGTATGTCAGCAAAACACACAGGCCTGATAGAAAATGATATTAGATTACACTATCAAAAAAATTTAAACTTTTTTTTTTTATATTTAAATTAAGGTGAAGAAGATATGAGTGGTGGCTGCATGGCACAGACCAATTAACCAAAAGACTGAAAAAAATTGAGGTATATTAATGCTGAGTGAGCCTGACAGGCACAAGCCTGATAGAAAATGTAATTAGATTACACTAGCAAAATTATTATTATTTTTTTTTTTAAATTTAAAATAATGTTATAAACGGATATTAACACTGGTGGCTGGCACAGAGCAGTGAACCAGAGTATATGCTGTGTGACACAGGCCTGATAGAAAATGAAAAAAAATTACACTAGCAAAATAATTAAAATTTTTGGTTAGTTAAATTTAAACTAATGTTGTTAGGGAGATATCAGTGGTGGCAGTAATCACAGCATATGCTGTGAGCCTTAAACACACAGGCTGAAAGCCAGGCAAATGCTAATAAAAATACGAAAAAAAAAAACGGCACAAAATATAGCCCTAAAAAGGGCTTTTTGGGGTGCTGTCCTTGCAGCAGAGATGAGTGGAGTCCTTCTGGACTGTAGTGGACACTAAATACACTAGCCTAGCTATGTATTTCCCTATAATGTCAGGAGCACAAACACAACACGTCCTCTCACTAAGAAAGCAAGGTCATTATGAGTCTAAAATGGCGGCTTCCGAGTAGCTGGGAGGGTCTGTGAGGGAGTGTCTGATGTTGATTGGCTCTAATGTGTCAGACGGCTGTGACATACAGGGTCAAAGTTTCCTCAATGATGACACATAGGGGGCGGATTGAACATCACCATGTGTTCGCCCGCAGCAGCGAACGCGAACAAGCTATGTTCGCTGGGAACCGTTCGCGGGCGAACAGTTCGGGACATCACTAATGCTCACTAGCTGCTGATTGGTTGCTGCACATAGAAGCATCATGATATTGGCTCACCATGTGCATTGCTTTTTCTTCAAATAAGGATATTTAAAAAATGAAGCAAAATAAATAATGGAAGTAAATTGTAATGTTGTTTAAATTTCTATTCTCTATCTGAATAATGAAATAAAGATTTTGGGTTTAGTGGCCCTTTAAGGGAAAGAAATTGAAAAATGGCCTTGGTCCTGAAGGGGTTAAAAAAAACCCTAGAAATTTGACTGTAAAATAATAGCAGTAAGTGGAAGGGGGCGGGATCGTGGGCGGGGATGTCCGGGGGCGCGCACGGACGCGCGCTCGTGCACGGGAGGGCGGGGGCGGGCGCGTGCATGGGGAGGGAGCGGATGGGAACCGCTACACTACAGAAAAAGTTGGTGTAAAATTAAAAAAAAAAAAGGAATAAAAATTAAAAAAAAAAAGATCAGGCAGGTGGTGGGGGTTGGTCTGTGGGGGGGGGGGAAGCTACACTACAGAAAAAAAAAATGAAAACAGAAAAAACTACTTTTTTTTGCAAACTGGGTATTGGCAGACAGTAACCCATTATTTTAGCACTGGCAGACTTTCTGCAAGTACTTACGATGACGGGGACAATTGTGGGGTGGGGGAGGGAAGGGAGCTTTTTGGGAGGGATCAGGTGGTCTGATGTGTCAGGTGGGAGGCTGATCTCTACACTAAAGCTAAAATTAACCCTGCAAGCTCCCTACAAACTACCTAATTAACCCCTTCACTGCTAGCCATAATACACGTGTGATGCGCAGCAGCATTTAGCGGCCTTCTAATTACCAGAAAGCAACGCCAAAGTCATATATGTCTGCTATTTCTGAACAAAGGGGATCCCAGAGAAGCATTTACAACCATTTGTGCCATAATTGCACAAGCTGTAAATGATTTCGGTGAGAAACCTAAAATTGTGAAAAATGTAACGTTTTTTTTTTTAATTTGATCGCATTTGGCGGTGAAATGGTGGCATGAAATATACCAAAATTGGCCTAGATCAATACTTTGGGTTGTCTACTACACTACACTTAAGCTAAAATTAACTCTACAAGCTCCCTACATGCTCCCTAATTAACCCTTTCACTGCTGGGCATAAAACACGTGTGGTGCGCAATGGCATTTAGCAGCCTTCTAATTACCAAAAAGCAACGCCAAAGCCATATAAGTCTGCTATTTCTGAACAAAGGGGATCCCAGAGAAGCATTTACAACCATTTATGCCATAATTGCATAAGTTGTTTGTAAATAATTTCTGTGAGAAACCTAAAGTTTGTGAAAAAGTGAACAATTTCTTTTTATTTGATCGCATTTGGCGGTGAAATGGTGGCATGAAATATATATGGGATGTCTTCTAAAAAAAATATATACATGTCAAGGGATATTCAGGTATTCCTGACAGATATCAGGGTTCCAATGTAACTAGCGCTCATTTTGAAAAAAAGTGGTTTTGAAATAGCAAAGTGCTTCTTGTATTTATTTCCCTATAACTTGCAAAAAAAGCAAAGAACATGTTAACATTGGGTATTTCTAAACTCAGGACAAAATTTAGAAACTATTTAGCATTGTTGTTTTTTGGTGGTTGTAGATGTGTAACAGATTTTGGGGGTCAAAGTTAGAAAAAGTGTGTTTTTTTCAATTTTTTCCTCATATTTTATAATATTTTTAATAATAAATTATAAGATATGATGAAAATAATGGTATCTTTAGAAAGTCCATTTAGTGGCGAGAAAAACGGTATATAATATGTGTGGGTACAGTAAATGAGTAAGAGGAAAATTACAGCTAAACACAAACACAACAGAAATGTAAAAATAGCCCTGGTCCTTAATGGAAAGAAATTGAAAAATGGCCTTGGTCCTTAAGGGGTTAAATTTTTTTTTAGAAATTTGAATGTGAAATAATAGCAGTCAGTGGAGGGGGGCGGGATCGTGGGCGGGGATTCCAGGGGACGCGCGCGCGTGCACGGGGAGGGAGCGGGTGGGAACCGCTACACACTACAGAAAAAGTTGGTGTAAAATTTAAAAAAAAGGAATAAAAATTAAAAAAAAAAAAGATCAGGCAGGTGGTGGGGGTTGTTCTGTGGGGGGGGGGAAGCTACACTACAGAAAAATAAAAAATAAAAACAGAAAAAAACTACTTTTTTTTGCAAACTGGGTACTGGCAGACAGCTGCCAGTACCCAAGATGGCCGCCAATAAGGCAGATGGGGAGGGTTAGAGAGCTGTTTTGGGGGGGATCAGGGAGGTTGGGGGCTAAGGGGGGATGCTACACCACAGCATATGTAAATATGCTAAAAAATAATTTTTTTTTAAAAAAAAACTTTTATTTTAGTACTGGCAGACTTTCTGCCAGTACTTAAGATGGCGGGGACAATTGTGGGGTAGGGGAGGGAAGGAAGCTGTTTGGGAGGGATCAGGGGGTCTGATGTGTCAGGTGGGAGGCTGATCTCTACACTACAGCTAAAATTAACCCTGCAAGCTCCCAACAAACTACCTAATTAACCCCTTCACTGCTAGCCATAATACACGTGTGATGCAAAGCAGCATTTAGCGGCCTTCTAATTACCAGAAAGCAACGCCAAAGTCATATATGTTTGCTATTTCTGAACAAAGGGGATCCCAGAGAAGCATTTACAACCATTTATGCCATAATTGCATAAGTTGTTTGTAAATAATTTCTGTGAGAAACCTAATGTTTGTGAAAAAGTGAACAATTTTTTTTTATTTGATCGCATTTGGCGGTGAAATGGTGGCATGAAATATACCAAAATGGGCCTAGATCAATACTTTGGGATGTCTTCTAAAAAAAAATATATACATGTCAAGGGATATTCAGGTATTCCTGACAGATATCAGGGTTCCAATGTAACTAGCGCTCATTTTGAAAAAAAGTGGTTTTGAAATAGCAAAGTGCTTCTTGTATTTATTTCCCTATAACTTGCAAAAAAAGCAAAGAACATGTTAACATTGGGTATTTCTAAACTCAGGACAAAATTTAGAAACTACTTAGCATGGTTGTTTTTTGGTGGTTGTAGATGTGTAACAGATTTTTCAGGGCCTGCCAGGGCACAGTGTCACACCAGTGCAACTCATATCTGGTGTAACAGTAGTGTACATTAAAAAAAAAATTACAATTTTGACTGTAATAGATTGAATAGCAGTTAGTTGTCTGCAAGCGTGTGTGTCAGGCCTACAGCGTCTACTCTGCCAACTTCTGCCAGTGCACAGTGCCACTCATATCTGTTGTCACAGTAGCTTGCACGCATAGTACCACTAATCGAAAAAAAATGACAGGCAGAGGCAGGCCACCCCGCAGGGGCCGTCGTGGTCGTGGTGCTGTGATTCCCTTTAGCCCTGGAATAATGCCAGTGTTCAGAGGCCACGTACCCTGAACTCGAAAAGTTCTGAGGACATAGTTGACTGGCTAACACAGGACACCCAATACAGCTTCCGCTCTGAACCTTGACGCACCATCCTCCTCCAGCTTAGCTTTGGGCACCTCTCAAGTTACCACTCGCCCGCCTGCCGCCACCACCAACACTAGCACCACAGCCGCTTCACTTGATCTGTCAGAGGAGTTATTTACACATCAGTTTGAAGAAATGAGTGATGCGCAACCATTATTGCCAGAGGATGTAGATAACAGGGATATGTCTCAGTCAGGCAGCATTACACACATGGACGTACGGTGTGATGATGATGATGTAGTACCCGCTGCAGGAGTTTGGTCTGTCACTGTGAAGCGGGCGTAACCCTTACACTACCTGATTGATACAACATCATACCTGATGTTTTAAAGCACGTTATTCCAAACAATTTAGGAATGTTAGGTGATTTATGCCCTTTATGGATTAAAACCAGACAATCCAGTCCCCTTGAAACAACTTTTCCATCACTATTGTGGCCAGAAAGAGTCCCTGTGGGTTTTAAAATTCGCCTGCTCATTGAAGTCTATGGCGGTTCGCTGGTTCGCGAACTTTTGCGGAAGTTCGCGTTCGCCGTTCACGAACCCAAATTTTTATGTTCGCGACATCACTAGCCTCCCCCTTTGGATGAACTCAAGGTCTCCTTAGATCCAATCCTGGCCTTGAAAATATGTGATTGCATCAACGATCGCTTGATTTAATTTTTGCAGCAATAGTTTACCTCAGAATTATATTCCAATGTTAAACACTTGTGGCATGAAGGTGTTAATACTAAACCAACGCTGGAAGTTTTATGACATCATGCTGGATAAGTAATGGACATTGCACAAATGAAGTTTAAATAAAATAAATAAACTGTACAATCCATTCTATATCAATGCATAATATATATATTGCAGTGATTTGTATTAAGTATAAGCCACTGCTCAGTGCTTTTTAATTACAACAATGAAACAGACAGTTTATTTTTCCTTTAAACAGTTATTGCTTTTGTGTAAAATTGAGGCCAAAAAGCAAATTCTACAACCTGCAATTGCTGCTTATCAAGTAGCTGGTTTCGGCAATTTGAAGCAAATTGATCACCTAGGTTACTGATTTTGCGCTAGATTACAAGTTGAGTGGTATTTAACACTTCCGTTTGTGCACTAATAAAGCTAAAAATAAACTTGTATAGTTTAGGATATCGTATTACAAATTGAAAGTATTTTTTTGTTGCGAACAAAACCTGATGCACACTAAACACTGGACTTTGAATACCGCAGCCGCGTTAAATTTGATTCCCTATAGAAAAAAACACCTATCGCTTGTTTGCTAACTTGATTGTGTTTAACCAAGTGTGCTATATCTGACATAAAGGGGCATATTTATCAAGGTCTGTCAGACCGGATCCGACAGTGCGGATCAGGTCCGACAGACCCCGCTGGTGCAACGCCGCCTCCTGCTGACTCGCGGCCAATTGGCCGCCAGCAGGGGGGTGTCAATCAACCCGATCGTACTCGATCGGGTTGATTTCTGGCGACATCTGTCCGCCTGCTCAGAGCAGGCGGACAGGTTATGGAGCAGCGGTCTTTGTGACCACTGCTTCATAACTGCTGTTTCTGGCGAGACTGCAGGCTCGCCAGAAACACGGGGCATCAAGCTCCATTCGGAGCTTGATACATATGCCCCAAAGTATGCACATTTTACATTCCAATGTTCTTCACATAGAAGGAAATGTTCTATTGTTTGATAGATATTTTTATATTTATCTGATTTTTTTTGTGTGAAATATATATCTATACCTACCTATATATCTATATGAATATATACATGTATAGGTATATACAGATATACCTTTTAAAAATACATAGGCCTCTAGTTATCAAGCCGTCGACTTTCTTGCATTCGACGGCACCAATACGCTCGCCTAAGATCGCCTAACATCGCTGCCGCGGACCTGAATACATTCGCCAAAATAATCAAGAAAGCTGTCAAAAAGACGCGCACCAAGTACGGTGCGATGAGCAACGGACTGTTGTTAACTAACAGTCATCGATCTCGCTGCTCATCGGCTTATTTGCAGCTTTCTTGGTAACCTGTCACTAATCACCCACACTATACTATACTGTTTTACCCCCTATACCGCCGCTCCCAGAGCCCACCGCAACTAAATAAAGTTATTAACCCCTAAACTGCCGCTCCCAGAGCCCACCGCAACTCTAATAAAGTGTTTAACCCCTAAACTGCCGTTCCCGGAGCACACCACCACCGACATTTTATGTATTAACCCCTAAACCGCCGCCTACATTATATGTATTAACCCCTAAACCGCCGTTCTCGGACCCCGCCGCCACCTACATTAAATTTATTAACCCCTAATCTGACCCCCCTACACCGCCGCCACCTACATTAAATTTATTAACCCCTAATCTCCCACCCCCAACATTGCCACCACTATAGTCTAACCCTAACCCTAACACCACCTAACTTAAATAAAATTTAAATTAATCTAAATAAATATTACTATCATGAAATAAATTATACCTATTTAAGAATAAATACTTACCTGTAAAATAAACCCTAAGATAGCTGCAATATAACTAATAGTTACATTGTAGCCATCTTAGGATTTATTTTTATTTTACAGGCAACTTTGTATTTATTTTAACTAGGTACAATAGTTATTAAATAGTTATTAACTATTTAATAACTACCTAGTTAAAATAAATACAAAAGTACCTGTAAAATAAAACCTAACCTAAGTTACAATTACACCTAACACTACACTATAATTAAATTAATTACCTAAATTAAAATAAATGAATTACAATTAAATAAAAAAACAAAAAAACAAACACTAAATTACAGAAAATAATAAAATAATTACAAGAATTTTAAACTAATTACACCTAATCTAATCCCCCTAATAAAATTAAAAAGCCCCCCAAAATAAAAAAAATCCTAACCTATACTAAATTATAAATAGCCCTTAAAAGGGCCTTTTGCGGGGCATTGCCCCAAAGTAATCAGCTCTATTACCTGTGAAAAAAAACAATCCCCCCCCCAACATTACAACCCACCACCCACACACCCAACCCTACTCTAAAACTCACCCAATACCCCCTTAATAAAACCTAACACTAACCCCCTGAAGATCACCCTACCTTGAGAAGTCTTCACCCAACTGGGCCTTAGTCCTCAACGAAGCCGGGCGAAGTCTTCATCCAACGGGGCAGAAGAGGTCCTCCAGACGGGCAGAAGTCTTCATCCAGGCGGCATCTTCTATCTTTATCCATCCGACGAGGAGCAGCTCCATCTTGAAGACATCCGACGCGGAGCATCTATCCAGACCGACGACTACACGATGAATGAATATTCCTTTAAATTATGTCATCCAAGATGGCATCCCTTGAATTCCGATTGGCTGATAGAAGTCTATCAGCCAATCGGAATTAAGGTAGGAAAAATTCTATTGGTTGATGCAATCAGCCAATAGGATTGAGCTTGAATTCTATTGGCTGTTTCAATCAGCCAATAGAATGCAAGCTCAATCCTATTAGCTGATTGCATCAGCCAATAGGATTAAATTTTTCCTACCTTAATTCCAATTGGCTGATAGAATCAGCCAATCGGAATTCAAGGGACACCATCTTGGAGGACGTCATTAATAGGAATATTCATTCGTCGGGTAGTCGTCGGTCTGGATGGATGCTCCGTGTCGGATGTCTTCAAGATGGAGCCGCTCCTCGTCGGATGGATGAAGATAGAAGATACCGCCTGGTTGAAGACTTCTGACCGTCTGGAGGACCTCTTCTGCCTGGTTGGATGAAGACTTCGCCCGGCTTCGTTGAGGACTTCGGCCTGGTTGGGTGAAGACTTCTCAAGGTAGGGTGATCATCAAGGGGTTAGTGTTAGGTTTTATTAAGGGGGGACTGGGTGGGTTTTAGAGTAGGGCTGGGTGTGTGGGTGGTGAGATTTAATGTTGGGGGGAATTGTTATTTTTTTTCAGGTAATAGAGATGATTACTTTGGGGCAATGCCCCGCAAAAGGCCCTTTTAAGGGCTATTTGTAATTTAGTATAGGGTAGGGATTTTTATTATTTTGGGGGCTTTTTATTTTATTAGGAGGATTAGATTAGGTGTAATTAGTTTAAAAATCTTGTAATTATTATATTATTTTCTGTAATTTAGTGGGTTTTTTTGTACTTTAGTTAATTTTATTTAATTGTAATTAATTTATTTTAATTTAGGGAATTAATTAAATTATAGTGTAGTGTTAGGTGTAATTGTAACTTAGGTTAGGTTTTATTTTACAGGTAAATTTGTATTTATTTTAACTAGGAAGTTATTAAATAGTTAATAACTATTTAATAACTATTCTACCTAGTTAAAATAAATACAAAGTTGCCTGTAAAATAAAAATAAATCCTAAAATGGCTACAATGTAAGTATTAGTTATATTGTATCTATCTTAGGGTTTATTTTATAGGTATTTAGATTTAAATATGAATTATTTAGTTAATTATAGTAATGTTTCTTTAGATTTATTAAAATTGTATTTAAGTTAGGGGGTGTTAGGGTTAGACTTAGGTTTAGGGGTTAATATGGTTATTATAGTGGCAGCGGTGTGGGGGGGGCAGATTAGGGGTTAATAAAAATAATATAGGTGGTGGTGGGTTCCGGGAGCGGCGGTTTAGGGGTTAAACAATTTATTTAGTTGCGGCGGGGTCCAGGATTGGCAGGATAGGGGTTAATAACTTTATGTAGGTGGCGGCAGTATATGGGGTGGCAGATTAGGGGTTAATAGGTATAATGTAGGTGGCGGTGGGCTCCGTGAGCGGCAGTTTAGGGGTTAATACATTTATTAGAGTTGTGACGGGGTCTGGGAGCGGCGGTTTAGGGGTTAATAAGTATAATGTAGGTGGCTGCGGTGTAGGGGGGGGGCAGATTAGGGGTGTTTAGACTCGGGATACATGTTAGGGTGTTAAGTGTAGACGTTCCCATAGGAATCAATGGGATATCGGGCAGCAGCGAACATAAGCTTTCACTGCTGTCATACTCCCATTGATTCCTATGGCATCCACCGCCTCCAGGGCGGCGGATTGAAAACCAGGTACGCTGGGCCGCAATAGTGACGAGCGTACCTGGTAGATATTTGTTAACTAGCAAAAGTAGTCAGATAGTGCTGAACTTGCGTTCGGAACATCTGTAGTGACGTAACCATCAATCTGTGTTGGACTGAGTCTGGCGCACCGTATGTTACGTCACTATATTCTACTTTTGCCGGTCTGTAGGGTTTGATAACAGGCGAATCAGGCTCACCACAAATACGCTGCGGAATTCCAGCGTATTTGCGGTTGACAGCTTGATAAATAGAGGCCATAAAGCAGTTTGTAGAACATTGGAATGTAAAATATATGCAGCATATACAGAGTAATAAAACATTTTTAAATATTAATATTGAATACAAATATTTTTTCTTGCTTTCAGGTATTCAACTGTAAAGGGCTCAAATGTTTATAGATAGATAGACAGACAGACAAACAAGCAAATATATAAATAGATAGATAACCCCTGCTAGCCAATAGGTGCCCAGGTCCCCCAAAAGTGCCAAAAATAGCACAGGTACCAAAACACCCTTGGAAAGTCGCCCCTGATCACCATTGGGCACTCAGGAACAACAGGAATATAGCCCCTGCTCACCAATAGGCACCCAGGCAACCTAAGAAATTGGCCCCTGCTAACCAATAGGTGCCATACACAACACGAAAGTGACCCTTGCTTGCCAATAGGCGCACAGGCACCTTGAGAAAGTGGCCCCTGCTTATTAAAGGGCTTTCAAGCATTCCAGGAAAGTTATAATTTTACATGTTTTACCTCTGTAATTACCTTGCATCTAAGCCTCAGCAGACTGCCCCCTTATTTCAGTTCTTTTGACAGACTTGAATTTTAGCCAATCAGAGCTGTCTCCATGGTAAATTCACGTGCATGAGCTCAATGTTATTTATATGAAACATGTGAACTAATGCCCTCTAGTGGTGAAAAACTATCAAAATGCATTTAGATTAGAGGCGGCCTCCAAAGTCTAAGAAATTAGCATATGAACCTCCTAAGTTTAGCTTTCAAATAAGAATACCAAGAAAACAAAGCGAAATTGGTGATAAAAGTAAATTGGAAATTTGTTTAAAATTACATGCCCTATTTGAATCATGAAAGTTTTTTTTGGACTTGAGTGTCCCTTTAAGGACAAGGGCTATTTTTACATTTCTGCAGTGTTTGTGTTTAGCTGTAATTTTCCTCTTACTCATTTATTGTACCCACACATATTATATACCGTTTTTCTCGCCATTAAATGGATTTTCATCATATCTTATAATTTACTATAATTTTTTTTTATAAAATATGAGGAAAAAATGGAAAAAAACACACTTTTTCTAACTTTGACCCCCAAAATCTGTTACACATCTATAACCACCAAAAACAACCATACTAAATAGTTTCAAAATTTTGTCCTGAGTTTAGAAATAGCCAATGTTTACATGTTCTTTGCTTTTTTTGCAATTTATAGGGCAATAAATACAATTAGCACTTTGCTATTTCCAAATCACTTTTTTTCAAAATTAGCGCTAGTTACATTGAAACCCTGATATCTGTCAGGAATACCTGAATATCCCTTGACATGTATATATTTTTTTTTAGAAGACAACCCAAAGTATTGATCTAGGCCCATTTTGATATATTTCATGCCACCATTTCACCGCCAAATGCGATCAAATAAAATAAAAATGTTCAATTTTTCACAAATTTTGTCACAAACTTTAGGTTTCCCACTGAAATTATTTACAAACATGCCACCATTTCACCGCCAAATGCGAGCAAATAAAAAAAAACTTTAAATTTTTCACAATTTTAGATTTCTCACTGAAATATTTACAAACAGCTTGTGCAATTATGGCACAAATTGTTGTAAAAGCTTCTCTGGGATCCCCTTTGTTCAGAATTAGCAGACTTATATGGCTTTGGCATTGCTTTTTGGTAATTAGAAGGCCGCTAAATTCTGCAGCGCACCACACGTGAATTATGCCCAGCAGTGAAAGAGTTAATTAGGTAGATTGTAGGGAGCTTGCAGGGTTAATTTTAGCTTTAGTGTAGAGATCAGCCTCCCACCTGACACTTCCCACCCCCTGATCCCTCCCAAACAGCTCTCTTCCCTCCTCCACCCTACAATTGTCCCCGCCATCTTAAGTACTGGCATAAAGTCTGCCAGTACTAAATAAAATGAGTTTTTTAGATCCTTTTTTATTTTATTTCATTAACTTAACTTTTTTTCCCCTCTCATGATCTCATTGGTGTCAGTGGCTAATGCGTCAGTGGCTAATGCGCGCGCGCACACACACACGTGCGCACACACACGCGCGCACACGCAGGCCACCCCGGACACTCCCGGCACCAGGCGTGCACATTGCACTTACAGGAAACGGATGCCGGGTAGCGATGGGCCGCCCACCCGCCTCCCTGCTACGCTCCCACCCACCAACGAACGGCACCATCACTACCGGTGCAGAGAGGGCCACAGAGTGGCTCTCTCTGCATAGGAGGCTTGTAAAAAAGGTATTGCAGGAGGCCTCCATATTGAGGCCTCCTGCAATACCCTGAGAGCTGCTGGAAGCGATTGCGATTGCTTCCAGCACTCTGTTAAACAACTGACGTACCAGGTACGTCTATTGTCATTAACTGTTAGTTTTTGCATGACGTACCTGGTATGTCAGTTGTCATTAAGGGGTTAAAAAATATTGGTTTTGGGAGAGACCTTGACGTGGTACCTGGGCTTGTCCCATTTGGCCAGATGCAGTAACTAACTCTTTAATTTTTGCTTTTAATCTTAGCTGAGTGCTTGTGAGTGCTGAACTTCCTCTGTGTGATATATATATATATATATATATATATCACACAGAGGAAGTTCCACAGTACAACAATATTCTTAAAGGTGAATAATTTCTTTATTTGGATATCAAAACCATAAAAAGCGACATTTCGGACCTAAAAAACGTCACTTTTTTATGGTTTTGATATTGCAGGTCCGAAACGTCGCTTTTTTTATGGTTTTGATACCCAAATAAAGAAATGATTCACCTTTAAGAATATTGTTGTACTGTGGTGCTGTCACATTCTATGCATGGACTGTACATATTGGAGTTTTGCTGATACTCCACAGTGACGAGCACACAGTCTGCTACAATATTTATGGGTACAGTGCTGGACTCTATCTATTTATTTTGTATATATATATATATATATATATATATATATATATATATATATATATATATATATATAGTTTGTACCAAAATACCATCAGATATATGTAGAAATATGTATTTATGAATAAATAGAACATATTATGTTATATGAAGAACATTGGAATGTGAAATATTCATATTTTTATGTTGTATTAGCGCACTCGGGTTGGCGCGAGTAGGGTGTTAGGTTTTTTTACTTTAATACAAGCACAACCCAATGCGGGCAAAATGTCTACTTCTAGCGCAGCTTACATTCGAGAGGGAGTGTTAAATAACACTCCAATTGTAATCAGGCACTCTGTGTTTATGCATATTTGAAACTGTGTAAAATAAAATATTTTAGTACAAACATGTGAAGCCTTGTCTGAAAACCACATCCCCCACACATATGCTTTGCCACCTCAGAATAAGCACTAAAATGGATGTGCAAAAGGTAGCAACACTACAACTAGTACATCTATTATGATGTCAACTTATAACCACTTTACCTTTTGTCCATTCTTTGCTAAATGTCAGAATTTTCATTATGACATAAGTGACAGGGTATAAAAGGCCAGAGCTTAGTGAGGCAACAAAGAGTACCGAGGAGAACAAGGAGAAGGAGCAGCCAAACACAGGGGATGAGAGAACTGAACAATCAGAAAGAGTCAGGCTTTCTTTTTATCGCTGCCAGCATCTCCAGGCCACCCAAAGAGAGCAACAGATACGCTTAAGTTCCATGCAAAGGAGGAATCAGTTAAGGCAAAATGATATATTCTGGAAAATTGTGCACCCTCACAGGGTATGGCAATATTTATATACTCATTTTATAGGTTGAACTCAATAGATGTCTATCTTCTTTCAACCTCATTTACTATGTTATGTATTATAATGAGTCTTGTCATACCTGAGGACACATCACTTCCTGTTGCCATGTATGCCATACAACCTACAGATCAAGATAGGTGTTAGAGAAGGAGACTTGTCCACTTTGCTGTAGAAGAATTCCTCGGAACAACAACTTTGTCCCACAGAAAGACATAGAAGGAATAATGATATATTCTGTACCATTGTACACCCTCACAGGGTATGTTAATATTTATATACTCATTTTATAGGTTGAACTCAATAGATGTCTACCTTCTTTCAACCTCATTTACTATGTTATGTATAATAATTATTATCATTTATTTGTATAGAGCCACCAAATTCCATGAGTCTTGTCGTACCTGAGGACACATCACTTCCTGTTGCCATGTATGCCATACAACCTACAGATCAAGATAGGTGTTAGAGAAGGAGGCTTGTCCACTTTGCTGTAGAAGAATTCCTCGGAACAACAACTTTGTCCCACAGAAAGACATAGAAGGAATAATTATATATTCTGTACCATCGTACACCCTCACAGGGTATGGCAATATTTATATACTCATTTTATAGGTTGAACTCAATAGATGTCTACCTTCTTTCAACCTCATTTACTGTCCATTTATTTGTATAGCGCCGCCAAATTCCGTGAGTCTTGTCGTACCTGAGGACACATCACTTCCTGTTGCCATGTATGTCATACAACCTGCAGTTTAAGATAGGTGTTAGAGAAGGAGGCTTGTCCACTTTGCTTTAGAAGAATTCCTCGGAACAACAACTTTGTCCCACAGAAAGACATAGAAGGAAGAATTATATATTATGTACCATCTGACACCCTCACAGGGTATGGCAATATTTATATACTCATTTTATAGGTTAAACTGGATGGACTTCTGTCTTCTTACAACCTCATTTACTATGTTTTGTATTTTAATGAGTCTTGTCGTACCTGAGGACACAGATGAACTTAATAAGGCAACAGTGTATAGGATTTATTTGCCTGACTGAATGAAAATGAATAAATAAACAGAATATGACTTTAACATCAGCTGTGTGTTGCTTTTCATTTCTTAGACAAAATCTTATTTTCAATGCACTTGTTGGTTGGTTAAAAAGAGCTGAATATATTTACAAATACATTATATACTTCTGAGGGGTAATGAGACACTAATCTTATATTTATAATAATATCTATTTAAGAAATTTATACCAGTTCACCCACTCAGTACAGATAATAAATTCTAAATCAATTTAAAGGGACATTTAAGGGATATTAAACAGTGTTCCTTTAGTAAAAACAAATATGTTAAATCAAAGTAAACATAAAAAGAAAAAGATTGTGTAAAAAAAACCCCATCTAAAAACATCAAACAACTTGCTTGTTTTCTTGCTAAATTAACACCTAGAATTTCTCAGTGTAACCCCTGTCCTCAGTGTGATAAGAGTGAAGACTTTTTTTAAAACTTAAGTCTTATTCTGCCAGTTCTGAGCATGAGCAAATCTGACTCCCTGTTTAGTCCTTTCACTTAACCCCTTCACATCGTTAGGATGTTACATTCTGTCCTAACAGTGCTGGGCTTTAACACCAAAGGACGGCATGGAACATCCTACCTCATAAGGCGTCCTGCAGCCTCCCCCTTTGGATGAACTCAAGGTCTCCTTAGATCCATTCCTGGCCTTGAAAATATGTGATTGCATCAACGATCGCTTGATTTAATTTTTGCAGCAATAGTTTACCTCAGAATTATATTCCAATGTTAAACACTTGTGGCATGAAGGTATTAATACTAAACCAACGCTGGAAGTTTTATGACATCATGCTGGATAAGTAATGGACATTGCACAAATGAAGTTTAAATAAAATAAATAAACTGTACAATCCATTTTATATCAATGCATAATATATATATTGCAGTGATTTGTATTAAGTATAAGCCACTGCTCAGTGCTTTTTAATTACAACAATGAAACAGACAGTTTATTTTTCCTTTAAACAGTTATTGCTTTTGTGTAAAATTGAGGCCAAAAAGCAAATTCTACAACCTGCAATTGCTGCTTATCAAGTAGCTGGTTTCGGCAATTTGAAGCAAATTGATCACCTAGGTTACTGCTTTTGCGCTAGATTACAAGTGGAGTGGTATTTAACACTTCCGTTTGTGCACTAATAAAGCTAAAAATAAACTTGTATAGTTTAGGATATCGTATTACAAGTTGAAAGTATTTTTTTGTTGTGAACAATACCTGATGCACACTAAACACTGGACTTCGAATACTGCAACCGCGTTAAATTTGATACCCTATAGAAAAAAACACTTATCGCTTGTTTGCTAACTTGATTGTGTTTAACAAAGTGTGCTATATCTGACATAAAGGGGAATATTTATCAAGGTCTGTCGGACCGGATCCGACAGTGCGGATCAGGTCCGACAGACCCCGCTGAATACGATGAGCAATACGCTCGCCGTATTCAGCATTGCACCAGGAGCTCACAAGAGCTGCTGGTGCAACGCCGCCCCCTGCTGACTCACGGCCAATCGGCCGCCAGCAGGGGGGTGTCAATCAACCCGATCGTACTCGATCGGGTTGATTTCTGGCGATGTCTGTCCGCCTGCTTTGTGACCGCTGCTTCATAACTGCTGATTCTGGCGGCTCGCCAGAAACACAGTGCATCAAGCTCCATTCGGAGCTTGATACATATGCCCTAAAGTATGCACATTTTACATTCCAATGTTCTTTACATAGAAGGAAATGTTCTATTGTTTGTTAGATATTTTTATATTTATCTGATTTTTTGTGTGTGAAATATATATCTATACCTACCTATATATCTATATGAATATATACATGTATAGGTATATACAGATATATCTTTTAAAAATACATAGGTCTCTAGTTATTAAGCCGTCGACTTTCTTGCATTCGACGGCCCCAATACGCTTGCCTAAGATCGCCTAACATCGCTGCCGCGGACCTGAATACATTCGCCAAAATTATCAAGAAAGCTGTCAAAAAGACGCGCACCAAGTAAGGTGCGATGAGCAACGGACTGTTGTTAACTAACAGTCATCAATCTCGCTGCTCATCGGCTTATTCGCAGCTTTCTTGGTAACCTGTCACTAATCACCCACACTATACTATACTGTTTTACCCCCTATACCGCCGCTCCCAGAGCCCACCGCAACTAAATAAAGTTATTAACCCCTAAACCGCCACTCCCGGAGCCCACCGCAACTCTAATAAAGTGTTTAACCCCTAAACTGCCGTTCCCGGAGCCCACCGCCACCTACATTATATGTATTAACCCTAAACCGCCACTCCCGGAGCCCACTGTCACCTACATTATATGTATTAACCCCTAAACCGCCGTTCCCGGACCCCGCCGTAACTAAATAAAATGTTTAACCCCTAAACCGCCGCTCACGGACCCCGCCGCCACCTACATTAAATTTATTAACCCCTAATCTGACCCCCCTACACCACCGCAACTATAGTCTAACCCTAACCCTAACACCCCCTAACTTAAATATAATTTAAATTAATCTAAATAAATATTCCTATCATGAAATAAATTATACCTATTTAAGAATAAATACTTACCTGTAAAATAAACCCTAAGATAGCTACAATATAACTAATAGTTACATTGTAGCCATTTTAGGATTTATTTTTATTTTACAAGCAACTTTGTATTTATTTTAACTAGGTAGAATAGTTATTAAATAGTTATTAACTATTTAATAGCTACCTAGTTAAAATAAATACAAAAGTACCTGTAAAATAAAATCTAACCTAAGTTACAAATACACCTAACACTACACTATAATTAAATTAATTCCCTAAATTAAAATAAATTAATTACAATTAAATAAAATTAACTAAAGTACAAAAAAAACCCAAAACACTAAATTGCAGAAAATAATAAAATAATTACAAGAATTTTAAACTAATTACACCTAATCTAATCCCCCTAATAAAATTAAAAAGCCCCCCAAAATAATAAAAATTCCTACCCTATACCAAATTACAAATAGCCCTTAAAAGGGCTTTTTGCGGGGCATTGCTCCAAAGTAATCAGCTCTATTACCTGTAAAAAAAAATAACAATCCCCCCCCAACATTACAACCCACCACCCACACACCCAACCCTACTCTAAAACCCACCCAATACCCCCTTAATAAAACCTAACACTAACCCCCTGAAGATCAACCTACCTTGAGAAGTCTTCACCCAACCGGGCCTAAGTCCTCAACGAAGCCGGGCGAAGTCTTCATCCAACCGGGCAGAAGAGGTCCTCCAGACATCCAGACGGGCAGAAGTCTTCATCCAGGCGGCATCTTCTATCTTTATCCATCAGACGAGGAGCGGCTCCATCTTGAAGACATCCGACATGGAGCATCCATCCAGACTGACGACTACCCGATGAATGAATATTCTTTTAAATGACGTCATCCAAGATGGCATCCCTTGAATTCCAAATGGCTGATAGAAGTCTATCAGCCAATCGGAATTAAGGTAGGAAAAATCCTATTGGCTGATGCAATCAGCCAATAGGATTGAGATTGCATTCTATTGGCTGTTCCAATCAGCCAATAGAATGCAAGCTCAATCCTATTAGCTGATTGCATCAGCCAATAGGATTGAATTTAAATCCTATTGGCTGATTGCATCAGCCAATAGGATTTTTCCTACCTTAA
Organism: Bombina bombina; assembly: GCF_027579735.1. Taxonomy (NCBI): domain Eukaryota; kingdom Metazoa; phylum Chordata; class Amphibia; order Anura; family Bombinatoridae; genus Bombina; species Bombina bombina. The sequence goes on from NC_069504.1 coordinate 1,130,312,866, forward strand.
TTCCGATTGGCTGATAGAATTCTATCAGCCAATCGGAATTCAAGGGACGCCATCTTGGAGGACGTCATTTAAAGGAATATTCATTCGTCGGGTAGTCGTCGGTCTGGATGGATGCTCCTTGTCGAATGTCTTCAAGATGGAGCCACTCCTCGTCGGATGGATGAAGATAGAAGATGCCGCCTGAATGAAGACTTCTGCCCGTCTGGAGGACCTCTTCTGCCTGGTTGGATGAAGACTACGCCCGGCTTCGTTGAGGACTTTGGCCCGGTTGGGTGAAGACTTCTCAAGGTAGGGTGATCTTAAAGGGGTTAGTGTTAGGTTTTATTAAGGGGGGATTGGGTGGGTTTTAGAGTAGGGTTGGGTGTGTGGGTGGTGGGTTTTAATGTTGGGGGGAATTGTTATTTTTTGCAGGTAATAGAGCGGATTACTTTGGGGCAATGCCCCGCAAAAGGCCCTTTTAAGGGCTCTTTGTATTTTAGTATAGGCTAGGGATTTTTATTATTTTGGGGGGCCTTTTATTTTTTTAGGGGGATTAGATTAGGTGTAATTAGTTTAAAAATCTTGTAATTATTTTATTATTTTCTGTAATTTAGTGTTTGTTTTTTTTTGTACTTTAGTTAATTTTATTTAATTGTAATTAATTTATTTTAATTTAGGGAATTATTTAAATTATAGTGTAGTGTTAGGTGAAATTGTAATTTAGGTTAGGTTTTATTTTACAGGTAAATTTGTATTTATTTTAACTAGGAAGTTATTAAATAGTTAATAATTATTTAATAACTATTCTACCTAGTTAAAATAAATACAAAGTTGCCTGTAAAATAAAAATAAATCCTTAGATGGCTACAATGTAACTATTAGTTATATTGTAGTTATCTTAGGGTTTATTTATAGGTATTTAGTTTTAAATAGGAATTATTTAGTTAATTATAGTAATTTTTATTTAGATTTATTAAAATTATATTTAAGTTAGGGGGTGTTAGGGTTAGACTTAGGTTTAGGTGTAATATGGTTATTATAGTAGCAGCGATGTAGGGGGGGCAGATTAGGGGTTAATAAATATAATATAGGTGGCGGTGGTCTCCGGAAGCGGCAGTTTAGGGGTTAAACAATTTATTTAGTTGCGGCGGGGTCCGGGATTGGCAGGATAGGGGTTAATAACTTTATGTAGGTGGCGGCAGTATATGAGGCGGCAGATTAGGGGTTAATAGGTATAATGTAGGTGGCGGTGGGCTCCGTGAGCGGCGGTTTAGGGGTTAATACATTTATTAGAGTTGCAGCGGGGTCCGGGAGCGGTGGTTTAGTATAATGTAGGTGGCTGCGGTGTAGGGGGGCAGATTAGGGGTGTTTAGACTCGGGGTACATGTTAGGGTGTTAGGTGTAGACGTTCCCATAGGAATCAATAGGATATCGGGCAGCAGCGAACATAAGCTTTCGCTGCTGTCATACTCCCATTGATTCCTATGGCATCCACTGCCTCCAGGGCAGCGGATTGAAAACCAGGTACGCTGGGCTGGAATAGTGGCGAGCGTACCTGGTAGATATTTGTTAACTAGGAAAAGTAGTCAGATAGTGCTGAACTTGCGTTCGGAACATCTGTAGTGACGTAACCATCGATCTGTGTTGGACTGAGTCCGGCGGATCGTATGCTACGTCACTATATTCTACTTTTGCCGGTCTGTAGGGTTTGATAACTTAGGCGAATCAGGCTCCCACAAATACGCTGCGTAATTCCAGCGTATTTGCGGTTGACAGCTTGATAAATAGAGGCCATAGAGCAGTTTGTACTATGCGAAGAACATTGGAATGTCAAATATATACAGCATATACAGAGTAAGAAAACATTATTAAATATTAATATTGAATACAAATAATTTTTCTTGCTTTCAGGTATTCAACTGGAAAGGGCTCAAATGTTTATAGATAGATAAACAGACAGACAAACACGCAAACATATAAATAGATATATAACCCCTGCTAGCCAATAGGTGCCCAGGTCGCCCAGAAAAGTGCCAAAAATAGCACAGGTACCAAAACACCCTGGGAAAGTCGCCCCTGATCACCATTGGGCACTCAGGAACAACATGAATATAGCCCCTGCTCACCAATAGGCACCCAGGCAACCTAAGAAATTGGCCCCTGAAAACCAATAGGTGCTCAGACACAACACGAAAGTGACCCCTGCTTGCCAATAGGCGCACAGGCACCTTGAGAAAGTGGCCCCTGCTTATTAAAGGGCTTTAAAGCATTCCAGGAAAGTTATAATTATACATGTTTTACCTCTGTAATTACCTTGTATCTAAGCCTTAGCAGACTGCCTCCTTATTTCAGTTCTTTTAACAGACTTGAATTTTAGCCAATCAGAGCTGTCTCCATGGTAAATTCACGTGCATGAGCTCAATGTTATTTATATGAAACATGTGAACTAATGCCCCCTAGTGGTGAAAAACTATCAAAATGCATTTAAATTGGAGGCAGCCTTCAAGGTCTAAGAAATTAGCATATGAACCTCCTAGGTTTAGCTTTCAACTAAGAATACAAAGAGAACAAAGCAAAATTGGTAATAAAAGTAAATTGGAAATTTGTTTAAAATTACATGCCCTATTTGAATCATGAAAGTTTTTTTTGGACTTGACTGTCCCTTTAAGGACAAGGGCTATTTTTACATTTCTGCAGTGTTTGTGTTTAGCTGTAATTTTCCTCTTACTCATTTACTGTACCCACACATATTATATACCGTTTTCTCGCCATTAAATGGACTTTCTAAAGATACCATTATTTTCATCATATCTTATAATTTACTATAAAAAAAAGTATAAAATATGAGGAAAAAAATGGAAAAAACACACTTTTTCTAAATTTGACCCCCAAAATCTGTTACACATCTACAACCACCAAAAAACAACCATAAATACAAGTAGCACTTTGCTATTTCCAAATCACTTTTTTTTCAAAATTAGTGCTAGTTACATTGAAACCCTGATATCTGTCAGGAATACCTGAATATCCCTTGACATGTATATAATTTTTTTTTAGAAGACAACCCAAAGTATTGATCTAGGCCCAATTTGATATATTTGATGCCACCATTTCACCGCCAAATGCGATCAACTAAATTTTTTTTTCACTTTTTCAAAAATTTTGTCACAAACTTTAGGTTTCCCACTGAAATTATTTACAAACAGCTTCTGCAATTATGGCACAAATGGTTGTAAATGCTTCTCTTGGATCCCCTTTGTTAAGAAATAGCAGACTTATTAGGCTTTGGGGTTGCTTTTTGGTAATTAGAAGGCTGCTAAATGCCGCTGCACACCACATGTGTTTTATGCCCAGCAGTGAAGGGGTTAAATAGGGAGCTTGAAGGGAGCTTGTAGGGTTAATTTTATCTTTAATGTAGTGTAGTAGACAACCCCAAGTATTGATCTAGGCCCATTTTGTTATATTTCATGCCACCATTTCACCGCCAAATGCGAAAAAAACTTTACATTTTTCACAATTTTAGGTTTCTCACTGAAATTATTTACAAACAGCTTGTGCAATTATGGCACAAATTGTTGTAAAAGCTTCTCTGGGATCCCCTTTGTTCAGAATTAGCAGACTTATATGGCTTTGGCATTGCTTTTTGGTAATTAGAAGGCTGCTAAATTCTGCTGCGCACCACAGGTGAATTATGCCCAGCAGTGAAGGAGTTAATTAGGTAGCTTGTAAGGAGCTTAAAGGGTTAATTTTAGCTTTATTGTAGAGATCAGCCTCCCACCTGACACATACCACCCCCTGATCCCTCCCAAACAGCTCTCTTCCCTCCCCCTCCCCACAATTGTTCCCGCCATCTTAAGTACTGGCAGACAGTCTGCCAGTACTAAATAAAAGGAGTTTCTCTTGCAAGGTGTATCCAGTCCACGGATTCATCCTTTACTTGTGGGATATTCTCATTCCCTACAGGAAGTGGCAAAGAGAGCACACAGCAAAGCTGTCCATATAGCTCCCCCTCAAACTCCACCCCCCAGTCATTCTCTTTGCCGGCTCTAAGCACTAGGGTCTCTCTACGGGAGGGTAAAGTGAATGTGGTGTTAGAATTGTAGTTTTTATTATCTTCAATCAAAAGTTTGTTATTTTAAATGGTACCGGTTTGTACTATTTACTCTCTAGCAGAAAAGTGATGAAGATTTCTGCTGAGAGGAAAATGATTTTAGCATGTTGTAACTAAAATCCACTGCTGTTCCCACACAGGACTGAGGAGTACCAGAAAACTTCAGTTGGGGGGAACGGTTTGCAGGGTAATCTGCAATGAGGTATGTTCAGTCATTTATTTCTAGACAAGACTGAGATAATGCTAGAAGAGACTGACAATATCCCCATGAGGGGAGGGTAAGCTATGTTCACAGACTTAGTAAGGAATTGAATGCTTACATAACAGGGCTAATTATGCTTTTTGACACTGATTCAGGGCAATCGATTGTTTATTCAAGAAAAATATCGTTTGTAGACACTTTGAGAGTCCTTTTGGGGTTTTTTCTGGGGTTATCACCCACATGGCTGGTTTTTAGTCACTTAAGAGTATTTTACTAGGCCTCACAACTCCGGAGTAGAGTGGGAGGGGCCTAATTTCGCGTCTCAGATGCGCAGTTAGAATTTGCAGAGAAGTTCATGCTGATTCACATGGAGGGTCCTGCTGCTGTTTGAGGGCCTGATAGAAGCTATATTCCCCCAAATCTGATCCCTAAGGGCAGGTAGGGCCACAGCAAGGCTGTGGCAAGGTGCTGTACTATTTTTAACTGGGTGTTGGCTTTAGGCTGCTCCGGTTTGGGCATTAATGGGTTAATCGTTTTGAAACTTGTGGTGCAATCTTATTAAGGCTTTAGGTACATACTGTGAAAATTTCAGGAGAATTGCTGCATTTTTCACTGTTTTGTAAAATTGTGTGCTCTTTTTAATTCTTAAAGGCACAGTAACGTTTTTTTCAAATTGTGTTTTTTATTTGATTAAAGTGATTTCCAAGCCTGCTTATATATATTACTAGTCTATTTAACATGTCTGACACTAAGGAAAATCCTTGTTCAATGTGTTTAGAAGCCATGGTGGAACCCCCTCTCAGAATGTGTCCCACTTGTACTGATATGTCTATACACTTGTTGCACTTAAAAATGTGGCCCAAGATGATTCTCAGACTGAAGGTAACGAGGGTAGCCCGTCTGCCTCTCCCCAAGTGTCACAACCAGTTACGCCCGCGCAAGCGACACCTAGTACCTCTAGTGCGTCTAACACTTTTATATTACAAGACTTAGCGGCAGTCATGGATAATTCTCTTACAGCCTTCTTATCTAAACTGCCCGTGTTACCTGCAAAGCGTGATAGCTCTGTTTTAAGAACAGATTATGAGCATTCTGACGCTTTGGTAGCCGTATCCGATATACCCTCACAACACTCTGAAGTGGGAGCGAGGGATTTGATGTCTGAGGGAGAAGTCTCTGATTCAGGAAGGGTTCCTCCCCAGACAGATTCAGATACATTGGCTTTTAAATTTAAACTAGAACACCTCCGTGTTTTACTTAGGGAGGTATTAGCTACTCTGGATGACTGCGACCCTTTGGTGATCCCAGAGAAATTGTGTAAAATGGACAAGTACCTAGAGGTCCCGGTTTACACGGATACGTTTCCGGTCCCTAAGAGGATTGCGGATATCGTTACTAGGGAGTGGGATAGAGCAGGTGTTCCCTTTGCTCCCCCTCCTGTTTTTTTTTTTCAAATATCTTTTTATTGTTGTCAGGTAAGGCAATACACACAATCTTACTATAACAGCCTATGAAGGCAATATGCTATATGTTACAAGTCAAGTTATGGTTCACAGCTTAATCTCCAATGTCTCCAATATACACAAAATAATACATAGTAGGATCTAGGTGTTGAGAACGTGACAAATTTCTTGTTTACATACATTCTGATTCCATCACAAGTAACAACTTTCAGGTCCGTGTGATTGCATTTCATAAACCTACACATTTTCCATTATCTGCTCAAGTTTAAAACTAAATATATACCATACTAAACCTATGTATTAACCTAACTAACCTAACCTATAGTTGTTAGTCATGATACCTAGCGGTGGCAAAAAAAAAAAAAAAGGAAGAAAAGAGGGGGGAAGAGAGGAGGAGGGGGATCAGGAGTATCAGGGGGTTAGTAAGTAGATTCTGGGGGAGGGAACACAGGAAGAGGGGCGAGGAGGAGGGGGGAATCACTCCCAGTATTGAGCTATTATCACTTAAAATAAATGTTTCCACTCCCCTCTCAACCCTGCCTCTATAAAAAAAACTGAGTCTTTAAATGGTATCAAGATCAGTCTTTGGATCTCTAGTTCGAAAGTGAGTATAAGCCTACGCCATTTACGCAGAAATAGACCCAGCCTATTCTGGACATTCATCCTAACATCCATTTGTTCTGTGAATATCTGTGTTCTAAGTAAGCTCTTAAAGCTCTTGAAGGAAGGGCTCTTCCTTACCGTCCAGTTTTTTAAAATACACTTTCTAGCTAACAATATTACCAGACTCAATACTGCATCTTGTTGCCTATGATGTGTTTCCCAGTGTAAGAATATGATATTTTAATCATCTGGAAGGGGACAAAGGCAGACCTGGACTTCACGATTGAAGTTATGAACAAGAACGAAAATAACTTGTAGTTTACATGCGAAACGAGTACTACTGAGATAGTATTTTTGGATCTAAAGATCGCTGTAAATAAAGGAAAGATAGAAACTTCCACACATTTTAAGACCGTAGACAGCAACAGCTATATCCACAAAACAAGCTGTCACCATGATCAATGGAAGAATAATATTCCAAAAGGACAACTGCTAAGAATAAGGAAGAACTGCTCCACCAAAGAAGGTTGGGAGAAACAATCCAAAATAATAAAAACAAAGTTCTTAGAAAGAGGATATTCGGAAAGTCTACTTGAAGAAAAAATTGAAGAAGTGGGTAATATAGAACGAACAGAGCTGACGAAATACAAGATCAAAGCTGGACAAACTGAAGACACACCGAATGGATTACTCAATATACCAATGATCACTGAGTATAGTGCAAATAAAAACATCATTGGAAATATTTTTAATAAGCACTGGTCAATTCTTAAAGAAGATGAGATCATTGGGGATAGATTACCTCCAAAACCCAGGTTTATTTACAGGAGAACAAAAAACCTAAAAAGTATAATAGCACCAAGCATCCAGAAAAAAAGAAAATCAGGAGTGACAGATGTCTTTGGGAAAAAGATTAAGGGCTTCTATCCATGCCCATCCTGTAAAGCCTGCAAACATGGAATTAAATCTTCAACATTTAAATGTCACAATACTGGAGAAATTTTTAAGATCCATGATATAATCAGGTGCCATGACAAAGGTGTCATATATCTGTTACAATGCTCTTGCGGACTAAAATACGTAGGCCAAACATCACGATACCTTAGGGACAGGGTACGTGAACACCTATTATCAATCGAGAAGGGCAGTATGGATACTCCATTGTATAAACATTTCACAACGAAACACAATGGGAATGTGAAAGATTTGAAATTCCTCGGCATACAGAAGGTGGACAAAAAATGGAGAGGAGGTGATTCTGAAAAGAACTTATTAACTACTGAATCTAAATGGATCTTCAACTTAGACTGTCTCTACCCTAAAGGGCTAAATAATAAGGAAGATCTATCTCACCTCCTGAATATGATATGAAATGGAGATCATTGAATTAATCTACAAATAGTCATTCATCTCTAAACCTCATATTAATACGCCCAATGTTCACTTTCAGAAAGGTCTAAAGATCAGCTTGGTGACTTTCTTCACCTACAGATCAACCCGGTGATTTGATTCACCCATACCAGAAACTCTCGCTTCTGCTCCTCCATAACCCAATTGCTATAGCTTTATCCATTAATTGGTTTGAACGAATATTAAAAGCAACATTGGGCATTAATACCTATCTATATAATTTCAAATATGACTGTCTGTTCTGATACCCACTTGCACAGCCTGAAGAATGGCTGTTGTTCAAATAGTCCTCAAGATGGCATTATTAATAAAACAATGCCCCTTAAATAACATAAACTAGTCTCACTTTTAAAGGTGCTGTGACTATTCATGCATTTTTTATCTGTCAGCAACACTGTCCTTTTATTAAATTTAAGATGACAGAAGAACCAACTCTTGTATTGAGTTATATGCGAATACCCCCAACCTTAGACTTCAGAACCATACTGATTTCGTATATCATACATATATCACATAGCAATATTTATATAGACTCTTGGAGAATATAGCTTGCTATCTATATATTTTAGAATGGAGAAAGTTGATACAACCAGCATAACCCCCCAATATCCTTTATCTTCCATTTACTAAAGAATCAGTCCCCATACTATTTATTCCACTTGGTCGATTTATGAAAGGTTATAGTACACACCCCTGGAGATATATATATATTATATATATACATAATAAAACCCCTGGAGTTATATATTCAACCCTCCCAAATTTGGGGATCTTATATCTAAACAGAAAGATAAGAAGTGATGTATCAAAATAAATAAATAAAAATTCTTCCACCTTTGAGGTTTTCATATCCAAACAGAAAGAGAAGTGTTGTATCATAATGAACACAACAACTAAGCTAAGATGATAGAACCATATATATAATAGGATATGGGTAGATGTCCAATTTGGATAAAAAGAATAAAAACGCTAAATATATTAGTTACTAGCTGAATATACATACTGTATTAAACTATCTAATATTCCCCTCCTACCACAATCTATAAGGAATGTATCACCTAAGTACCGATCCAACTCCTCACAACTAAGAAGAATAAGTTCTATAATGCAAACAGAATAGCACAGTATGAATACTACATAGTAACGAACAATACATATAAGAGACCCAAGGCAAGTTTCCAAAATACAGATATTCAGGGTTATAGAATAGATCTGTACTACTTCAATATTTATACTAATGGACAACTCGTAAACCAAGAATAGAATCGCCTATTATAAATATACATGCGCACATCATAAACAGATGTATATACATCCAGAAGATCACCTCCCTCTCCAAAGTATATTATAAGACTGATCTGTTATTTTTATTTTTATTTTTATTTTAATCACCGCTGTGATCCTAGTCTATATTTACAACAAATGATTATCGAACGCCCATTGTAACGCCCACTGTGACGTCACGACCAATGAGATTCCAGAAATATCGGACTCGAATGAGTGCGGTCTTTAAAGCAAATTAGTTTAGAGCAAATTAGTTACAAGCCTAAAGACGATATACATCTATACATCTAGAAGACCACCTCCCTCTCCAAAATATAGCACACATTAGAAGACTTATGTAGTATTTTGTATTTCAGCGATCACCGCTGTAATCCCAGTCTATATTTACAACAAATGACTATCGAACGCCCACTATGACATCACGACCAATGAGATTCCAGTAATATCGGACTCGAACTAGTGCGGTCTATTAGGCAAACTAGTTGCAAGCCTAAAGAATATATAGGTACAATACAAATCCAAATCAAACATTGGATAGTACCTATTTTCAAGCAATTAAGACCAAATAGCAATCGGGAACGATTGATGTTCCGTAAAAAATACCGGAAGTGACGTCACAAAACATGGGGGTAAACGACTTTCGGACTTGAAGTCCGACATATACTAGGCTAATATGTATTAATTACCAAATCAATCTGCACAACAACTGAGAGCAGAATTAACATCAAATGATATCTTAATTTATAAAATTTTAACATACACAATGTTGCCCCAAATAATGAAAAACCGGAAACGAAATAAAGTAACACTTCCGGTCCAGGGGCTTTAAAAGGCTACCATATCCTCCTTACAATCAGTCTTGATAAAGGCCTGCTCCAGGGCCGAAACGCGTTGACCGATTGGTGAGCCTATTTTCATTTTTCCTTTTATGCTAAAAACGTTATTGCACTATGTTGTTTTTTGTCTTCCTTTTAGGTTGATATTCGTCTTTTAGGAAGTTCACTATTTGAGGATTTTAGGACTCTTCCTTGCCAGCACTAATTTGCTGTCACTCAGCCACATTTTTTCACAACGCTGTTTGGATTTCACACTTTTTCACAGCATAATTTGTCTTTACACTTTTTTGTACCACTCACTTTTTATTTTTTGTTTTTGGAAAATCACTGAACGTTTTCACTGTGAGACATCGTATTTTTGAATTGTAATATTTTTTCCAACCAATTTATTTATTTTTTTTATTTTTTTTTTTTGTATTTTTATTTTTGTACTTTTGATCAACACAGGATTATATTCGGACTTTATTTATTCTTCACACGTAGGATTCGGACACTATCACATGGTGACATTCACACATATGATACAAGCACTTTACAATAAATACTCCACAGGATTAATTGAAGCCACAAGGACTTCTTTGCCATCCTCATCAATTTAATTTGTTTCACATCCTATGCACAGTGCGATACTAATGTAAAATAGATTTACTGTTTTATATCTTTGCAATATTTATTGTTTTTTATATCATTGCAAGAATTAATATCTTTGCAGGATTTATTGTTTTTAATCTCTTCGTTTAATTTATATGTATTTATAACAGTTGTTGTTTATCATGGATCCATGATATATAGGGATATATATATATATATACATATATATATTCTATAGTTTTATTTTGTATTTTATCTCTATGTTTTCCTGTTTTTATGGTATATTGTATATTTAATTTGTCCACATATTAAACTATTGTCCACATTGGCATTACTATCATAGACATTGAGATTTTGTCCCTAACCCCACATTGGTTTAAACACCAATTATTTTACATTTTATTTCCCCTCTGCCATCTTTTGATTGGCGCCTAAAGGATTTTTTCACATATACGTATCTGCAGGGATTGGTTAATCCAGTATTGTATTTTACCCCAATATTGCCTAACTGATGGACACTCCCACATATAATGCAAGAGAGTAGGGGCCTCCATCACACACCTAACGCACTCATTAGAGCGTGTGGGTACGCATTTAGCTAGTGTTCTCGGTGTGAGGTATGCCCTATGGAGAAAGCATATCTGGGATTCCCTGAACATGGCGGACAGTGTGGCTGATTTGGTTCTTTCTAGGCCTCCTCGTATCTCTTCCCAGACAATGCCATTAATTCCCTCTCGAGCCCATCCCATTTGTACCGAATCCTGTATGTTCTGTGCGCGCTGCTGTAGAAGCGTCTGATAGATTTCAGATAAGGAAAACTTTCCCATTTTGTACAACGTTTGAGTAATGCGAAAGGGGGAACCCTCCCAGAATTCAGGCACGTTCCGAATCAGGGTGCTAATGTAATGGCGTACCTGTAAGAAGGCAAAGAAGTGAGCCCTTGGTAGTCCAAACTCTCTCTGTAAGGTACCAAAATTTTTAACTTCCTTTGAGAGCGGGTCTAGCAATTGTTTAAGTGATCTTAGTCCCTTCTGCTCCCATACTAAGAAGGGCTGGGTTTCCAAACCCGCTGGAAAGTCTGGGTTTTTGAGAATGGGTAAGTAGCTTGAGACATGGCACGATTTCTTCAGGAACTTATGAGTCTGGTGCCAGGCCTTTAGTGGTTCGCTGAACAGCATATTGAGGCCTAGGGCCTTCACAGATCTCATATTTGTGATATGTGGTAAATATGCTAAGGAGACGTCTCCCAGAACCGCTTGTTCCAGGGAGGGCCGACAGAAGCGATGAGTGCCCACTTGCCAGTCCACCACCAGGCGTATTAAGGCCGCCCAATTATACAGTCGCCAGTCCCCCATTAAGGAAACCCATACTCAACTTCTCCCTCGAAATTCGTGGCTTACCCCCCTTCCAAATGAAGCGGGTCGCCGCCGAATTTAACATCCGATTTGTTTAAGAGTAGAGGTAGCATGAGAAGCGGGTAGAGAAGGCGGGGAAGTACCACCATTTTGAGAAGATTGATCCTACCCGAGAGCGACAGAGGTAGCGATCTCCAGCTATTCATTTGCGCCTGCAGTTTTGCGCATAAGGGCGCCAGATTATTAACATACGACTTATTGGGGTTAGCGGAGATCTTGATGCCAAGATACGTGATATCATGTTTAGCTACCGAGAATGGGAAGTCTTCGTCAGTGCCGGCCTTTCTGAGCAGCCACAGGATCTCCGATTTCTGCATGTTAACCTTGTAACCTGAAAACAGGCCAAAGTCAGTAAGGGTCTCTAGTATGCGCGGTATATGCGTTTGAGGATCTTGGACAAAGAGGAGCATATCATCAGCGTATAGCGCTAAGTGCTGTGGTTGTCCTGCCAAATCTATGCCAGGAAAAACTTGTCTTAGCTTGATAGCCAATGGTTCAAGGGCGATATTGAAGAGGAGGGGTGATAAGGGACATCCCTGTCGGGTCCCTCTATGTAAGTAGATGTTTGCTGAGAATATATCATTGACTAGTATATTAGCAAAGGGGGCTCGATACAAATTTTTATAAAAGTTAGAAAGGGGCCAGAGAAATGGGCCTCAGCCATGGTGTAGAAGAGGTAATCCCACTCCACTCGATCAAAGGCCTTCTCTGCGTCGAGCGACAGCAGGAAGACCTCCGCGCTATCTCTCACCGAGTCACTACCCCTTTCAGTCCGAAAGTGCTGAATGACCTGCAGGACCCTGCGAACATTGACCACTGACGATCTCGCATACATGAATCCCGTTTGATCCATATGTATGATATCAGGCAGTATAAATTTTAGACTTTCTGCCAGCAGTTTGGTTAGTATCTTGTAGTCTGAGTTTAATAAGGAGATCGGCCGGTAGGATTCTGGTAATATGCTGTCTTTCGCTGGCTTAGGAATTAGAGTGATATACGCTGCAGAGAATTCCAGCACCGGGGCTCTCTCCCCCTCAAAATAGGTAGTATATAAGTTAACCAACGTCGCGGAGACCTGCACCTTTAGCAGCCGATAGAATTCTATCGGCAGCCAGTATGGGCCTGGGGCTTTACCCAGCGACATGGACATTATTGTGCTCTGGATCTCCTCCTCCCCTATGTGGGCATTCAGTTTCTCCAGTTGAGCTTCTGAGATCCGCGGGATATTGATATTTTCCCAAAACTTATCTTTCAGCTCGGCTCCAAGGGAGCCATCACTGGTGTATAGAGTGGAGTAATAAGGCGCGAATGACTCTGCTATTGATTCAGCATCTCTCACAAGCTTACCCTGGCTTTTCAGGGCTGCAACGTGCTTAGCGGAGGTATTTATATTTACCAATGCTGCCATGAGCTTCCCCGACTTATCCCCAAATCTATAATATTTACCCCTAGTTCGGAAAAGAGCCTGTGAGGCTTGGTTGGCCAGTAAGGCATCATATTCCTTCTTTGTGTCAATGTAATTGCGGTAGTTAGGGCTAGAGGGTGTTGCGCAGTAGGTGCAGTAGGACTCCGCTAAGCGTTCCCTCAGTCTCCTAATTTTCTCTGTGCATTGTTTTTTCCTGCGCGCCAAGTAGGCAACTATGTTGCCCGACAAGACCGCCTTGGCTGTCGCCCAGAATAGCTCCGGTGAATCTATATGCTGAGCATTATTCATCCGGTAGTCATCCCAGCAGTGAGTCAGGTAGCTCTGAAATTCCTGGGAATACAATAAATATTTCGGGAATTTTAGGGTCCGTCTGTTGCATACCGACGGGTTTTTATCTACAAAAAGCGCTATGGGCGCGTGGTCTGAGACCGCCACTTCCCCAATTTTGGTGTCAATGATGTGTGTAATGAGAGAGTTTGAGAAAAGGAACATATCGATGCGGGACAAAGAGGGTGAGGCACGTGACGCACAAGTATAATCTTTCCCATCAGGATTTAATTGCCTCCATATATCCACCACATCCAGGGAGCTTCCCAGTAGTGCAAAAACATCCTTTTCAAATTTTTCTGAGGTTCTAACTGCCTTTTTAGCCTTCCCACTATGTGTCCCTCTTAGTCTATCACAATGAGGATTAGGGGTGAGGTTAAAATCTATGATGATGTGGGTGCCCAGGTAGGGGGAAATAACTGCCACAATGGTGTTCCAGAAACCTCTATCTCTCAGGTTTGGGGCGTAAATGTTGCACAGTGTGTAGGTTTTCTCAGCCACACAGATTTGCACTATTATGTATCTACCTTCCAGGTCCTTAAGCACCTCCCTGACCTCATATTCCAACCTCTTACCTAGAAGTATTGCTACCCCTCTATTAGCAGAGCTATATGAGGCGTATTCAACTCTTCCCACCCAATCAGATCTCAACTTCTCATGTTCTGAATCTAGGAGATGCGTCTCTTGGAGAAACGCGATCTCTGCTTTCTTTTTCCTCAGTTGTGTGAGAATTGTTTTTCTTTTTATTGGGGAGTGGATACCCCCAATATTCCAGGAGTAGAGGTTAAATCTTAGTTTTTAACTGGATCCTGTAAGCCTGTTTTGGTATCTGGTGTATAGGTGTGTGCATAGTGTTCCAAGAATAAAGACATGAAGGGGAAAGGATAGGGGAAAGGGAAGTAAAAAAAAAATAAAAAATAAATAAATCTCTTACCGCAGTAGACAGACTCCCGGTTCAGCCCTCCACCACAGTGAGCCACCGCCAGGCCCCCACCAACATTCTGAAGTAAAAGTAATTCTAGGGTATGAAAAAAAGAAGATTTGTTATCTTGACATACTTTGTAACCTCTTTGATATGCGAGTAGAAAAGCATAAGAAAAAAAAAAATAACTTTCAAACAAATTGTCATAGATTTCACAGGTAGAGCTATGTCCAAATAAATTACGATCTGTAAGTGATACCTATGGACATGTGTGTTAAAAGACAGTGAAACATTTAACGGACAGTTTACTTCGTTCCGACAGCCAAGCGAGCGTAATAAGTCTCTCATCAATACAGTACACTCTAACATAATCAGTGCTTGGGATATTTTTACAATAAGTGGATTATAGAGGTTTGCAGTCTGTCTATGTTCACACATAAATAATCCAGATCTTCCACTTATGCATTCTAAGTAGCTTAAACCTTGAAAGTAACCCATGACAATATACAAACACACAAAACTCAAACTTAACTCCAAAGCTCTGTATCCACGTGTACCCGCAGACCCACTTTCAATTATATCTATAGCCATCAGGGCAGAATGTTTAACTTGAATCCTAAAGTAAAGCCCTATTTAAGGGGAATGACTCTTGTCCAGCTATGGCCCTCAACCCTCATCCCCTCTTGGGTGGTTCTGGCGTGGACTGCGTGGGGAGGCCCCCCCACCCTCTAGGAAGTGCTGGGCTGCGGTGGGCGTGTCAAAAATTTTTGGGCCTCTGGGGGTCATAATTTTAAGCCTGGCTGGGTAAAGTAAGAAGGCTTGTCTACCCTCCCTATGAAGCTTTGAACAAATTGGTGAAAATTCCCTACGGCGTTTCATAAGATCCACCGAGAAATCTTGAAATAGGAGCAAGCGTGCATTTTCATACATCACGCTATCCATTTTTCTGTAAGCTCTTAGTAACGCCGTTTTGGTCTAGAAATACAGGAACTTAATCATTATCGGCCGGGGTTGGGGCATATTGTCTAAGCCAGCTCTCTCTGGACCCACTCTATGAGCTCGCTCTACCCCACCCACAAGATCCTGTGCGGGAATTTTTAACAGTGAAGGGAGCGGGTTTTCAACAAAGTGAATGATGTCTGCCTGTTTTACTGTTTCAGGGAGCCCTAAGAGGTGCACGTTATTGCGTCTCGACCTATTTTCTAGGTCATCTACTTTTTATTGCAGGGTCATAGCTTGTCTTTCTAAATTTTCAATTTTATTAGAGTTAGATACATTAGAGTCTTCTAAGTCAGAGATTCTACTCTCCGCTTCCGCTACGCGGGCGGAAAACTGTTTGACATCGTCTGTGAGTGTATCAACACCTCTCTGCAGGTTATCAATTTTGGGCATAAAAAGTAAAGATATCTGCTTAACAATAGGATGGGTGTCAATCAGAATATTGTCTGGGCAGGCTTCCGCACTAGCTCCCTGGTTGGAGGATTCAGCTCCAGATTTGTTTCTGCCTGAACTAGCTTTGCTGTGGCTTGCCATGGGGGTATTAGTTAAGTATCTCTCCATATACCTCTGGAAATAACAAGACTGTTCACATATGCAGATGGTGCTCTAATGATAGACTGCTAAACCCCCCTTTAACCAGTATGTGACACAGTGCATATGGGTTACTCAAAGTGATAATAACAGTGTCCTGTCAGGGGAGAAAAACATGGGTTAGTGCAGGCATTCAATACAATAATAGTTATACAGCTCTCCCCCCTCCAGGGAAGAGGGATATCAGCACCGGCCTGTCAGCGCAGCGTCTTTCAAATGTCTCCTCAGAGAAGTAAAGGGCCAAGTGATCTCTTATGTACTGACTTAAGGTGTCAGATTCACAGTTCAACTATAAGAGGTGTGAAGGGCAGTTCAATTCGGTTAAGTGGCACTATTAAAAGTCAAGTTGTAATATGCCCACGTGTGCTATCAGTGTGAGGCTTTGCAGATTCCAAGCTTCCTGCCCTTTGTAGTGTCCCCTGGGGTGGGCTGCGCAAACAGCACTGATAATTTCTTTGAACAGGGTCTCTTCACCCCCACACAGTGTTAAGCCAAATGTCCACTGTTAGAGGTATGATGTATGTGGACTGCAGCAGGGAATGTAGCAGAGCCGCTGACCCCGACCCCTCCGATCTACTATTGGGGCCGTGGTGTGATCTTGTGCCCCAATGAGCAAAGGTGTTGTTGGTGTTATCAGGGGTTCACTGGGCAATGTGTGCATGCAGTACTTTACCCCCTCCGCTCTCCAGAACTTGTGCCAGGTGCCAGGAATGGGAGCTCCGCTTTCAAGATGGCGCCCGTTTTTGCGCCAGTCGATTCTCCCGTGCAGCCTCTTCTCCAGTGAGTGAAGCCCGGACGGGGCAACCGGTGATGTGCTCGGTGCTCAGCAGATCCGCTTCAAAATTGAGCAGTCGGTGGATACCCAGAACAGATCGGGTAGTAGTTTCTGCAGCGGTATGGCAGGAGATGTAAGTTGCGGCCCCCGTGAGTTTGCAATGGCGCCTTCTTCTCAGCCAGTGCCCCCCGGCAGGTTCGGTCTTCCTCTGAGCCACACCACTAGCCAGTGATGTCAGTCGGGTCTTGCCACTGCCTCTGGTACAGTAGATCCGTAGTGTGCCGTTGCAGCGCTTCTTGTAGTCTGACGACTCCGGTGGTGGAGCGATGCACGGCTCCTTCAATAAATATGGAGGTAGTCTCTAACACTTCTCCTCCACTCCGGGCAGCAGGCTCTGCCTAGGAATTATTAGTGGGCACAGGGGTTACAGCAGCAAGAAAAAAAGCAGCTCAAAAGAGATTTTAAATAAGTTTTCTTTGCTGTTCTGTGCGGAGCTTCTCTCGCCCGCTGCTTCTCCCTTGGCCCGCCCACCGGAAGTCCCCCCTCCTGTTTTTAAGAAAATGTTCCCCATACCTGACCCTGTGCGGGACTCGTGGCAGACAGTCCCTAAGGTGGAGGGGGCTATTTCTACACTTGCTAAACGCACAACCATACTGTGATGATAGCAGGATGTGATGTCACTAGCATGTGGGCGGGGCTTAGGTCCGGTGTCTGTGTCGCAGTTAGTTTAGTACAATCAACCTGTCTGGATGTGTATTGCTATGCTCTGTAATAAAATAGAGTTGTACCATCATTGCTGTGTCCTGCATATGTCCTGCATCTCATGACATGGTGTCAGAAGTTCTGGACTACGCTTCTGTTTCTGATGATGACGATGTCAAAGTTTACCCCACCTGAGCCTTTTGACTTTTCTCAGCCTGCAGCTTGGCCCACATGGCGTCAGCGGTTTCAGCGCTTCAGGATTGCATCCAAACTGAACAAGGAGAGTGGTGAAGTACAAGTTAATTCTCTTTTATACTCTATGGGGAAAGATGTAGAGCCAGTGTTCAATGCTTTTACTTTCCAAGAAGGGGAAGAAGTTAACTTTGATATAGTTATGGATAAACTCAGTGCCCACTTTGTGCCCAAAAGAAATGTGATTCATGAGAGAGCTTGTTTTCACAAACGTAATCAGCGTGTGGGAGAATCTGTGGAGTCATTTGTGCGCAGCCTGTATGAATTAGCTGAATTCTGTGAGTTTGGTGTTGCTAAAGAAGAGCAAATCAGAGACAGAATAGTTATTGGAATTGCAGATGCTGAAGTCTCCCTGAAGCTGCAGTTAGAGCCTGATTTAACATTAGACGGGGCTATTAGGATGGCCCGCCAGAGTGAACTGGTGAAAAAGCAAAGTGCTGATCTGAGGTCTGAGAGTATTGTGGATGAAGTGCAACAGTCTAGGAAAATTACTAGTGAAAGGCACAGTGTGAGCGGTAGATCTAAAGTACTGGAAAGGCCTAGAAGTGGATGGGCGCAACATGGCCGATGCACACGGTGCTACCGGGCTCATGATCAGAGTGCTATATGCCCGGCCAGAGATAAAAGATGCAGAAAATGTAACAGAATAGGCCATTTTGAAGTGGTGTGTAAAACTGAATACATTAAGGAGATGCAGGTGGACAGTGACCAGGAGGGTCAGGAAGTGTCTTTTGTGGGGTCTGTTGTGGAACGGACAAGCTCAGAGGAAGATTGGAAAGTTACCTTTACTGTAATGGGAGCCAATGTTGATTTTAAGATTGACACAGGAGCTGATATCACTGTAATGTCTTTTGCTGAATTTATGAGACTGCCTCGACAGCCCCAGCTGGCGAAGGTTACTACAAATGTTCATAGTCCTGGTGGCCGCATTGATTGTGTGGGGAAATTTCTTGCCAGCTGTGAGTACAAACAAAGGAAGTTCACCATGTGGGTGCATGTGATCCGAGGTCAGTGTGTTAACAGTTTATTGAGCAGAAAAGCAGCCTGTGACTTGGGCCTCGTGGCCAGAGTGAATGAGATCTCTGAAGATATGTTTGGCGAGTTGGGCCTACTGAGCTGCAAACCTGTCCGTATAGCACTTAAAAGTGACGCAGTCCCGTACAGTATTTCTACTCCTCGTAGAATTCCGTTCCCGCTCATGCCTCAAGTGGAGAAAGAGCTCATGCGCATGAAGTCTATGGGGGTTATTGAAGAGGTTGTTGAAGCAACTGATTGGTGTGCCCCCATTGTTCCAGTTGCAAAGAAAAACGGAAAGGTGCGCATCTGTGTGGACCTGAAAAGGTTGAATGAGGCAGTGAAGAGGGAGAGATTTGTGCTGCCGACACTGGAAGATATAGCCCCGAAGTTGGCTGGGGCGAAGTTCTTTTCCACATTAGACGCTTCTAGCGGCTTTTGGCAGATCCCCCTGGATCCAAAGTGCCGCAAACTGACTACCTTTATCACTCCGGTAGGTCGGTTCTGTTTCTGCAGACTTCCCTTTGGGATATCCTCCGCTCCTGAGATCTTTCAGAGGGAAATGAGTTCTCTCCTGAGTGGCCACGTGGGCACAGCAGTCGTCATGGACGACATTCTAGTGTATGGGTCTACAGTGGAGGAGCATGATCAGCGTTTGAGTTGTGTGCTGCAGGCTATCAAAGAGTCTGGGCTGAAGCTGAATAAAGAAAAATGTCATTTTAGGAAAACTGAATTATGCTACTTTGGGCATATCATCAACGGGGATGGCATCAAGCCGGACCCCGAGAAAATTCGGGCTATCGAACAGATGAAAAGCCCTTCTGATGTACATGAGCTGAGACAGATATTGGGCCTAGTAAATTACGTTGGCAAGTTTCTTCCAGATTTATCTACAGTTTTGCACCCTATCACGGAGTTGCTTAAGAAAGATGTTGCCTGGGTCTGGGGACCCTCACAAGAAAAAGCGTTCCTGCATGCTAAGTCCCTACTGGGGTCTGCCCCAGTGCTGGGGTTCTACGACCCTTCAAAAAAGACTGTGGTTAGTGCTGATGCAAGCAGTTATGGGTTGGGGGCTGCACTCCTGCAGCTGAATGACAACAAACTACAGCCCATCGCCTACTGTTCCCGCACACTGACGGCTGCGGAGTCGAAATACGCTCAAATTGAGAAAGAGTGCCTGGCTGCAGTTTGGGCCTGTGAGCGCTTTCAGCGTTATCTAGTGGGTTTGGAGAAATTTAGTCTGGAAACTGACCACAAACCGCTAGTCCCTCTTATCAATTCTTATGACATCGACAAAACACCCTTGAGATGCCAGAGACTTTTAATGAGACTACTCAGGTTCAATGTTCAGGCAGTGCATGTGCCGGGGAAGCAGCTGGTTGTGGCAGATACACTGTCCAGGCTCCCGCTGGCTGCTGCTGAAGAATCCTCCACAGAGTCGGATGTAAAAGTGTATGTTGATTCAGTTCTGGCCTCTAAGTCCATTTCTTCAAGGAAACTGGAAGAGATAAAGAAAGAGACATATTTGGACACAGATCTGCAAGAAGTTATAAGGTACATAAGAGATGGCTGGCCCGAGAGCCGGGCAGCCTGGATGTCTTTAAATGCTTACCAGCCAGAGAGGTCACAGCTCACGGAGCTGGAGGGGTTGGTACTGTTCCAAGACCGTATTGTAATTCCTGTCAGCATGAGGAAGGAGATGTTAAACAGGATTCACGATGGCCACTTAGGCATTACAAAGTGCAGAGAAAGAGCAGCTACAGCTGTGTGGTGGCCTGGGATCAGCTCCGACATTGCAAATCACGTGTCTAAATGTGCCTTTTGCCGGGAACGCCGGCCTACTCAGAGAAGGGAGCCCTTAATGTCTACTCCGCTGCCTGCGGGGCCGTGGCAGAAAATAGCTGCTGATTTGTGCGAACTGCACGGGAAAAAGTTTCTTGTTGTTATCGACTACTATTCCAGGTATTTGGAAATAGCACCCCTGAATGATATCACAAGTCAGGCCGTTATCATTCGCCTGAAGAGCTTGTTCGCCCGCTGGGGCATTCCAATGGAGCTGGTGAGTGATAATGGCATGCAGTTCGCTTCTACAGAGTTCAGTGCTTTCAGCAGGGAATATGATTTTGTACATTCCACGTCAAGTCCACATTATCCGCAGGCCAACGGAATGGCTGAAAGGGCAGTTCAAACAACAAAATTCATCCTAAAGCAATCTGAACCGTACCTAGCCCTCTTGTCATACAGGGCGACGCCCATTCAAGCCACCGGGTTTAGCCCGGCACAGCTGATGCTAGGACGCCAGATTCGCACCACTTTACCCTCAGTGGGTGTCTTCAAGCCGCCTGGCCCTGTTCCTCGGGACGAAGTCCTTAGGAGGGATGAAGAGGCCAAAAAGGGTTATCGTTTCTTCTACGACAGGAGACATTCTGTCAGGCCTTTACAGGAACTGAAAGCGGGCCAAAGTGTCAGAATTAAACTGGATGATGAGAAGAAATGGAAGACGCCTGCTACGGTAGTGGGCCGCTCTCCAGAACCAAGGTCTTATACAGTCCTTACAGAGGGAGGGACGGTTACACGCCGTAACCGAAGACATCTTCAGCCTGTACCTGAGAGTCTGGAACCGGATACCTCAGTACCACCGCCGGTGGGATCCCCTGTTCTAAGAGAGGTGCCTTCCCCTCAGCAAGATCATAGCGGGGATATATCTTTGCCTCCAGCAGACTCTTGTTCACCATCTTCTGTATCAGAGGACAGTTCATGCAAAGTTACATCAAGCGGAAGAGTGGTGAGGCTTCCGGCCCGATACAGGGACTGACTTTAGCTAGAACAGTGACCGGAAGTATGGGCAGAATAATCCCATGGTCACTGTGGACTAGGGTAGTCTACCCCGATGTCCAAGTCAGGATGTAATTTATTTGTTCATGTTTTCTAATCTATCTGTTTTTATAATGTTCTAAAACAAAATGTTGTTGTATACCCTGTTGGTGTACCTTGTTATTTAATATATGCGAATGTATGCTTTGTCTTTGAAAAAGGGGAAGATGTGATGATAGCAGGATGTGATGTCACTAGCATGTGGGCGGGGCTTAGGTCCGGTGTCTGTGTCGCAGTTAGTTTAGTACAATCAACCTGTCTGGATGTGTATTGCTATGCTCTGTAATAAAATAGAGTTGTACCATCATTGCTGTGTCCTGCATATGTCCTGCATCTCATGACACATACCAATTGAAGACAGTTATGCTTTTAAAGACACTATGGATAAGAAGTTAGAGGGTTTACTTAAGAAAATTTTTACTCAACAAGGTTTTCTTCTCCAACCTATTGCCTGCATTATCCCTGTAACTACTGCAGCTGCTTTCTGGTTTGAGGCGCTGGAAGACTCGCTCCAGACGGAGACCTCATATGAGGAAATTATGGATAGAATTAAGGCTCTAAAGCTAGCTAATTCTTTTATCACTGACGCCGCTTTTCAAATAGCTAAGTTAACGGCGAAAAATTCAGGTTTCGCCATGTTGGCTCGCAGGGCGCTATGGCTAAAGTCCTGGTCGGCCGATGTGTCATCTAAATCCAAGCTTTTGAACATTCCTTTCAAAGGAAAGACCCTCTTCGGGCCTGAATTGAAAGAGATTATTTCAGATATCACCGGGGGAAAAGGCCATGCTCTCCCTCAGGACAAGCCCTTTAAGACAAAGAATGAAGCTAATTTTCGTTCCTTTCGCAATTTCAGGAACGGCCCTGCTTCATCCTCTCCGGGTGCAAAGCAAGAGGGTAACGCTTCACAGCCCAAGGCAAACTGGAAACCTTACCAGGGCTGGAATAAGGGTAAACAGGCCAAAAAGCCTGCAGCTGCCACCAAGACAGCATGAAGGGGTAGCCCCCGATCTGGGACCGGATCTAGTAGGGGGAAGACTCTCTCTCTTCGCTCAGGCCTGGGCAAGAGATGTACACGATCCTTGGGCATTAGAGATTGTATCCCAGGGATACCTTCTAGAATTCAAGGACTCTCCTCCAAGGGGAAGGTTCCACATTTCTCGTCTGTCTACAGATCAGACAAAGAAAGAGGTGTTTTTATGCTGTGTAGAAGATCTACATACAATGGGAGTGATCCACCCAGTTCCAATTGCAGAACAAGGCCTGGGGTTTTACTCAAACCTGTTTGTGGTTCCCAAAAAAAGAAGGAACTTTCAGACCAATCCTGGATCTCAAAATTCTAAACAAATTCCTCAGAGTCCCATCATTCAAGATGGAGACCATTCGGACAATCTTACCTATGATCCAGGAGGGTCAATATATGACTACCGTGGATCTAAAGGATGCGTATCTGCACATTCCTATCCACAAAGATCATCACCAGTTTCTCAGGTTCGCCTTTCTGGACAAGAATTTTCAGTTTGTGGCTCTTCCTTTCGGGTTGGCCACTGCTCCCAGAATTTTCACAAAGGTGCTAGGGTCCCTCCTGGCGGTTCTAAGACCGCGGGGCATAGCAGTGGTGCCTTACCTAGACGACATCTTAATTCAGGCGTCAACTTTCCAAAGAACCAAGTCTCACACGGAGATTGTATTGGCCTTTCTGAGGTCTCACGGGTGGAAGGTGAACATCCAAAAGAGTTCTCTCTCCCCCCTCACAAGAGTTCCATTCCTAGGAACCCTGATAGACTCAGTAGAAATGAAAATATTTCTGACGGAGGTCAGAAAGCAAAAACTCTTAACTACTTGCCGAGCTCTTTATTCCATTCCTCGGCCATCTGTGGCTCAGTGCATGGAGACAATCGGACTAATGGTTGCGGCAATGGACATAGTCCCTTTTGCTCGGATACACCTCAGACCACTGCAACTATGCATGCTCAAACAGTGGAATGGGGATTATGCAGATTTGTCTCCTCAAATTCAGTTGGACCAGGAGACCAGAGATTCTCTTCTCTGGTGGTTGTCTCAGGATCACCTGTCTCAAGGAATATGTTTTCACAGGCCAGAGTCGATCATCGTAACGACCGACGCCAGTCTGTTAGGCTGGGGTGAGGTCTGGGACTCCCTGAAAGCTCAGGGCTTATGGTCTCGGGAAGAAACTCTTCTCCCGATAAACATTCTGGAACTGAGGGTGATATTCAACGCTCTTCAGGTATGGCCTCAACTAGCGGCGGCCAAATTCATCAGATTTCAGTCGGACAACATCACGACTGTAGCTTACGTCAATCATCAGGGGGGAACAAAGAGTTCCCTAGCGATGATGGAAGTAACCAAAATAATCAGGTGGGCGGAGGATCACTCCTGCCATCTCTCAGCAATTCACATCCCAGGAGTAGACAACTGGGAGGCGGATTTTCTAAGTCGTCAGACTTTTCACCCGGGGGAGTGGGAACTCCACCCGGAGGTATTTGCCCAGCTGACTCAGCTATGGGGCACCCCAGAGTTGGATCTGATGGCGTCCCGTCAGAACACCAAACTTCCTCTCTACGGGTCCAGGTCCCGGGATCCCAAGGCGGTATTGATAGATGCTCTAGCAGCGCCTTGGTCCTTCAATCTGGCTTATGTTTTTCCACCGTTTCCTCTCCTCCCGCGCCTGGTTGCCAGAATCAAACAGGAGAAGGCTTTGGTGATTCTGATAGCGCCTGCGTGGCCACGCAGGACTTGGTATGCAGACCTAGTGGACATGTCATCTGTCCCACCATGGACACTATGGTAGAATGAGAGGGCGCTAAAAGCTAAGGTATACTTAACACACCTAATCGGATCAGAATTCTAAATGCAGTAAAACTAAGCGAAGGTAAAAAAGAAATCCCAAAGACAGTATCAATGATAAAAATTATTTACTGGTGGGAACGTTTCCCTAATTGAAGGTGCAATACATATACATATAAAATCATAAAGACAATTAACAATTACATAGAGGTATTAGACAAGATATATTTAACTTTTAGTATACAGAATACCACCCTGAAAAGATAATAAAGCGCTTAAAAATAAAAAATAAAAATTAAAAATTCGCTTAAAAAGCTTAAAAAGCAATATATATTCCAGAGCATAAAAAACCATCTATATCTGGTTCAGTCCATAATGGATCTCCAACAGATAGAATCCCTTATGATTAATAGGGTATATTGTATGTGAGACTTTGCTCCGTGATTATAACAGGATAGTTGATATTTGAGTAACAGCAAAATGTTCTTATTTGGATACTATGTATCCTTATATCACCTGTGATCTTCGGTATATGTGTAACTATGACTCACGAATAGTTGCAGCAGCTGTAACCAAATGCTGCTGATGTCCGTCCGAAGTTCTGCGGT
The DNA here is from genome assembly GCF_027579735.1 of Bombina bombina. Taxonomy (NCBI): domain Eukaryota; kingdom Metazoa; phylum Chordata; class Amphibia; order Anura; family Bombinatoridae; genus Bombina; species Bombina bombina. The sequence continues at coordinate 1,130,338,055 of NC_069504.1, forward strand.
ACTGTGTAGTAACACACTCCTTGCGTGTGGGTAGCCTTCTGGACTGCAGCTCTTAGCCTCCGATATAGGACTCACCACTCTCTGCGTGGAAAAGTGACTGGCTGAAACACGCCGCTCCTTGCGTGTGAGTGACCTGCCGGACTGTAGCTTTCGGCCTCCGATACTCACAGCTCCCTGCTTGTGAATGGTTGACTGGATCCTCGTTGGTAGCCTCACAATCAGAGGACACACTGGGTTCTGCGTGTGTATGACCGGCTTATTCGACTTATTAGCCTCACTGCTTCAAAGTAGCTCCATGTTACAAGTGGCAGAGTTACTCACTGGAGTTGGACCCTGCAGCCCCCACTAACAGGTACCTAGTATTTGCCCGCGCGTATATCACGCTAAGAGCGGGTGTCCATTCAATCATCTGTTTTGCCTGAGTCAAATAAGCCGGTCATACACACGCAGAACCCAGTGTGTCCTCTGATTGTGAGGCTACCAACGAGGATCCAGTCAACCATTCACAAGCAGGGAGCTGTGAGTATCGGAGGCCGAAAGCTACAGTCCGGCAGGTCACTCACACGCAAGGAGCAGCGTGTTTCAGCCGGTAACTTTTCCACGCAGAGAGTGGTGAGTCCTATATCGGAGGCTAAGAGCTGCAGTCCAGAAGGCTACCCAGACGCAAGGAGCGTGTTACTACACAGTACCGCAGAACTTCGGACGGACATCAGCAGCATTTGGTTACAGCTGCTGCAACTATTCGTGAGTCATAGTTACACATATACCGAAGATCACAGGTGATATAAGGATACATAGTATCAAAATAAGAACATTTTGCTGTTACTCAAATATCAACTATCCTGTTATAATCACGGAGCAAAGTCTCACATACAATATACCCTATTAATCATAAGGGATTCTATCTGTTGGAGATCCATTATGGACTGAACCAGATATAGATGGTTTTTTATGCTCTGGAATATATATTGCTTTTTAAGCTTTTTAAGCGAATTTTTAATTTTTATTTTTTATTTTTAAGCGCTTTATTATCTTTTCAGGGTGGTATTCCGTATACTAAAAGTTAAATATATCTTGTCTAATACCTCCATGTAATTGTTAATTGTCTTTATGATTTTATATGTATATGTATTGCACCTTCAATTAGGGAAACGTTCCCACCAGTAAATAATTTTTATCATTGATACTGTCTTTGGGTTTCTTTTTTACCTTCGCTTAATTTTACTGCATTTAGAATTCTGATCCGATTAGGTGTGTTAAGTATACCTTAGCTTTTAGCGCCCTCTCATTCTACCATATTGTTCATTCTATTTTTCTATCTTGGGGAGATAGTTGGAGAGTAGCTTAGGTATCCTTTTTAGATTTTAGCGCTGTAATACTCGTGCAATTCCACCATGGACACTGCCAATGAGGCAGGATCTTCTAATACAGGGTTCGTTCAAGCATCCAAATTTAGTTTCTCTACGTCTGACTGCTTGGAGATTGAACGCTTAATTCTATCAAAGCGTGGGTTCTCTGAGTCAGTTATAGATACTCTGATTCAGGCTAGAAAGCCTGTCACCAGGAAAATCTACCATAAGATATGGCGGAAATATCTTTGTTGGTGTGAATCCAAGGGTTACTCATGGAGTAAGATTAGGATTCCCAGGATACTGTCCTTTCTCCAAGAAGGACTGGAGAAAGGATTGTCAGCTAGTTCCTTAAAAGGACAAATATCTGCTTTGTCTATCCTGTTACACAAGCGTCTGGCAGAGGTACCAGACGTTCAAGCGTTTGCTCAGGCTTTAGTCAGAATCAAGCCTGTCTATAAACCTGTGGCTCAGCCATGGAGTTTGAATCTAGTTCTTAAAGTTCTTCAAGGGGTTCCGTTTGAACCTTTACATTCCATAGACATTAAGTTGTTATCTTGGAAAGTTTTGTTTTTGATAGCTATCTCTTCTGCTCGAAGAGTTTCAGAAATATCTGCCTTACAGTGTGATTCACCTTACCTGGTGTTCCACGCAGATAAGGTAGTTTTGCGTAACAAGCCTGGTTTTCTTCCTAAAGTTGTTTCTAACAAGAATATTAACCAGGAAATAGTTGTTCCTTCTCTTTGTCCTAATCCATCTTCAAAGAAGGAACGTCTATTGCACAATCTTGATGTAGTTCGTGCTTTAAAGTTCTATTTACAAGCAACTAAGGATTTCAGACAAACATCTTCCTTGTTTGTTATCTATTCTGGTAAGAGGAGAGGTCAGAAAGCGACTGCTACCTCTCTTTCCTTTTGGCTGAAAAGCATCATCCGTTTGGCCTATGAGACTACTGGCCAGCAGTCTCCTGAAAGAATTACTGCTCATTCTACCAGAGCAGTGGCTTCCACACGGGCTTTCAAAAATGAGGCTTCTGTTGAACAGATTTGTAAGGCAGCGACTTGGTCTTCACTGCATACTTTTGCCAAATTTTAGAAATTCAATACTTTTGCTTCTTCGGAGGCTATTTTTGGGAGAAAGGTTTTGCAAGCAGTGGTGCCTTCCGTTTAAGGTACCTGTCTTGTTCCCTCCCTTCATCCGTGTCCTAAAGCTTTGGTATTGGTATCCCACAAGTAAAGGATGAATCCATGGACTGGATACAGCTTGCAAGAGAAAACAGAATTTATGCTTACCTGATAAATTACTTTCTCTTGCGGTGTATCCAGTCCACGGCCCGCCCTGGCAATTAAGTCAGGTAAGAAGAAAAAATGGGGTTTATTTAGCAGTGCTAAAAAAAAGCTAGGAAATGATGATACCAATCTAATTTATGTTTTATACAATCTTTTTTATTTAAAAATTCCTATAACACATAAAAACAACAGCAAATACTATTCCTAATTAATAAAGGGACGTCTCCCTTATGCAACACTTATAAAAACAGACTAGAACCATATATTGATTCCATCACATATAGTCTGTTTTTATAAGTGTTGCATAAGGGAGACGTCCCTTTATTAATTAGGAATAGTATTTGCTGTTGTTTTTATGTGTTATAGGAATTTTTAAATAAAAAAGATTGTATAAAACATAAATTAGATTGGTATAATCATTTCCTAGCTTTTTTTTAGCGCTGCTAAATAAACCCCATTTTTTCTTCTTAACCACCATTTAGTTCTCTTTGAGCAGCAGGAATCCACCTTTAGGCGCTTCTATCACACTACATTTAAGTCAGGTAAAACATTATTTGTTTAAACTACAGTCACCACTGCACCCTATGGTTTCTCCTTTTTCTTCCTAACCTTTGGTCGAATGACTGGGGGGTGGAGCTAGAGGGGGAGCTATATGGACAGCTTTGCTGTGTGCTCTCTTTGCTACTTCCTGTAGGGAATGAGAATATCCCACAAGTAAAGGATGAATCCGTGGACTGGATACACCGCAAGAGAAAGTAATTTATCAGGTAAGCATAAATTCTGTTTTTATCTTTAATGTAGTGTAGTAGACAACCCCAAGTATTGATCTAGGTCCACTTTGGTATATTTCATGCCACCATTTCACCACCAAATGCGAGCAAATAAAAAAAAACTTTACATTTTTCACAATTTTAGGTTTCTCACTGAAATTATTTACAAACAGCTTGTGCAATTATGGCACAAATTGTTGTAAAAGCTTCTCTGAGATCCCCTTTGTTCAGAATTAGCAGACTTATATGGCTTTGGCATTGCTTTTTGGTAATTAGAAGGCCGCTAAATTCTGATGCGCACCACACGTGAATTATGCCCAGCACTGAAGGGGTTAATTAGGTAGCTTGTAGGGAGCTTGCAGGGTTAATTTTAGCTTTAGTGTAGAGATCAGCCTCCCACCTGACACATCCCACCCCTGATCCCTCCCAAACAGCTCTCTTCCCTCCCCCACCCCACAATTGTCCCCGCCATCTTAAGTACTGTATTGTCCCCGCCATCTAAAGTTTTTATTATATTTTTTAAAAATATTTATTCAGCTGTGATGGACCCCTGCCTTAGCCCCCAACCTCCCTGATCCCCCCCCAAACAGCTCTCTAACTCTCCCCCGCTACCTAATTGCATCCATCTTGGGTACTGGCAGTTGTCTGCCAGTACCCAGTTTGCCCCCAAAAACAACAGTATTTTTGTTTTGCTTTTGACCTTCACACTTTTCTGTAGTGTAGCAGCTCCCCTCAATACCGCCATCCCCCTCCCAGATCCTTTAATATTTTATTTCATTAACAACTTTTTTTCCCCTCTCATGATCTCATTGGTGTCAGTGGCTAATGCGCGCGCACACACACACACACGCGCGCGCCCCCGCAGGCCCCCCTGCATGCTCCCGGCACCCGGCGTGCACATTGCACTTACAGGAACCGGATGCCGGGTAGCGATGGGCCGCCCAACCGTCTCCCACCCACCAACGAACGGCACCATTGCTACCGGTGCAGAGAGGGCCACAGAGTGGCTCTCTCTGCATTGGAGGCTTGTAAAAAAGGTATTGCAGGATGCCTCCATATAGAGGCATCACTGCAATACCCTGAGAGCTGCTGGAAGTGATTGCAATCTCTTCCAGCACTCTGTTAAACAACTGACGTACCAGGTACGTCTATTGTCATTAACTGTTAGTTTTTGCATGACGTACCTGGTACGTCAGTTGTCATTAAGGGGTGAAAAATATTGGTTTTGGGAGAGACCTTGACGTGGTACCTGGGCTTGTCCCATTTGGCCAGATGCAGTAACTAACTCTTTAATTTTTGCTTTTAATCTTAGCTGAGTGCTTGTGAGTGCTGAACTTCCTCTGTGTGATATATATATATATATCACACAGAGGAAGTTCCACAGTACAACAATATTATTAAAGGTGAATAATTTCTTTATTTGGATATCAAAACCATAAAAAAGCGAAATTTCGGACATACATGGTCCTTAATCATGCATGATTAAGGACCATGTAGGTCTGAAACGTCGCTTTTTATGGTTTTGATATTGTAGGTCCGAAACGTCGCTTTTTTTTTTATGGTTTTGATATCCAAATAAAGAAATTATTCACCTTTAAGAGTATCGTTGTACTGTGGTGCTGTCACATTCTATGCATGGACTGTACATATTGGAGTTTTGCTGATACTCCACAGTGACGAGCACACAGTCTGCTACATTATTTATGGGTACAGTGCTGGACTCTATCTATTTATTTTGTATATATATATATATATATCTATATCTATATATATATATATATATATATATGTATATATATATATATATATATACACATATATAGTTTGTACCAAAATACCACCAGATATATGTAGAAATATGTATTTATGAATAAATAGAACATATTATGTTATATAAAGAACATTAGAATGTGAAATATTTATATTTTTATGTTGTATTAGCGCACTCGGGTTGGCGCGAGTAGGGTCTTAGGTTTTTTCCACTTTTTTTGCTCAATTGACTTCTAAGTTAGCATGCGAGTGAAAGCAGTTTACTTTAATAGAAGCACAACCCAAATGTCTAATTCTAGCGCAGCTTACATTCGAGAGGGAGTGTTAAATAACACTCCAATTGTAATCTGGCACTCTGTGTTTATGTATATTTGAAACTGTGTAAAATAAAATATTTTAGTACAAACATGTGAAGCCTTGTCTGAAAACCACATCCCCCACACATATGCTTTGCCACCTCAGAATAAGCACTAAAATGGATGTGCAAAAGGTAGCAACACTACAACTAGTACATCTATTATGATGTCAACTTATAACCACTTTACCTTTTGTCCATTCTTTGCTAAATGTCAGAATTTTCATTATGACATAAATGACAGGGTATAAAAGGCCAGAGCTTAGTGAGGCAACAAAGAATACCGAGGAGAACAAGGAGAAGGAGCAGCCAAACACAGGGGATGAGAGAACTGAACAATCAGAAAGAGTCAGTCTTTCTTTTGATCGCTGCCAGCATCTCCAGGCCACCCAAAGAGAGCAACAGAGACGCTTAAGTTCCATGCAAAGGAGGAATCAGTTAAGGCAAAATGATATATTCTGGAAAATTGTGCACCCTCACAGGGTATGGCAATATTTATATACTCATTTTATAGGTTGAACTCAATAGATGTCTATCTTCTTTCAACCTCATTTACTATGTTATGTATTATAATGAGTCTTGTCATACCTGAGGTCACATCACTTCCTGTTGCCATGTATGCCATACAACCTGCAGATCAAGATAGGTGTTAGAGAAGGAGACTTGTCCACTTTGCTGTAGAAGAATTCCTTGGAACAACAACTTTGTCCCACAGAAAGACATAGAAGGAATAATGATATATTCTGTACCATCGTACACACTCACATGGTATGTTAATATTTATATACTCATTTTATAGGTTGAACTCAATAGATGTCTACCTTCTTTCAACCTCATTTACTATGTTATGTATAATAATTATTATCATTTATTTGTATAGAGCCACCAAATTCCGTGAGTCTTGTCGTACCTGAGGACACATCACTTCCTGTTGCCATGTATGTCATACAACCTACAGATCAAGATAGGTGTTAGAGAAGGAGACTTGTCCACTTTGCTGTAGAAGAATTCCTCGGAACAACAACTTTGTCCCACAGAAAGACATAGAAGGAATAATTATATATTCTGTACCATCGTACACCCTCACAGGGTATGTTAATATTTATATACTCATTTTATAGGTTGAACTCAATAGATGTCTACCTTCTTTCAACCTCATTTACTATGTTATGTATAATAATTATTATCATTTATTTGTATAGAGCCACCAAATTCCGTGAGTCCTGTCGTACCTGAGGACACATCACTTCCTGTTGCCATGTATGTCATACAACTTGCAGTTAAAGATAGGTGTCAGAGAAGGAGGCTTGTCCACTTTGCTGTAGAAGAATTCCTCGGAACAACAACTTTGTCCCACAGAAAGACATAGAAGGAACAATGATATATTATGTACCATCTGACACCCTCACAGGGTATGGCAATATTTATATACTCATTTTATAGGTTGAACTCTATGGACTTCTGTCTTCTTTCAACCTCATATACTATGTTTTGTATTATAATGAGTCTTGTCATACCTGAGGACACAGATGAACTTAATAAGGCAACAGTGTCTAGGATTTATTTGCCTGACTGAATGAAAATTAATAAATAAACAGAATATGACTTTAACATCAGCTGTGTGTTGCTTTTCATTTCTTAGACAAAATCTTATTTTCAATGCACTTGTTGGTTGGTTAAAAAGAGCTGAATATATTTACAAATACATTATATACTTCTGAGGGGTAATGAGACACTAATCTTATATTTATAATAATATCTATTTAAGAAATTTATACCAGTTCACCCACTCAGTACAGATAATAAATGATAAATCAATTTAAAGGGACATTTAAGGGATATTAAACAGTGTTCCTTTAGTAAAAACAAATATGTTAAATCAAAGTAAACATAAAAAGAAAAAGATTGTGTAAGAAAAAACCCCATCTAAAAACATCAAATAACTTGCTTGTTTTCTTGCTAAATTAACACCTCGGGCCCGATCCGATATGCAGCGTCGCCCGCAAATGCCGGCGACGCTGAAATTTACGCTGGTTTGGTATCCTATATACAGCGTAACCTAGAAGTTACGCTCGTATATTTCTGCCGTCGCCCGTAGTTTTTTGGGCCATAGGCAGGTATACCAAACCAGCGCAGTTTGGTATCCAATATACAGCGTAAGGACTTACGTGGCGAAAATGGAGAAATCTTACTCCATTTTCACCTCGCCACAAATTGCAGCCGTATTAAGCCTTACGCTGAGTATTGGAGCCCCGTAACTACCTAAACTACCTGCAAAATAAAACCTAACACCTAACGCATGCGCAATGTCTATCTACCTGTCAACCACGATCCCCCGCCGCAATCCCTAATAAAGTATTTAACCCCTAAACCGCCGCTCCCGGACCCCGCCGCCATCTACATAAACTAACCCCCTACTGTGAGCCCCTAAAACCGCCACAATCTAACTGATCTATCCCCTAATGTGAACCCCTAAAACCGCCACCATCTAACTGATCTATCCCCTAATGTGAACCCCTAAAACCGCCACCATCTAACTGATCTATCCCCTATTGTGAACCCCTAAAACCGCCGCCATCTACCTGATCTATCCCCTAATGTGAACCCCTTACACCGCCGCCATCTACCTTATCTATCCCCTAATCTGACCCCTTACACCGCCGCCATCTACCTTATCTATCCCCTAATCTGACCCCTTACACCGCCGCCATCTACCTGATCTATCCCCTAATCTGACCCCTTACACCGCCGCCACCTATATAAAAATTATTAACCCCTAATCTAATCCCCCTATACCGCCGCCAGCTATATTAATATTATTAACCCCTAATCTAATATCCCTAAAGTAATAAGCTCTATTACCTGCCCTTAAAAGGGCCTTTTGCGGGTCTTTGCCCCAAAGTAAACAGCTCTTTTGCCCTATAACCTGCCCTCCCTACACCGCCGCCACCTATATTAATAGTATTAACCCCTAATGTAAGCCCCTTACACTGCCGCCATCTATATTAAAATTATTAACCCCTAATTTAATCTACCTACCCCGCCGCCAGCTATATTATCTATATTAACCCTAAGTATATTATAGTTAATATAGTTATTACATTATATATATTAACTATATTAACCCTAATTATATTAGGGTTAATATAGTTAATATAGTTACTATAGTATTTATATTAACTATATTAACTCTATCTAACCCTAACACCCCTAACTAAATTCTTATTAAATAAATCTAATTCATATTATAAACTAAAATATTCCTATTTAAATCTAAATACTTACCTATAAAATAAACCCTAAGATAGCTACAATATAACTAATAGTTACATTGTAGCTATGTTAGGGTTTATATTTATTTTACAGGTAAATTGTTAATTATTTTAACTAGGTATAATAGCTATTAAATAGTTATTAACTATTTAATAGCTACCTAGTTAAAATAATTACCCAATTACCTGTAAAATAAATCCTAACCTAAGTTACAAATACACCTACACTATCAATAAATTAAATAAACTACAAATATCTATCTAAAAATACAATTAAATAAACTAAACTAAATTACAAAAAAAAAAACAACTAAATTACAAAAAAAAAAAGATTACAGCAATTTTAAGCTAATTACACCTATTCTAAGCCCCCTAATAAAATAATAAAGCCCCCCAAAATAAAAAATTCCCTACCCTATTCTAAATTATAAAATACCCAGCTCTGTACCAGCCCTTAAAAGGGCTTTTTGCGGGGTATTTACCCCAAGTTAACAGCTCTTTTGCCTGTAAAAAGACCCCCCCCCCAACATTACAACCCACCACCCACATACCCCTATTCTAAACCCACCCAAACCCCCCTTAAAAAAACCTAACACTACCCTCCTGAAGATCTCCCTACCTTGTCTTCACCCAACCGGGCCGAACTCCTCATCCGATCCGGGCGATGTCTTTATCCGAGCGGCAAAGAAGAAGTCTTCATCCCGGCGATGTCTTTATCCAAGCGGCAAAGAAGAAGTCTTCATCCCGGCGATGTCTTTATCCAAGCGGCAGCAAAGTCTTCTTCCATCCGGCAGCATCTTCCATCAAGCGGCATCTTCAATCTTCTTTCTTCGCTCCTCCGACGCTCCTCAGCCAATCAGATTGAGCTCGCATTCTATTGGCTGATCGGAAAAGCCAATAGAATGCAAGCTCAATCTGATTGGCTGATTGGTTAATGGGGTTAATATGGTTATTATAGTGGCAGCGATGTAGGGGGGACAGATTAGGGGTTAATAAATATAATATAGGTGGCGGTGGGCTCCGGGAGCGGCAGTTTAGGGGTTAAACAATTTATTTAGTTGCGGCGGGGTCCGGGATTGGCACGATAGGGGTTAATAACTTTATGTAGGTGGCGGCAGTATATGGGGCGGCAGATTAGGGGTTAATAGGTATAATGTAGGTGGCGGTGGGCTCCGTGAGCGGCAGTTTAGGGGTTAATACATTTATTAGAGTTGCAGCGGGGTCTGGGAGCGGTGGTTTAGGGGTTAATAAGTATAATGTAGGTGGCAGCGATGTATGTGGGGGGCAGATTAGGGGTGTTTAGACTCGGGGTACATGTTAGGGTTTTAGGTGTAGACGTTCCCATAGGAATCAATGGGATATCGGGCAGCAGCGAACATAAGCTTTCACTGCTGTCAGACTCCCATTGATTCCTATGGCATCCACTGCCTCCAGGGCGGCGGATTGAAAACCAGGTACGCTGGGCCGGAATAGTGGCGAGCGTACCTGGTAGATATTTGTTAACTAGCAAAAGTAGTCAGATAGTGCTGAACTTGCGTTCAGAACATCTGTAGTGACGTAACCATCAATCTGTGTTGGACTAAGTCCGGCGGATCGTATGTTACGTCACTATATTCTACTTTTGCCGGTCTGTAGGGTTTGATAACTTAGGCGAATCAGGCTCGCCACAAATACGCTGCGGAATTCCAGCATATTTGCGGTTGACAGCTTGATAAATAGATGCCATAGAGCAGTTTGTACTATGTGAAGAACATTGGAATGTCAAATATTTACAGCATATACCGAGTAAGAAAACATTATTAAATATTAATATTGAATACAAATCATTTTTCTTGCTTTCAGGTATTCAACTGGAAAGGGCTCATATGTTTATAAATAGATAGACAGACAGACAAACAAGCAAACATATAAATAGATAGATAACCCCTGCTAGCCAATAGGTGCCCAGTTCCCCCAGAAAAGTGCCAAAAATAGCACAGGTACCAAAACACCCTGGGAAAGTCGCCCCTGATCACCATTGGGCACTCAGGAACAACAGGAATATAGCCCCTGCTCACCAATAGGCACCCAGGCAACCTAAGAAATTGGCCCCTGCTAACCAATAGGTGCTCAGACACAACACGAAAGTGACCCCTGCTTCCAATAGGCGCACAGGCACCTTGAGAAAGTGTCCCCTGCTTATTAAAGGGCTTTCAAGCATTCCAGGAAAGTTATAATTATACATGTTTTACCTCTGTAATTACCTTGTATCTAAGCCTCAGCAGACTGCCCCCTTATTTCAGTTCTTTTGACAGACTTGGATTTTAGCCAATCAGAGCTGTCTCCATGGTAAATTCACGTGCATGAGCTCAATGTTATTTATATGAAACATGTGAACTAATGCCCTCTAGTGGTGAAAAACTATCAAAATGCATTTAGATTAGAGGCGGCCTTCAAGGTCTAAGAAATTAGCATATGAACCTCCTAGGTTTAGCTTTCAACTAAGAATACCAAGAGAGCAAAGCAAAATTGGTGATAAAAGTAAATTTGAAATTTGTTTAAAATTGCATGCCCTATTTGAATCATGAAAGTTTTTTTTGGACTTGACTGTCCCTTTAAGGACAAGGGCTATTTTTACATTTCTGCAGTGTTTGTGTTTAGCTGTAATTTTCCTCTTACTCATTTACTGTACCCACACATATTATATACCGTTTTTCTCGCCATTAAATGGACTTTCTAAAGATACCATTATTTTTATCATATCTTATAATTTACTATAAACAAAATTATAAAATATGAGGAAAAAATGGAAAAAACACACTTTTTCTAACTTTGACCCCCAAAATCTGTTACACATCTACAACCACCAAAAAACAAAAATACTAAATAGCTTCAAAATTTTGTCCTGAGTTTAGAAATACCCAATGTTTACATGTTATATGCTTTATTGCAAGTTATAGGGCAATAAATACAAGTAGCACTTTGCTATTTCCAAATCACTTTTTTTCAAAATTAGCGCTAGTTACATTGAAACCCTGATATCTGTCAGGAATACCTGAATATCCCTTGACATGTACATATTTTTTTTTTAGAAGACAACCCAAAGTATTGATCTAGGCCCATTTTGATATATTTCATGCCACCATTTCACTGCCAAATGAGAATAAATAACATTTTTTTTTCACTTTTTCACAAATTTTGTCACAAACTTTAGGTTTCCCACTGAAATTATTTACAAACAGCTTCTGCAATTATGGCACAAATGGTTGTAAATGCTTCTCTGGGATCCCCTTTGTTAAGAAATAGCAGACTTATATGGCTTTGGGGTTACTTTTTGGTAATTAGAAGGCCGCTAAATGCCGCTGCGCACCACACGGGAATTATGCCCAGCAGTGAAGGAGTTAATTAGGTAGCTTGTAGGGAGCTTGAATGGTTAATTTTAGCTTTAGTGTAGAGATCAGCCTCCCACCTGACACATCCCACCCCCTAATCCCTCCCAAACAGCTCTCTTCCCTCCCCCACCTCACAATTGTCCCCGCCATCTTAAGTACTGGCAGAAAGTCTGCCAGTACTAAATAAAAGGAGTTTTTTTTATTTTATTTTTTAAAAATATTTATTCAGCTGTGATGGACCCCTGCCTTAGCCCCCAACCTCCCTGATCCCCCCCAAACAGCTCTCTAACCCTCCCCCTTGGGTACTGGCAGTTGTCTGCCAGTACCCAGTTTGCCCCCAAAAACAACAATATTTTTGTTTTGCTTTTGACCTTCAAACTTTATCTGTAGTGTAGCAGCCCCCCTCAATACCCCCATCCCCCTCCCAGATCCTTTTATATTTTATTTCATTAACTTTTTTTCCCCTCTCATAATCTCATTGGTGTTAGTGGCTAATGCGCGCGCGCGCGCACACACACCCGTGTCCCCGCAGGCCCCACCCACCAACGAACGGCACCATCACTACCGATGCAGAGAAGGCCACAGAGTGGCTCTCTCTGTATCGGAGGCTTGTAAAAAAGGTATTGCAGGATGCCTCCATATTGAGGCATCACTGCAATACCCTGAGAGCTGCTGGAAGCGATTGCGATCGCTTCCAGCACTCTGTTAAACAACTGACGTACCAGGTACGTCTATTGTCATTAACTGTTGGTTTTTGCAGGACGTACCTGGTACGTCAGTTGTCATTAAATATTGGTTTTGGGAGAGACCTTGACGTGGTACCTGGGCTTGTCCCATTTGGCCAGATGCAGTAACTAACTCTTTAATTTTTTCTTTTAATCTTAGCTGAGTGCTTGTGAGTGCTGAACTTCCTCTGTGTGATTGATATATATATAGCTAACACGATGTAACACAAGCGGTCACGATCGCATATTGCCTAACGCCCTGCTGGGTCACCATGACGACGCGCAGATACACGCGCATACGTCATCAACTTATGTAAATTAGCCATGCGCTATGCTAATGAGCAGTACGGGCGCCGGAGCTGCTTCTCTGGGCGCCTAATACAATCTAGTGGCCCGTTCTTTTAGCTACGTTTTTGTTCATGCAACGATCTGCCCTACAGAAGATTGGGAGCCTAATCTGACCTTAAAACACAATATATACAGACATATTATAAAGTAATACATAAGGTAAGAGTGATAATGCTGCTTTAAGGGTTTACAGTACGAGTCCCTAAATATGATTGAATAGAGATCAGCTGCAGATACATTATCACCTAGTGGGAACGGCATATCATATACGTTAATATGAACTCACAGTTCAAACACAATAAGAGGGTTACACAGTGCTACTCTGATGTAATGACTAATACATGTATAACCGATGTGACTATATGTAATGCACTGCTGTACTGCCATATATATCTATATGTCTATATATCACATATGAAGGTCTAATTTACACCAATACGAAATGTTTTGGCAGTCATATATCTCTTATCTAATTAATCCATTTATGTATGTACTGGAACACATGGATGTTTAGCTTTACATTTAGTAATAGGCACTTTTTGTGGCTCATGCATTTATTGTACCACCTATACAACTTTGAAGCTTTTATGAATTATCCTAGGAATTGTTTGATTAGTAGTATGGTAACACTGAGGGGGTTAGGGGTTATCACTATGACAACCCCAGTTTTGGCGCAATTCACAGTTAATTTGGTGGTGGGTGGGGCACAATATGTTTATAAGACACAGTGTTTAGTTGCATGTTTTGTATTGGTCTGAGGAAGGAGCCTGCGTGCTCCGAAACGTTACCTAATTAAAGAGATTTTTTACATAAATCCAGTGAGTGCAGTCCTATGTTGCAGATTACTATGAATACTTACTGATCTGGCACCCTGGTTGGCGACTATTGGACATTGAGAGTGCAGATACACATGGAGGATATATATATATATATCACACAGAGGAAGTTCCACAGTACAACAATATTCTTAAAGGTGAATAATTTCTTTATTTGGATATCAAAACCATAAAAAAGCGACATTGCGGACCTACATGGTCCTTAATCATGCATGATTAAGGACCATGTAGGTCCAAAACGCTGCTTTTTTATGGTTTTGATATTGTAGGTCCGAAACGTCGCTTTTTTATGGTTTTGATATCCAAATAAAGAAATTATTCACCTTTAAGAATATCGTTGTACTGTGGTGCTGTCACATTCTATGCATGGACTGTACATATTGGAGTTTTGCTGATACTCCACAGTGACGAGCACACAGTCTGCTACAATATTTATGGGTACAGTGCTGGACTCTATCTATTTATTTTGTATATATATATATATATAGTTTGTACCAAAATACCATCAGATATATGTAGAAATATGTATTTATGAATAAATAGAACATATTATGTTATATGAAGAACATTGGAATGTGAAATATTCATATTTTTATGTTGTATTAGCGCACTCGGGTTGGCGCGAGTAGGGTGTTAGTTTTTTTCCACTTTTTTTGCTCAATTGACTTCTAAGTTAGCAAGCGAGTGAAAGCAGTTTACTTTAATACAAGCAAATACATTATATACTTCTGAGGGGTAATGAGACACTAATCTTATATTTATAATAATATCTATTTAAGAAATGTATACCAGTTCACCCACTCAGTACAGATAATAAATTATAAATCAATTTAAAGGGACATTTAAGGGATATTAAACAGTGTTCCTTTAGTAAAAACAAATATGTTAAATCAAAGTAAACATAAAAAGAAAAAGATTGTGTAAAAAACCCCATCTAAAAACATCAAACAACTTGCTTGTTTTCTTGCTAAATTAACACCTAGAATTTCTCAGTGTAACCCCTGTCCTCAGTGTGATAAGAGTGAAGACTTTTTTAAAACTTAAGTCTTATTCTGCCAGTTCTGAGCATGAGCAAATCTGACTCCCTGTTTAGTCCATTCACTTAACCCCTTCACATCGTTAGGATGTTACATTCTGTCCTAACAGTGCTGGGCTTTAACACCAAAGGACGGCATGGAACATCCTACCTCATAAGGCGTCCTGCAGCCTCCCCCTTTGGATGAACTCAAGGTCTCCTTAGATCCAATCCTGGCCTTGAAAATATGTGATTGCATCAACGATCGCTTGATTTAATTTTTGCAGCAATAGTTTACCTCAGAATTATATTCCAATGTTAAACACTTGTGGCATGAAGGTGTTAATACTAAACCAACGCTGGAAGTTTTATGACATCATGCTGGATAAGTAATGGACATTGCACAAATGAAGTTTAAATAAAATAAATAAACGGTACAATCCATTTTATATCAATGCATAATATATATATTGCAGTGATTTGTATTAAGTATAAGCCACTGCTCAGTGCTTTTTAATTACAACAATGAAACAGACAGTTTATTTTTCCTTTAAACAGTTATTGCTTTTGTGTAAAATTGAGGCCAAAAAGCAAATTCTACAACCTGCAATTGCTGCATATCAAGTAGCTGGTTTCGGCAATTTGAAGCAAATTGATCACCTAGGTTACTGCTTTTGCGCATGATTACAAGTGGAGTGGTATTTAACACTTCCGTTTGTGCACTAATAAAGCTAAAAATAAACTTGTATAGTTTAGGATATCGTATTACAAGTTGAAAGTATTTTTTTGTTGTGAACAAAACCTGATGCACACTAAACACTGGACTTCGAATAGCGCAACTGCGTTAAATTTGATTCTCTACAGAAAAAAACACCTATCGCTTGTTTGCTAACTTGATTGTGTTTAACCAAGTGTGCTATATCTGACATAAAGGGGCATATTTATCAAGGTCTGTCGGACCTGATCTGACAGTGCGGATCAGGTCCGACAGACCCCGCTGAATACGACGAGCAATACGCTCACCGTATTCAGCATTGCACCAGCAGCTCACAAGAGCTGCTGGTGCAACGCCACCCCCTGCTGACTCGCAGCCAATCGGCCGCCAGCAGGGGTGTCAATCAACTCGATCGTACTCGATCGGGTTGATTTCTGGCAGGCGGACAGGTTATGCTCAGAGCAGGCGGACAGGTTATGGAGCAGCGGTTTTTGTGACCGCTTCTTCATAACTGCTGTTTCTGGCGAGTCTGCAGGTGAGCCTGCAGCCTGCCTACATATGCCCCAAAATATGCACATTTTACATTCCAATGTTCTTCACATAGAAGGAAATGTTCTATTGTTTGATAGATATTTTTATATTTATCTGATTTTTTTGTGTGAAATATATATCTATACCTACCTATATATCTATATGAATATATACATGTATAGGTATATACAGATATATCTTTTAAAAATACATAGGCCTCTAGTTATCAAGCCGTCGACTTTCTTGCATTCGACGGCACCAATACGCTCGCCTAAGATCGCCTAACATCGCTGCCACAGACCTGAATACATTCGCCAAAATTATCAAGAAAGCCGTCAAAAAGACGCGCACCAAGTACGGTGCGATGAGCAACGGACTGTTGTTAACTAACATTCATCGATCTTGCTGCTCATCGGCATATTCACAGCTTTCTTAGTAAGCTGTCACTAATCACCCACACTATACTATACTGTTTTACCCCCTATACCGCTGCTCCCGGAGCCCACTGCAACTAAATAAAGATATTAACCCCTAAACCGCCGCTCCCGGAGCCCACCGCAACTCTAATAAAGTGTTTAACCCCTAAACCGCCGTTCCCGGAGCCCACCGCCACCTACATTATATGTATTAACCCATAAACCGCCGCTCCCGGAGCCCACCGTCACTTACATTATATGTATTAACCGCTAAACCGCCATTCCCGGACCCCGCCACAACTAAATAAAATGTTTAACCCCTAAACTGCCGCTCACGGAACCCCCGCCACCTACATTAAATTTATTAACCCCTAATCTGACCCCCCTACACCGCCGCCACCTACAATAAATGTATTAAACCCTAATCTCCCACCCCCAACATCGCCGCCACTATAGTTTAACCCTAGCCCTAACACCCCCTAACTTAAATATAATTTAAATTAATCTAAATAAATATTCCTATTATGAAATAAATTATACATATTTAAGAATAAATACTTACCTGTAAAATAAACCCTAAGATAGATACAATATAACCAATAGTTACATTGCATCCATCTTAGGATTTATTTTTATTTTACAGGCAACTTTGTATTTATTTTAAATAGGTAGAATAGTTATTAAATAGTTATTAACTATTAATAACTACTTAGTTAAAATAAATACAAAAGTACCTGTAAAATAAAACCTAACCTAAGTAACAATTACACCTAACACTACACTATAATTAAATTAATTCCCTAAATTAAAATAAATTAATTACAATTAAATAAAATGATCTGAAGTACAAACCCCCCCCACTAAATTAAAGAAAATAATAAAATAACTACAATAATTTTAAACTAATTGCACCTAATCTAATCCCCCTAATAAAATTAAAAAGCCCCCCAAAATAATAAAAATTCCTACCCTATACCAAATTACAAATAGCCCTTAAAAGGGCTTTTTGCGGGGCATTGCTCCAAAGTAATCAGCTCTATTACCTGTAAAAAAAATAACAATCCCCCCCCCAACTTTACAACCCACCACCCACACACCCAACCCTACTCTAAAACCCACCCAATACCCCCTTAATAAAACCTAACACTAACCCCCTGAAGATCACCCTACCTTGAGAAGTCTTCACCCAACCGGGCCTAAGTCCTCAACGAAGCCGGGCGAAGTCTTCATCCAACCGGGCAGAAGAGGTCCTCCAGATGGGCAGAAGTCTTCAGGCGGCATCTTCTATCTTTATCCATCCGACAAGGAGCGGCTCCATCTTGAAGACATCTGACGCGGAGCATCCATCCAGACCGACGACTACCCGATGAATGAATATTCCTTTAAATGACTTCATCCAAGATGTCATTCCTTGAATTCCGATTGGCTGATAGAAGTCTATCAGCCAATCGGAATTAAGGTAGGAAAAATCCTATTGATTGTTCCAATCAGCCAATAGAATGCGAGCTCAATCCTATTAGCCGATTGCATCAGCCAATAGGATTGAATTTCAATCCTATTGGCTGATTGCATCAGCCAATAGGATTTTTCCTACCTTAATTCCGATTGGCTGATAGAATTCAATCAGCCAATCGGAATTCAAGGGACACTATCTTGGAGGACGTCATTTAAAGGAATATTTATTCGTCGGGTAGTCGTCAGTCTGGATGGATGCTCCGTGTCGGATGTCTTCAAGATGGAGCCGCTCCTCGTCGGATGGATGAAGATAGAAGATGCCGCCTGGATGAAGACTTCGGCCCGTCTGGAGGATCTCTTCTGCCTGGTTGGATGAAGACTTCACCCGGCTTCCTTGAGGACTTCGGCCCGGTTGGGTGAAGACTTCACAAGGTCGGGTGATTTTCAATGGGTTAGTGTTAGGTTTTATTAAGGGGGGATTGGGTGGGTGTTAGAGTAGGGTTGGGTGTGTGGGTGGTGGGTTTTAATGTTGGGGGGGAATTGTTATTTTTTTTCAGGTAATAGAGCGGATTACCTTGGGGCAATGCCCCGCAAAAGGCCCTTTTAAGAGCTATTTGTAATTTAGTATAGGGTAGGGATTTTTATTATTTTGGGAGGCTTTTTATTTTATTAGGGGGATTAGATTAGGTGTAATTAGTATTAGTATTAGTTGTTTTTTTGTTTTAAGCTTAACCAGGGCTCAGCTATTATTACATTGAATTTTGTTTTCCTCAGTCTTGCTGACCGAAAAGTTTCATATCAATATATTTTCCATTATTCAAGGTAGTTTACTTGCTTAGGCCCCAGCTAGTCGCTTATTTCTGTAAATAAGTGCAGTTTATAACCTTGATTGTAGTCTAGGAATGTTGGGGGTAAACATAAATATAATAAGTATTTTTCTAATATTTTTACCCTATATGCGAGAGCCATCTACTGTTAGAACCATAATATTTCATCTAATTAATTTTATGTTAATTAATGATTAAAATATTATAATTAATGACTCCTCCTAGATGAGAGAATAAGAATATATAGGGTCTAGCCCAATGGGAGGGGGTGGTTTTCCTGGGTTTTTGGAACTGGTCACATAATTTATGGAGTTGGTAATTTGCTAATCAACTACAGAGGTCCGAGATTATTGGATTATAACTGCTGAGGCTAGTTTAGCCCATTCGGACAGACCTACGACCTGACAGTTTGATTCCTGTCTGCAAAGGGGGAATTTATTTACTTTGGTGATGTATGAAAGAAAGTCACTTTAAATGTTAATATAATTAAGATTTACATTTTACATTTATGTAAAATACCTTTGTCTATTTAATCAGGTAAATTAATTAATTGTTTTATATCTTTGTGTTTTCTTTATAAAAATTCCTACCACCTGGTCTTATTTGTCGACAATAACACCGGGTGAATCAGGAATTAGGATAGATTATCATCTGACGGTTTGTCATAATTATTAATCTACCTGATTCTCCGCAATTACCTTAGAGGGTTTATAATGAAATATTTGGTTCCTATCATCATGCCAATATTTGTGTTATTTTGAAAATATGACTTGATCATCTTTATTGTTTAATCTCTGTATTATTCTGTTTTCCTTGCTATTTGGAGTTATGTTATCGCGTTAGTGATTATTATAGAACTGTAGTTTATATCTCTGTAATATTTTGATTGCTTAAGTTTCTATTAAATGCTAATTATTAATAACAAAATACTTTAATAAAGCTAATTTTTGTTATTCATCTGGTGTCGGTATAATTAATAGACTGATAGCAGCTAAAAGGATTCAGATTTGTTTATTACCTTTCATAACTTATAGAAAAATGTGTCATTTAAAATTGCACCATTTCACATAATATACTTTTATGGATAAAGGTAATATTCATAACATCTTGGGGGCACTAGCAGAGAGCTGAAATAGTTTATTGATTGCCGATATTGATGTTTTCTTGTGGGAATAATTAGTATTAATTACGTATTTTCTTGCAATTGTATTTCTCCTTTAATTGAAAAGCAGACTTGAGTTTGTCTTGCTGTCCTTGTGTTGTTTTGAGAAGAGATAACATTTTGGCTGTTGTCCCGGATAGGAAAATTGTATTTTGCAGTTAAAGCTACAGTGGGTTATTTGAGCATTTGATTAAAAAAAATGTCTGTGTTTGGGGATGTTTCTTGTCAGGATAGTAGGTCCCTTTTGGGTAAATCTCAATCTATATCTGATACTGATACAGCGGAAGTTGTGCGAAATAGAGTTTTACATCAACTTTTTCGTAAAGTTAAATCAAAGGATTCTTTTGATAATTGGTATCTAAGTTTGAAGTCAATGATCTGTGACACAAAATATATTTTGTGTGATAACCCTGAAGGTTATAGGGCAAAATTGTTAGAATTGGCAAATGCTAGGGGCTCTAATGAGATAAATAAATTGATATATAGTACATGGCCAATATTGTTTCTTTTGCAAGAATTTTGGGCTGACAAATATGTCCAGCAGAATGCTAAATTTACTATTGTATCAGCTGAGGTGGATATGTTGAATAAAAAATTGTCTGAAAGCGAAAATAAGGTTCGCTGCCAGGAAAAGACAGAACGGGAGTTGCAGATTAAAATAAATGATTTAGAATACAGAGTTAGCACTCTTAAAGACAGATTGACATCCTCTAATCGTGAAAATGATGCTTTAACACATGTTAATAGCATTCTTGATAAACGAGTAATGTATGCTGAAAAGGAGTTGGAGAAACTCAGGGAAAGTCAATCTGAGCTCTGTGTTCAACCTGAGATTAAGTTTTCAACTCCCGCTCATGTTGATTTTTCCTCAAAGGAAAAGAAAGATTTGGATCACAGAATTAAAACTTTAATACATTCTGACTGTGATTTGTCAGAATCGGGAGAGGCACAGGAATTTTCTGACGGTGCTGAAAGTATTGATTATAAAACAATGCCAAATTAAAGGAAACAAGCAAAACAATTGAACGTTAGACATAATGATGTGAAAATCATAAAGTTTCTTAAGGAAACTATTCAACCATTTGATGAATGTAGTAAAACATCAATTGTTGATCATATAGATTTATTTGAACGTACTCTGGAGTTGTTGGAGGTGACAGATAACAGTTCTAAGATACGTTATTTATCTTGGACTTTTGTCATTAAGCATTTTGGATTTTTCAAATATCTTGAGGAAGAGGGGGTTTAACAGTGGGATGATATAAAGGATGAACTGTATACAACCTTTTCCCCTCTTAAATCTGTCCTTGCAAAGAAAAAAAGTTTGTACAGTATGCAATGTGCAGATGATCAGAGCCCTCGTGATTTTCTGGCTTGTCTCAAACGCTTTTATTGTGAGTGTTAAGCCGCGGCAGATTGTAATTGCCCAGAATTGTATTTTTATGCATTACCTGCATACATACGCCAAAATATGGTTAGAGATTTTAACCCGACAGTGTCATTAAATTGGCCTGTTAAAGAATGTACCAAAGTTTTTGAAATTCACCAACTTGAGTTAAAGGGTATTTCTAAAACAAAGAGTTTTTTCAGGCCAAGTAGCAGAAATTAGTGTTGCTTCTGAGCATCCATTACAGTCCAGTCAGAATTCTCAGAAAGAAAAATGTTCAGGAGAGGGGGGGCCGAGACAGAACACACGGGGTCCTGCAAATGCTAATACTGATTATTTTGGTTGAGGGAAAAGAAACTGGTTTAACAGGAGCTATTATAATAATAGGTTTCCTGGCAGAGGATCTGCAAATACTAATCCTACAGCAACAGCTGTAACACAACCTGCCCCTTCCAGTCCAAAGGAGGGAACGTCTAAGAAAGCTCCTCAAAAGTCTGAAGACTATGGTAGGCTGGAAAAACAGGTTAAGGAGTTAAGCTTGCAGATGAGCTAGTTGATGTCAATGTTGTCCCAGCCAAACGTAAAATCAGGAAAGAACCCCTTTTCTGCCTGCCAGCCTAGTACTAGTCAGGAAAATTGACTAATTGATACCCCAAAGCAAACTCCAGGATTTGATGTGATTAATGAATCTAATGTACACGTGTTGTCTGATGTAAATAGTAATTTAGATAATGTTATTGCTCATGGTACTAATGTTTCCTCAGATGAAAATGTGGTAAAGCTTCAATCTAATCAAAAAATTATTGTAAGTGATCATGTAAGCTCTAATGAATGAAAAAATGCTTCTCTCCCTTTAACAGGACAGACTGAGAGTGTGTTATGTGTCACTCCTAATCCTGCTCATATGGGGTTAAGAGATAACATGTTACTTGAAAACTGTAGTCATATGCAGGATGTTATTAAATCCCATGAGACTACGGCAGTCCTGCAAGCTTTACCTGAAGGTGGTGGTAATGGGTTGATATTGGATACCCTTACCATTAATACTGATAATTCACCTAAAATTTTTACAATACAATGGTTAGGTGTTTCAGACCTGGAGGGGGACAATGTTACCAAATGTAAACAATGGAAGAATGCGAACATGTTGGAGCATTCTCATTTTCTCTGTGAAATGCAAGAAAGAAATCAGAGGTATTATATACCCCTCAACATCCAGAACATTATGGGACAGGTCATGAGCCTGATTGATACTGGTTCTCAAATTACTGTCATGTCAGAAAATATTTGTAGGCAAATCATGGACATAGCTCCAGAGGAGTTAAAGTTAAAAACCTACACTGGTATCTTGCAAAATTTTGATGGAAAACCTATTGAAGTTATAGGTTATGTATGGCTTAAAATCAAAATTGGGAAAATGTCCCTGCAACATCCAGTTGTTGTGGTTAAAGCAGCTGAAGAACAATTTCTTATTGGGAATGATTTGCTTAGACGTCTTAATCCTATAATTGATTGCATAAATGGTGTTGTATGGTCACAGGTGAATACACCAATCAATTATCAACGGGTTAGATATTATACTAACCCAAAGTGTTGTCATATAATTGAGCATAGAGAGGATTCTGTTGAAATTCATTTTCGGAACAGTTAAGTACCTGAGATGACAATCCTACAAAATAAGGATGTTGGCATGCAGTTATATATGTGTGACAATGTAATTCAAGTTAATCCAAAAGAGATTGCATGTACTTTGGTGGAAGTTGATGTACTTACTATTTCTTTTCTTCAGAAGAATGGTAAGTCATCTGATTTAAAGAATCATACTCAGTTTTTAACTGAGTTAAAAGAAATAGATCATGAATTGTTTATTCCTCTTCAAATTAATGATATTGGAAGGGTAAAACATGCAAAACTTGCCCTTAATAGAGAGCATTGTTACATTAGTAGTTGCTTATTAAGACAATTGGAGAATCCAATGATAATTAGGAATCTTCCACCTTATGATCAGTGGGTGCATGATATTGATGGTGATGTTACAGACGTAGCTGTTGGAGCTAAATGCTTGTTGTCTGTCTCTCTTGGAAATAAGACTGCCAGACATTTATTTTTGGTTTTGGATGAGCCAAAATATCAAATGTATATTGGAAATTATTTGTTACATCGCTTTGCTGTTCAAATTGATTTTACTAACCATATTTTATGGTCAAGATTAAAGAGTAACCCTCTAAACTATATGGATGACATAAAGGTTTTGAGATCCGCTCAACAATTGCCATATGCAATGATTGTACAAGTTCAAAATAATGTAACTATTCCAGGGGGTGGAAATCAATTTCCCCTTTCTCTAGAGGTTAAAAGGGGGCAAGAAATTCAAGGCTTTGATGCTCTGATAAATATATGTCAGAAGATCCAACAATTGGGCATAACTGTTACTCATATGCCATTGGTTAATATTCACCAGATCCATTTACCATTTTGGTAAATAATGTGATGCCCCATACTATGGGGGGTAGTTATCAACGTGTCAACTTTCCTGCCTTTGCCGGCCCAATATGCCCGCCTAAGCTCGCCTCACATCGCCGCCACGGACCTGAAAAATTTCGCCTTAGTTATCAAATAAAGCTGTCAAAAAGCCGCGGGGCGATGAGCAGCGGACTGTGAGAGTTATCACTCATCCGATCTCGCTGCTCTTCGGCTTTTTCCCAGCTTTATTGCTAGCCTGTCACTAAGCACTCACACTAACTAACACTGTTCTATTGGCTGATCGAAACAGCCAATAGAATGCGAGCTCAATCTGATTGGCTGATTGGATCAGCCAATCGGATTGAACTTGAATCTGATTGGCTGATTCAATCAGCCAATCAGATTTTTCCTACCTTAATTCCGATTGGCTGATAGAATCCTATCAGCCAATCGGAATTGAAGGGACGCCATCTTGGATGACGTCCCTTAAAGGAGCCTTCATTCGTCGGTAGTCCGTCGGTAAAGAAGGATGTTCCGCGTCGGCGGGATGAAGATTCAAGACCCGACTTGGAAGATGACATCGCCCGGATAGAAGACTTCTTCAGCGCCTCTTGGAAGATGACATCGCCCGGATGGAAGACTTTTTCAGGGCCGCTTGGAGGATCACTTCATCG
This sequence comes from Bombina bombina, assembly GCF_027579735.1. NCBI lineage: Eukaryota > Metazoa > Chordata > Amphibia > Anura > Bombinatoridae > Bombina > Bombina bombina. The sequence goes on from NC_069504.1 coordinate 1,130,362,785, forward strand.
GATGGAAGATTTCTTCAGCGCCGCTTGGAGGATCACTTCTCCTCTTCAGTTCTATCGGTGGCTCGGCTGAGTGAAGACGACTAAAGGTAGGATGATCTTCAGGGGATTAGTGTTAGGTTATTTTAAGGGGGGTTTGGGTTAGATTAGGGGTATGTGGGTGGTGGGTTTTAATGTTGGGGGGGGGGGGTGTATTTTTCTTTTACAGGCAAAAGAGCTGAATTCTTTGGGGCATGCCCCACAAATGGCGCTTTTAAGGGCTGGTAAGGTAAAAGAGCTTTGAACTTTTTTAATTTAGAATAGGGTAGGGCATTTTTTTATTTTGGGGGGGTTTGTTATTTTATTAGGGGGCTTAGATTAGGTGTAAGTAGCTTAAAATTGTTGTAATATTTTTAAAATTTTTGTAACCTATTTTTTTATTTTTTGTAACTTAGCTTTTTTTATTTTTTGTACTTTAGTTAGTTTATGTAATTGTATTTAATTGTAGTTATTTGTAGGTAATTTATTTAATTTATTTAATGATAGTGTAGTGTTAGGTTTAATTGTAACTTCGGTTAGGATTAATTTTACTGGTGATTTTGTATTTCTTTTAGCTAGGTAGTTATTAAATAGTTAATAACTATTTAATAACTATTCTAACTAGCTAAAATAAATACAAAGTTACCTGTAAAATAAATATAATTCCTAAAATAGCTACAATGTAATTATTAATTACATTGTAGCTATCTTAGGGTTTATTTTACAGGTAAGTATTTAGTTTTAAATAGGAATAATTTATTAAAGTATAGTGTAGTGTTAGGTGTAATTGTAACTTAGGTTAGTTTTTATTTTACAGGTACATTTCTCTTTATTTTAGCTAGGTAAGCTATTAAATAGTTAATAACTATTTAATAGCTATTGTACCTAGTTAAAATAAATTGAAAGATGCCTGTAAAATAAAAATAAATCCTAAGATAGCTACAATATAATTATTATTTATATTGTATCTATCTTAGGGTTTATTTTACAGGTAAGTATTTAGTTTTAAATAGGATTAATTTAGTTCATAATAGAAATATTATTTAGATTTATTTAATTAATATTTAAGTTAGGGGGGTGTTAGGGTTAGTGTTAGACTTAGGTTTAGGGGTTAATAATTTTATTACAGTGGCGGCGGTGTAGTGGGGGGCAGGATAGGGGTTAATAAATGTATTATAGGTGGTGACGGTGTAGGGGGGGCAGATTAGGGGTTAATAAATTTAATATAGGTTGCGGTGGGCTCCGGGAGCGGCGGTTTAGGGGTTAATATGTATAGAGTAGCTTGCGGTGGGCTCCGGGAGCGGCGGTTTAGGGGGTAATAACTTTATTTAGTTGCGGTAGTGTAGGGGGGACAGATTAGTGGTGTTTAGACTCGGGGTACATGTTAGGGTGTTAGGTGTAGACAGTTCCCATAGGAATCAATGGGATGTCTGGCAGCAGCAAACTTGTACTTTCGCTATGGTCAGACTCCCATTGATTCCTATGGGATCCGCCGCCTCCAGGGTGGCGGTTTGAAAACCAGGTACGCTGGCCGGAAAAGTGCCAGTATATGTGAGACAATATCATTTGCCATTGGCCTCCTATGAATCTTTAGCAGATATTATTAAGAACTTGAAATCGAGAGGTATTATTAAACCAATACTTAGTCCCTTCAATACTCCTATTTTGGGAGTGTTGAAACCAAATGGGCAATGGAGGTTGTGTGCTGACTTGAGACAGCTTAATAAGCGTGTGCCTATGTCAGGATGGCCAGTCCCATACATAGATCAATGTCTTGCACAGATACAAGGTTCTAAAATGTTTACGACCTTAGACTGTGCGCAAGGTTATTGTACTGTCAAAGTGTGTGAGGAGGACCAACCTAAACTTGCATTTTCATTTGGTGGAGAACAGTTTACCTGGATCAGGATGCCTTTTGGATATATTCATTCGGGACAGGAGTTTGGTATTTTTATGCATAAGGCTATGCCTGATGCTTCTGAAAGGGGGACATTATGCTATGTGGATGATATATTAATCAAAAGCTCTACTTTTGATGAACACTTGGAAGAAGTCAGGCATGTACTTAATCAATTGAAAAGGGCAGGTGTAAAACTCTCAATTCAAAAAGCTCAATGGTGTAGAACTAAGGTGAATTTCCTTGGTCATGAAATAACTGCTGATGGTTTGAATCCCCAGAAAAAGAAAGTTAAAGTTTTATTGAAAACAAAGAGTCCAACAAGTATTAAAGAACTAAGATCCTTCCTAGGTATAACAAATTACTCTAGGAAATTTATTGACAACTATGCTGAAATTACTAAACCTTTGATTAGGCTATTAAAGAAAGGGGAGCCTTGGACTTGGACAGTAGAACAAGACCAGGCAGTTCAAGAGTTAAAGCTAAGATTTACTCAAGCCCCTTGTTTAGCCTATCCAGTAAAGGGAGATCCATTTTACTTGGAGACAGGATATACGGATCTTACCTTGAGTGCAGTTCTTTATCAGCAACATGATAAACAGAATAAGATCATTGCATATGCAAGCAAAGCCTTATCTCCAGTGGAGATCAAATTTAATGATTGTGAAAAAGCATTGTTTGCAACAGTTTGGGCCTTAAAATGTTTTTGGAGTTATATCCAAGGAGAAAAAATTATTGTGGAAACTGCTCATCAGTCTTTACAGTATTTACAGAGTAATAAAATAAAGGCAGGAAATCTATCTAACAGTCGCATTACATCCTGGACCTTGTCTTTGCAGGGTTGGCCTTTGGAGGTTCATTATGCACAGAATAAGAAAAATGATGTTGCACAAGGACTAGCTGAACTTCATGATTGCTCTGAACAGGATATAAAGGAGGAAATTTGTGAGGATGATTATATGGATGATTACATATTCTTACGACATAAGGTTTATGAGGAAATGTATTGTCAACCACTACCTAAGGTATATGTTTATGGTTGTGCTTTTCATACCACTGAAAATGGTGAAAAGAAACTTGTAGCTGGAGCAGGTATTGTGTGGGGTAGTGATTATCACATACAACCTGTTGGTTATTGTTTGGGCCCGAAAAGTAGCCAAATGGCTGAATTAAGCGCTGTGTATAAGGCCATTCAGATGGCAGTAAATCAGGGATTTAAAGAATTTGTTATCATTACAGATTCAGATTATGTCCGTAACAGTTTTGTTGAATACCTTCCTGTGTGGAAGCATAATTGGATGATGAGAGCCCGTAACAAGCCAGTTAAACATGGAAAGATGATACTTGCAATTGATGATATTGTTATCTCTAATGACTTGATTGTCTTTTGGAAGAAGACAAAAGGTCATTCAAAGATGCATGGTATTGACAAGGAAGGAAATGATTTAGCTGATACAATGGCTAAACAAGGTGCCCTAGAGGGGGAAATGTTTGACATTGAACACCTTCTTGGTGCATGTCAAATCGCAGTAGTAACCCGTCAGCAAATAAAGAAGGATCAAGAACTATCTGTAGTGCAATGGAGTCAGGATGCACCTAACAAGGATTTGATTACCAGTCAGAAAGAGGATCCTGTTGTGGGTAAATTGTACCTTTTTAAGGAGAATCCTATAGTGTATCCAATCCAGGAGAAAGATTGCACTGAAAATGAGGACCTTAGGATCTTATTTAAGTATAAGTCTAAATTTAGTCTTAAAGATGGTTTGTTAGTTCGGACAACTAATAATGGATCTATACAGTGGGTTGTTCCTACTTCTTTTAGAGATCTTATGCTGCAGCATGCCCATGATGCACCAACATCAGGTCATCGCGGGGAGAGAATTACTTATGAAGTATTGCGTGATTATGCATATTGGCCACATATGCTGAAAGATGTTCAGACTTATTGTCAGGGGTGTTTGGTTTGTTCACAGTTTAACCAAATTCTCCAACCCACAGGGCACCTTTACAAAAAAGAGGTATGTCTCTCCCATGGTCTGATCTACAAATTGACTTTGTAGGACCACTTACAAAGACATCACGGGGCAATCAATACATGTTAACCGTTACATGTATGTTTACCAAATGGGTGGAGTGTCTTACATCCCCTAATTGTAGGTCTGAAACAGCTGCTGCTTTATTAATCAATAATGTTTTCTCTAGGTTTGGACTTCCTCAGAGGATTGAGTCTGATAGAGGTACTCATTTCACAAGTGAAGTGATGAGAATAATGTGGTCTATTCTGGGTGTGAAAAGGAAATTACATATTTCCTACGGTGCTGCCTGGAGTGGTGGAGTTGAACGGTATAATCAGTCATTTGTAAATATCCTGAAAAAGTTTGTGAAGGAATCAGGGAAAGATTGGGATATTAAGTTGCCTTTGGTGTTGATGGCTATTAGATCCACTCCTAGTACTGCGACAAAAATGTCTCCTTTTGAACTAATGACAGGTAGAAGGATGGTACTTCCACAGCATTTGTTGTATCGTACTCAGGATCAGAGTTTGATCAATGCAACAACAACCTATCAATATGTTGAGAATTTAAGAAAGCATTTGCAACAAGCATTTGCTTTTGCTCAGAAAAATCTTGAGAAAGCCGCAATATGTGCTAAAACATATTATGACATGAAAACCACAAAGAAAGAATATGAGGTAAATGATAAAGTTTATCTTTACAATTTTCTTAGAAATCAAGTTAGAGAGAAGAAGTTTCTCCCATCATGGAAAGGGCTGTATGTCATTATTGACAAACTTTCACCTGTGGCATACAAGATTTTGATTCCCACAAGTGGGAAGTCAATAGAAAAGTGGGTGCACATTAACCAATTGCGTGCCTGTCACCCTAGGTCAAAGTTAAAACTAGAGGGGGAGAATAATCCATATATAGAAGAATAATCACTATGATTATTAAAATGGTTTCTTTAGGATAAAGGTGTATATTTTGTACTGAATATGTTTTTTCCCCCTATTACAGATAAATATCACCTTCCAGTTGGGTTTGGATTGATGAGATCCAGGATGTTGGCAGTCATCTGGACCATCCTGTTCCTGTGCCAGAGTGTCTCGGTTGAAATGTACAGCCTGTAATAGAACCTGGTCCATCTTCTGGGATCATGCTTGAGGAATCACCTGGTTTCCTGATTACCAACCGGAAAATTTTCTCCCAAAAGATATTTATCAGTCTGGATCCTAAGGTTACTATTGAAAAATATTTTGATGTTTCCAAAGTTGAATCACCAGAAATTAAATCTTGGTATCAAGAACATGTTAAAAGGATCCAGTCTACTACTAAGGAAATGTTGGAGCAGTTGCAGAAGTCTTTTCCTGGTGGATCTTACAATGTGCAATCACGTACCAAACGTTAACCTGGAGTTATTGCTGGACTAGTTGCAACATCTGTCATCGGGTTTTCAGCTGTTACTGCCGCGGCTGTGTCTAATTCAATTTCCATCAGTAATTTGAATCATGAAATGTCAATTTTTCGTGAACAGATGGCAACCATGATGGAGGTTTTAAAGAAACAAAAGGAGAGTTTGTCAGATATTATAGAGATCGTTAATGATACTGTTGTGACCACTAATTTGCATTCAGGTCTTTCGATCCGAGCTATAAAGGTCCAATATAAGCACAAACTAATTCAGAATGAACTGTTAAGTTTTTTTTGGACCCAGTGGTGTATTTTACAGGTAACTGGTTACAAGAGATCCAAAGTCGAATTGAGAGTCTTGTTGAGGGACATATTCCATTATATTTTGTCAATAAGGACATTATGGAAAGGATGTTGATGAAATGCAAATAAACATTGCTTTTGATGCTGGTTCTGCTTTGCCACTTTACATTGAACCCAAAAACATGGAACTTTGTTTTCTCATAAAGGTGCCACATATGCCATGTAATGATATTTATCAGCTGAAAACTGTACATAATGTGGGTACTTGGAGATGGAATTGTGGGTTAACGATTCTATGGTATAAGAATATGGATAATAATAATAATCACCCATATAAGACAGTGATCTAGACCACGGGTGTCAAACACAAGGCCCGCGGGCCGAATCCGGCCCACCAGACCTTGTCATGTGGCCCGTGTAGCCGCCGCCTTATTATTATGCATAGCAGAGTACACCTGCAGAGTACTGACTTGCTGCCTAGCCTGCCTGTGTGCCTCCTCACTGACTGTCACTGCCGCCTCCCGTCCCACTCCTCTCCCTCCCACAGTGTGCTGGCCCGGCCGCCCGGTATAGATAGCCTAATACTGCCTATTGATCATTATGGGGGGGAGGTCCGAGTGAGTGCACGCCGCGCCACGCATGCGTATTGTGATTGTGTCAGTGGAGGACTGGTGACCAGGCGCAGCTCACTTGCCTCACGTGACGTCACTCACTCTGAATGAGAGCGGGAGAAAGCAGAGGGATACAGCCATGGCCGCCTGACGTGACGTCTCCAGACAGGCAGCAGGCTGCAGGTAGCTCAGTCACGAGTGGAGTCAGACAACTAGTCCAGGTCCACAGTGTCGACCGTCAGTACAGCCAGGTAGGAGAATCTTGAATGGCCAGGCTGGGGATGGGGGGGCCAGGGTGGGCACTGTCTGTCACTGCTGTCTGTCCACAGATTGATTGCTGGAAAATCTTGAATGGCCAGGCTGGGGATGGGGGAGGGGGGGCACTGTGTCACTGTCTGTCCACATATTGATGGGGGTCTCTGAACTTAAGGGAGGGGTCTGGCACTGGCGCCATCTATAATTTATTACTGACTACTCTACTCACTGATTAATTTTATAATAAACCACAACCAGAGGCCCATAATAAGCAGAAGCCAGCAGTTGTTAGCCCTAATGCATTGCTAAGCCTTCCCTAGCTCTTTAAATATCAATACCACCAGCATGATATAATATATATATATAGTCCTATACAACCGGCCCTTTGAGGGTGACCAAACTGCTGATGTGGCCCCCGATGAATTTGAGTTTGACACCCCTGATCTAGACTAATCTCATCCATCCTAGTCGGGGTAAAATAGTCTAGATGAGGGGAATATGTCATGAATTTTTCATGAAAGAACAGACTCCATGTTGTTTTCTTGTTTTATGCTTAACCAGGGCTCAGCTATTATTACATTGAATTTTGTTTTCCTCAGTCTTGCTGACCGAGAAGTTTTATATCAATATGTTTTCCATTATTCAAGGTAGTTTACTTGCTTAGGCCCCGGCTAGTCACTTATTTCTGTAAATAAGTGCCGTTTATAACCTTGATTGTAGTCTAGGAATGTTGGGGTAAACATAAATATAATAAGTATTTTTCTAATATTTTTACCCTATATGCGAGAGCCATCTACTGTTAGAACAATAATATTTCATCTAATTAATTTTATGTTAATTAATGATTAAAATATTATAATTAATGACTCCTCCTAGATGAGAGAATGGGAATATATAGGGTCTAGCCCAATGGGAGGGGGTGGTTTTCCTGGGTTTTTGGAACTGGTCACAAAATTTATGGAGTTGGTAATTTGCTAATCAACTACAGAGGTCCGAGATTATTGGATTATAACTGCTGAGGCTAGTTTAGCCCATTCGGACAGACCTACGAACTGACAGTTTGATTCCTGTCTGCAAAGGGGGAATTTATTTACTTTGGTGATGTATGAAAGAAAGTCACTTTAAATGTTAATATCATTAAGATTTACATTTATGTAAAATACCTTTGTCTATTTAATCAGGTAAATTAATTAATTGTTTTATACCTTTGTGTTTTCTTTATAAAAATTCCTACCACCTGGTCTTATTTGTCGACAATAACAGCGGGTGAATCAGGAATTAGGATAGATTATCATCTGACGGTTTGTCATAATTATTAATTTACCTGATTCTCCGCAATTACCTTAGAGGGTTTATAATGAAATATTTGGTTCCTATCATCATGCCAATGTTTGTGTTATTTTGAAAATATGACTTAATCATCTTTATTGTTTAATCTCTGTATTTTTCTGTTTTCCTTGCTATTTGGAGTTATGTTATCGCGTTAGTGATTATTATAGAACTGTAGTTTATATCTCTGTAATATTTTGATTGCTTAAGTTTCTATTAAATGCTAATTATTAATAACAAAATACTTTAATAAAGCTAATTTTTGTTATTCATCTGGTGTCGGTATAATTAATAGACTGATAGTAACTAAAAGGATTCAGATTTGTTTATTACCTTTCATAACTTATAGAAAAATGTGTCATTTAAAAATGCACCATTTCACATAATATACTTTTATGTACCTCTATCAGAATCAACAGGTGTTAGGTGTAGACGTTCCCATAGGAATCAATGGGATATCGGGCAGCAGCGAACATAAGCTTTCGCTGCTGTCAGACTCCCATTGATTCCTATGGCATCCACCGCCTCCAGGGCGGCGGATTGAAATCAGGTACGCTGGGCCGGAATAGTGGCGAGCCTACCTGGTAGATATTTGTTAACTAGCAAAACTAGTCAGATAGTGCTGAACTTGCGTTCGGAACATCTGTAGTGACGTAACCATTGATCTGTGTTGGACTGAGTCCGGCGGATCGTATGTTACGTCACTATAGTCTACTTTTGCAGGTCTGTAGGGTTTGATAACTTAGGCGAATCAGGCTCGCCACAAATACGTTGCGGAATTCCAGCGTATTTGCGGTTGACAGCTTGATAAATAGAGGCCATAGAGCAGTTTGTACTATGCGAAGAACATTAGAATGTCAAATATATACAGCATATACAGAGTAAGAAAACATTATTAAATATTAATATTGAATACAAATAATTTTTCTTGCTTTCAGGTATTCAACTGGGAAGGGCTCAAATGTTTATAGATAGATAGACAGACAGACAAACAAGCAAACATATAAATAGATAGATAACCCCTGCTAGCCAATAGGTGCCCAGGTCCCCCAGAAAAGTGCCAAAAATAGCACAGGTACCAAAACACCCTGGGAAAGTCGCCCCTGATCACCATTGGGCACTCAGGAACAACAGGAATATAGCCCCTGCTCACCAATAGGCACACACGCAACCTAAGAAAATGGCCCCTGCTAACCAATAGGTGCTCAGACACAACACGAAAGTGACCCCTGCTTGCCAATAGGCGCACAGGCACCTTGAGAAAGTGTAAAATAGAATAGTAAAGTTATAGTAGTATAGTTCTTCTCTGGATCATCTGGTGAAGAGGAGGCAGCCACTATCAACTACCAGTCTATTATATAAAAAGACATTCTCCTTTTTTTTTTCCTATTTCAAAAGAGACTTATACAAAGTTAACCATATTTCATCTAACAGGATTTTATTGGTCTGTATAAAATTTGTCTGTTTTAGCTGTTTTAGCTGTAAATTGCTATTACTGACCACCATCTCATTATATATTATCTTGTGCGCCCCCTCCACTGTGATTGTATCACGTATTAGACCTTGAGAAAGTGGCCCCTGCTTATTAAAGGGCTTTCAAGCATTCCAGGAAAGTTATAATTATACATGTTTTACCTTTGTAATTTCCTTGTATCTAAGCCTCAGCAGACTGCCCCCTTATTTCAGTTCTTTTGACAGACTTGAATTTTAGCCAATCAGAGCTGTCTCCATGGTAAATTCACGTGCATGAGCTCAATGTTATTTATATGAAACATGTGAACTAATGTCCTCTAGTGATGAAAAACTATCAAAATGCATTTAGATTAGAGGCGGCCTTCAAGGTCTAAGAAATTAGCATGTGAACCTCCTAGGTTTAGCTTTCAACTAAGAATACCAAGAGAACAAAGCAAAATTGGTGATAAAAGTAAATTGGAAATTTGTTTAAAATTACATGCCCTATTTGAATCATGAAAGTTTTTTTTGGACTTGACTGTCCCTTTAAGGACAAGGGCTATTTTTACATTTCTGCAGTGTTTGTGTTTAGCTGTAATTTTCCTCTTACTCATTTACTGTACCAACACATATTATATACCGTTTTCTCGCCATTAAATGGACTTTCTAAAGATACCATTATTTTCATTATCCTATATAATAAAAGGCCAAGTGTGTTTGTCCGAAGCTGTCATGCGCAGTAGACAGCACAGCACGAGGACAAACACACCTGGCCTTTGAGAGTCCCTAAGTCTCTGCTCTGCAGTGCGAGCAGAAGTGTGCGTGACCGAGCGTGGCCGTGGGCGTGACCGAGTGCAAAGGGGGCGTGACCGAACGCGAGGGCCGCGAAGGGGGCGGGTCGAGCACGAAGGGGCGGGGCCAGACGGGCCGTGAAAGGCTGTGCAGTTTGAGAGCTCAAAACAGCTCAAAAGAGGGGAGAGAGGGGGTAGGGAAAAGATAAGAAAGGTGAGAGAGAGATCAAGAAGGTAGAGAGAGATCAAGAGGGGAGAGCAAAAGAGAGGGGGAGAGACAGCAAAAGAGAGTGGAGGGAGAGCAAAAGAAAGGGGACAGAGAGATCAAAAGAAAGGGGGGGAAGAGAAAGAGAGGGGGAGGAGAGAGAGAGGGGGAGGAGAGAGAGAGAGGGAGGGAGGAGGAGAGAGAGGGGAGGGAGCGAGAGAGGGGGAGGGGGAGGGGGAGTGAGAGAGAGAGAGGGGAGGGGGAGTGAGAGAGAGAGGGGAGGGAGAGAGAGAGAGGGGAGAGGGAGAGAGAGAGGGGAGGGGGAGAGAGAGAGGGGAGGGGGAGAGAGAGAGAGAGAGAGAGAGAGAGAGGGGAGGGAGAGAGAGAGAGGGGAGGGAGAGAGAGAGGGGAGTGAGAGAGAGAGAGAGAGGGGAGGGGGAGGGAGTGAGAGAGAGGAGGGAGAGAGAGAGAGGGGAGGGAGAGAGAGAGGGGAGGGAGAGAGAGAGGGGAGGGGGAGGGAGAGAGAGAGAGGAGGAGAGAGAGAGGGGGGAGATAGAGAGGGGAGAGAGAGGGGGGAGATAGAGAGGGGAGATAGAGGAAGGAGAGAGAGAGAGAGGGAAGAGAGAGAGAGGGGAGAGAGAGAGAGAGAGAGAGGGAGAGAGAGAGGGGAGAAAGAGAGAGAGGGGAAGAGAGAGAGAGAGAGAGAGAGAGGGGGGAGAGAGAGAGAGGGGAGAGAGATAGAGGGGAGAGAGAGAGATAGAGGGGAGAGAGAGAGAGATAGAGGGGAGAGAGAGGGGGAGAGAGAGAGGGGAGAGAGAGAGAGCGCAAAAGAGAGGAGGGAGAGAGAGCGCAAAAGAGAGGGGTGAGAGAGCGCAAAATAGAGGGGTGAGAGAGAGCACAAATGAGAGGGGGAGAGAGAGCGCAAAAGAGAGGGGGAGACAGAGTGCAAAAGAGGGGGGGAGAGAGAGAGCGCAAAAGAGGGAGAGAGAGAGAGTGCAAAAGAGGGGGGGAGAGAGAGAGCACAAAAGAGGGGGGATAGAGAGAGCGCAAAAGAGGGGGGAGAGAGAGAGCAAAAGAGAGGGAGAGAGAGAGCGCAAAAGAGAGGGGGGAGAGAGAGAGCGCAAAAGAGAGGGGGGAGAGAGAGAGCGCAAAAGAGAGGGGGGAGAGAGCGCAAAACAGAGGGGGGAGAGAGAGAGCGCAAAAGAGAGGGGGGAGAGAGAGAGCGCAAAAGAGAGGGGGGAGAGAGAGCGCAAAAGAGAGGGGGAGGGAGAGAGAGCTCAAAAGAGAGGGGGGAGAGAGAGAGCTCAAAAGAGAGGGGAGAGGGAGCGCAAAAGAGAGGGGGGGAGAGAGAGCAAAAGAGAGGGGCAGGGAGAGAGCGCAAGGGGTGGGACCGCTGTACCCTGCAAAAAATGGCCTGTGTGAACGGGCTTAAGGACTAGTATCTTATAATTTACTATAAAAAAAATATAAAATATGAGGAAAAAATGGAAAAAAACACTTTTTCTAACTTTGACCCCCAAAATCTGTTACACATCTGCAACCACCAAAAAACAACCATACTAAATAGTTTCAAAATTTTGTCCTGAGTTTAGAAATACCCAATGTTTACATGTTCTTTGCATTTTTTGCAAGTTATAGGGCAATAAATACAAGTAGCACTTTGCTATTTCCAAATCACTTTTTTTCAAAATTAGCGCTAGTTACATTGGGAATACCTGAATATCCCTTGACATGTATATATATTTTTTTAGTAGACATCCCAAAGTATTGATCTAGGCAAATTTTGGTATTTTTCATACCACCATTTTACCGCCAAATGCGATCAAATAAAAAAAATTGTTCACTTTTTCACAAATTTTGTCACAAACTTTAGTTTTCTCACTGAAATTATTTACAAACAGCTTCTGCAATTATGGCACAAATGGTTGTAAATGCTTCTCTGGGATCCCCTTTGTTAAGAAATAGCAGACTTATATGGCTTTGGGGTTGCTTTTTGGTAATTAGAAGGCTGCTAAATGCCGCTGCGCACCACATGTGTTTTATGCCCAGCAGTGAAGGGGTTAATTAGGGAGCTTGTAGGGAGCTTATAGGGTTAATTTTATCTTTAGTGTAGTGTAGTAGACAACCCCAAGTATTGATCTAGGCCCATTTTGGTATATTTCATGCCACCATTTTACCGCTAAATGCGAGCAAATAAAAAAAACTTTACAATTTTCACAATTTTAGGTTTCTCACTGAAATTATTTACAAACAGCATGTGCAATTATGGCACAAATTGTTGTAAAAGCTTTTCTGGGATCCCCTTTATTCAGAATTAGCAGACTTATACGGCTTTGGTATTGCTTTTTGGTAATTAGAAGGCCGCTAAATTCTGCTGCGCACCACACGTGAATTATGCCCAGCACTGAAGGAGTTAATTAGGTAGCTTGTAGGTAGCTTGCAGGGTTAATTGTAGCTTTAGTGTAGAGATCAGCCTCCCACCTGACACATCCCACCCCCTGATCCCTCCCAAACAGCTCTCTTCCCTCCCCCACCCCACAATTGTCCCCACCATCTTAAGTACTGGCAGAAAGTCTGCCAGTACTAAATAAAAGGAGTTTTTTTTATTTTATTTTTTAAAAATATTTATTCAGCTGTGATGGACGCCTGCCTTAGCCCCCAACCTCCCTGATCCCCCCCCCCCCAAAAAGCTCTCTAACTCTCCCCCGCTACCTAATTGCCTCCATCTTGGGTACTGGCAGTTGTCTGCCAGTACCCAGTTTGCCCCCAAAAACAACAGTACTTTTGTTTTGCTTTTGACCTTCAAACTTTTTCTGTAGTGTAGCAGCCCCCCCTCAATACCCCAATCCTCCTCCCAGATCCTTTTATATTTTATTTCATTAACTTAACTTTTTTTCCCCTCTCATGATCTCATTGGTGTTAGTGGCTAATGCACCCCCGCAGGCCCCCCCGCACGCTCCCGGCACCCGGCATGCATATTGCACTTACAGGAACCAGATGCCGGGTAGCGATGGACCGCCCACCCGCCTCCCTGCTATGCTCCCACCCACCAACAAACGGCACCATCGCTACCGGTGCAGAAAAGGCCACAGAGTGGATCTCTCTGCATCGGAGGCTTGTAAAAAAGGTATTGCAGGATGCCTCCATATCGAGGCATCACTGCAATACCCTGAGAGCTGCTGGAAGTGATTGCGATCGCTTCCAGCACTCTGTTAAACAACTGACGTACCAGGAACGTCTATTGTCATTAACTGTTGGTTTTTGCATGATGTACCTGGTACGTCAGTTGTCATTAAGGGGTAAAAAAATATTGGTTTTGAGAGAGACCTTGACGTGGTACCTGGGCTTGTCCCATTTGGCCAGATGCAGTAACTAACTCTTTAATTTTTGCTTTTAATCTTAGCTGAGTGCTTGTGAGTGCTGAACTTCCTCTGTGTGATATATATATATATATATATATATATATCACACAGAGGAAGTTCCACAGTACAACGATATTCTTAAAGGTGAATAATTTCTTTATTTGTATATCAAAACCATAAAAAAGCGACATTTCGGACCTACATGGTCCTTAATCATGCAGGATTAAGGACCATGTAGGTCCGAAACGTTGCTTTTTTATAGTTTTGATATTGTAGGTCCGAAACGTCGCTTTTTTTTTATGGTTTTGATATCCAAATAAAGAAATTATTCACCTTTAAGAATATCGTTGTACTGTGGTACTGTCACATTCTATGCATGGACTGTACATATTGGAGTTTTGCTGATACTCCACAGTGACGAGCACACAGTCTGCTACAATATTTATGGGTACAGTGCTGGACTCTATCTATTTATTTTGTATATATATATATAGTTTGTACCAAAATACCATCAGATATATGTAGAAATATGTATTTATGAATAAATAGAACATATTATGTTATATGAAGAACATTGGAATGTGAAATATTCATATTTTTATGTTGTATTAGCGCACTCGGGTTGGCGCGAGTAGGGTGTTAGGTTTTTTTACTTTAATACAAGCACAACCCAATGCGGGCAAAATGTCTATTTCTAGCGCAGCTTACATTCGAGAGGGAGTGTTAAATAACACTCCAATTGTAATCTGGCACTCTGTGTTTATGCATATTTGAAACTGTGTAAAATAAAATATTTTAGTACAAACATGTGAAGCCTTGTCTGAAAACCACATCCCCCACACATATGCTTTGCCACCTCATAATAAGCACTAAAATGGATGTGCAAAAGGTAGCAACACTACAACTAGTACATCTATTATGATGTCAACTTATAACCACTTTACCTTTTGTCCATTCTTTGCTAAATGTCAGAATTTTCTTTATGACATAAGTGACAGGGTATAAAAGGCCAGAGCTTAGTGAGGCAACAAAGAGTACCGAGGAGAACAAGGAGAAGGAGCAGCCAAACACAGGGGATGAGAGAACTGAACAATCAGAAAGAGTCAGGCTTTCTTTTTATCGCTGCCAGCATCTCCAGGCCACCCAAAGAGAGCAACAGAGACGCTTAAGTTCCATGCAAAGGAGGAATCAGTTAAGGCAAAATGATATATTCTGGAAAATTGTGCACCCTCACAGGGTATGGCAATATTTATATACTCATTTTATAGGTTGAACTCAATAGATGTCTATCTTCTTTCAACCTCATTTACTATGTTATGTATTATTATGAGTCTTGTCATACCTGAGGACACATCACTTCCTGTTGCCATGTATGCCATACAACCTACAGATCAAGATAGGTGTTAGAGAAGGAGACTTGTCCACTTTGCTGTAGAAGAATTCCTCGGAACAACAACTTTGTCCCACAGAAAGACATAGAAGGAATAATAATATATTCTGTACCATCGTACACCCTCACATGGTATGTTAATATTTATATACTCATTTTATAGGTTGAACTCAATAGATGTCTACCTTCTTTCAACCTCATTTACTATGTTATGTATAATAATTATTATCATTTATTTGTATAGAGCCACCAAATTCCGTGAGTCTTGTCGTACCTGAGGACACATCACTTCCTGTTGCCATGTATGTCATACAACTTGCAGTTCAAGATAGGTGTTAGAGAAGGAGGCTTGTCCACTTTGCTGTAGAAGAATTCCTCGGAACAACAACTTTGTCCCACAGAAAGACATAGAAGGAATAATTATATATTCTGTACCATCGTACACCCTCACAGGGTATGGCAATATTTATATACTCATTTTATAGGTTGAACTCAATAGATGTCTACCTTCTTTCAACCTCATTTACTATGTTATGTATAATAATTATTATCATTTATTTGTACAGCACCGCCAAATTCCGTGAGTCTTGTCGTACCTTAGGACACATCACTTCCTGTTGCCATGTATGTCATACAACCTGCAGTTCAAGATAGGTGTTAGAGAAGGAGGCTTGTCCACTTTGCTGTAGAAGAATTCCTCGGAACAACAACTTTGTCCCACAGAAAGACATAGAAGGAACAATGATATATTATGTACCATCTGACACCCTCACAGGGTATGGCAATATTTATATACTCATTTTATAGGTTGAACTCTATGGACTTCTGTCTTCTTTCAACCTCATATACTATGTTTTGTATTATAATGAGTCTTGTCGTACCTGAGGACACAGATGAACTTAATAAGGCAACAGTGTCTAGGATTTATTTGCCTGACTGAATGAAAATGAATAAATAAACAGAATATGACTTTAACATCAGCTGTGTGTTGCTTTTCATTTCTTAGACAAAATCTTATTTTCAATGCCCTTGTTGGTTGGTTAAAAAGAGCTGAATATATTTACAAATACATTATATACTTCTGAGGGGTAATGAGACACTAATCTTATATTTATAATAATATCTATTTAGGAAATTTATACCAGTTCACCCACTCAGTACAGATAATAAATGATAAATCAATTTAAAGGGACATTTAAGGGATATTAAACAGTGTTCCTTTAGTAAAAACAAATATGTTAAATCAAAGTAAACATAAAAAGAAAAAGTTTGTGTAAAAAAAAACCCATCTAAAAACATCAAACAACTTGCTTGTTTTCTTGCTAAATTAACACCTAGAAATTCTCAGTGTAACCCCTGTCCTCAGTGTGATAAGAGTGAAGACTTTTTTAAAACTTAACTCTTATTCTGCCAGTTATGAGCATGAGCAAATCTGACTCCCTGTTTAGTCCTTTCACTTAACCCCTTCACATCGTTAGGATGTTACATTCTGTCCTAACAGTGCTGGGCTTTAACACCAAAGGACGGCATGGAACATCCTACCTCATAAGGCGTCCTGCAGCCTCCCCCTTTGGATGAACTCAAGGTCTCCTTAGATCCATTCCTGGCCTTGAAAATATGTGATTGCATCAACGATCGCTTGATTTAATTTTTGCAGCAATAGTTTACCTCAGAATTATATTCCAATGTTAAACACTTGTGGCATGAAGGTATTAATACTAAACCAACGCTGGAAGTTTTATGACATCATGCTGGATAAGTAATGGACATTGCACAAATGAAGTTTAAATAAAATAAATAAACTGTACAATCCATTTTATATCAATGCATAATATATATATTGCAGTGATTTGTATTAAGTATAAGCCACTGCTCAGTGCTTTTTAATTACAACAATGAAACAGACAGTTATTGCTTTTGTGTAAAATTGAGGCCAAAAAGCAAATTCTACAACCTGCAATTGCTGCATATCAAGTAGCTGGTTTCGGCAATTTGAAGCAAATTGATCACCTAGGTTACTGATTTTGCGCTAGATTACAAGTGGAGTGGTATTTAACACTTCCGTTTGTGCACTAATAAAGCTAAAAATAAACTTGTATTGTTTAGGATATCGTATTACAAGTTGAAAGTATTTTTTTGTTGCGAACAAAACCTGATGCACACTAAACACTGGACTTCGAATATCGCAACCGCGTTAAATTTGATTCCCTACAGAAAAAAAACACCTATCGCTTGTTTGCTAACTTGATTGTGTTTAACCAAGTGTGCTATATCTGACATAAAGGGGCATATTTATCAAGGTCTGTCGGACCGGATCCGACAGTGCGGATCAGGTCCGACAGACCCCGCTGAATACGACGAGCAATACGCTCACCGTATTCAGCATTGCACCAGCAGCTCCAGCATTGCACCAGCAGCTCACACCAGCCAGCAGGGGGTGTCAATCAACCCGATCGTATTCGATCAGGTTGATTTCTGGCGATGTCTGTCCGCCTGCTCAGAGCAGGCGGACAGGTTATGGACCAGCGGTCTTCGTGACCGCTGCTTCATAACTGCTGTTTCTGGCGAGCCTGCAAGCTCGCCAAAAACTTGGGGCATCAAGCTCCATTCGGAGATTGATACATATGCCCCAAAGTATGCACATTTTACATTCCAATGTTCTTCACATAGAAGGAAATGTTCTATTGTTTGATAGATATTTTTATATTTATCTGATTTTTTTTTTGTGTGAAATATATATCTATACCTACCTATATATCTATATGAATATATACATGTATAGGTATATACAGATATATCTTTTAAAAATACATAGGCCTCTAGTTATCAAGCCATCGACTTTCTTGCATTCGACGGCACCAATACGCTCGCCTAAGATCGCCTAACATCGCTGCCGCGGACCTGAATACATTCGCCAAAATTATCAAGAAAGCTGTCAAAAAGACGCGCACCAAGTACGGTGTGATGAGCAACGGACTGTTGTTAACTAACAGTCATCGATCTCGCTGCTCATCGGCTTATTCGCAGCTTTCTTTGTAACCTGTCACTAATCACCCACACTATACTATACTGTTTTACCCCCTATACCGCCGCTCCCGGAGCCCACCGCAACTAAATAAAGTTATTAACCCCTAAACCGCCGTTCCCAGACCCAGCCACAACTAAATAAAATTTTTAACCCCTAAACCGCCGCTCACGGACCCCGCCGCCACCTACATTAAATTTATTAACCCCTAATCTGACCCCCCCTACACCACCGCCACCTACATTAAATTTATTAACCCCTAATCTCCCACCCCCAACATCGCTGCCACTATAGTCTAACCCTAACACCCCCTAACTTAAATATCATTTAAATTAATCTAAATAAATATTCCTATCATGAAATAAATTATACCTATTGAAGAATAAATACTTACCTGTAAAATAAACCCTAAGATAGCTACATTATAACTAATAGTTACATTGTAGCCATCTTAGGATTTATTTTTATTTTACAGGCAACTTTGTATTTATTTTAACTAGGTAGAATAGTTATTAAATAGTTATTAACTATTTAATAACTATCTAGTTAAAATAAATACAAAAGTACCTGTAAAATAAAACCTAACCTAAGTTACAATTACACCTAACACTACACTATAATTAAATTAATTCCCTAAATTAAAATAAATTAATTACAATTAAATAAAATTAACTAAAGTACAAAAAACAAACACTAAATTACAGAAAATAATAAAATAATTACAAGAATTTTAAACTAATTACACCTAATCTAATCCCCCTAAAAAAATAAAAAAAAACCCAAAATAATAAAAATTCCTACCCTATACTAAATTACAAATAGCCCTTAAAAGGGCCTTTTGCGGGGCATTGCCCCAAAGTAATCAGCTCTATTAACTGTAAAAAAAAATAACAATCCCCCCCAACATTACAACCCACCACCCACACACCCAACCCTGCTCTAAAACCCACCCAATACCCCCTTAATAAAACCTAAGACTAACCCCCTGAAGATCACCCTACCTTGAGAAGTCTTCACCCAACCAGGCCTAAGTCCTCAACGAAGCCGGGCGAAGTCTTCATCCAACCAGGCAGAAGAGGTCCTCCAGACGGGCAGAAGTCTTCATCCAGGTGGCATCTTCTATCTTTATCCATCCGACGAGGAGCGGCTCCATCTTGAAGACATCCGACGTGGAGCATCCATCCAGACTGACGACTACCCGATGAATGAATATTCTTTTAAATGACGTCATCCAAGATGGCATCCCTTGATTTCCGATTGGCTGATAGAAGTCTATCAGCCAATTGGAATTAAGGTAGGAAAAATCCTATTGGCTAATGTAATCAGCCAATAGGATTGAGCTTGCATTCTATTGTTCCAATCAGTCTTAATTTACACACCTCTCTCTCCGTGTGTTGTTCCACCTCTATGGCGGGATACAGCATTGCCAGTCTCAGGAGTTTCCGTGTCACGTGTGTTGTCTTAACCACGTGCAGCTCTCCAGCCAATAGTGGCTCTTGGAACTCGGCTCTATGAAAATGAATCTGTAGGGGTTCTAAAACTTTTTCTCTGCGCAGAGTTGATGCTCAGGGGTTCCTGAGTTTACTGGTGAACAAACAGTGCCCTTTAATCGACGCGTTTCATCTTTTTGCAAGGCTTTTTCAAGATAAAGTGCAGATGTCTGTGAATTCTTTAATTACCCTCCCCTCGGTTTTCATTGGTCCAATCCAGATTTTTCTTAAAGTGGATTTTTTCATTTAAGGTGGACAGGTTTACCATTGACTTTTATTTAGTGTTCCTCACAAAAAAGAAAAAGTTTCTATAAAATGTTCTTATGAAGATACTTTTCTTATCAGTGTTAATACTTGCAAAAAATGATTCTTCCATTTCTCTTCTTATGCTATTATTTGATGTCTACAATCAACCCTTACAAGCAAGATAATCATCATAAACATCAGTGGCCAAGCATTTCTTGGACAAACACAAATAAAACCTGACCTCACATGCTGGATCTTACAGAGAATAAGACCAGGGATTAGAGGAGGTAACATTGAAATGACTCTTTTAAAGGAAGAGACTAAATGGATTTTCAGACTCCAGACCATGGCCCCTAGAGGCCTTAATGAACAACTATCCTTTAGTCCTTTTTTATAATGATTTCTGATCCAATGGGTAACGATACCATAAGATAAATAAATAATGCACAAAACACATGAGTATGGGTATCTATAGCACATACTATGTATGATGGAAATAGATAGATAGGCTATACAGGTAAATTTACACATATGAAACTTGAAACAAATTAAATCTAGTCCAAATATGATTAAATAATATTTGCATTTAATTTCATATCTAATGAACAAATCGTTGAATTCAGATCACTGTAATTTACTGCATGGGATGGGCCATATAGTGGTATTCTTATTTATGATGGTACACTATATTAACAACCTACCATTATTGATATTAACAAGGCATATAACTGGAGTTACTATAGATGTTTAATGTTTAATCATAAATTTGCATGATTATTTCTTATCTATAGATGTATGGATGTATTTATACAATTAATACGTATATATACTAAGTAACAACAGACAAACTTTTATTCCATTGTGCTCATATATAATCATTACTCATGAGATCAATCCTCACTTATAGATTAGTTTATTTAAGGATCACGATTTAATACAATAAATTTACTATTAAGTATAAGTTTAAAAAGCTACCATGATATCTATCTGTATGTTCAGGTATTCATTAAGGATTGTAATATGTATGACATCAGGGGATTTTGCAACCGGATTTGACGCCATTATTCCTGACGCTTTACAGGACAGTACAGCACCTTTGAAAAGACTGTTATAGACCTTCAGATTGATAAATGAGGAGTTTTGTGTAAATACTGTGAATATGTAAATGGTTATATTGTGTGCAATTCTGTTGTGGAGTCCATGATTTGTACATTAAAGCCATCAAAGCTGTACCTTTGGGGCTCTGACTGCTATTATTAGGTACAAGCTAAAAAGTTAACATGATATCTATTCGCATGTTCAGGTATCCATCAGGGATCATAATGTGGAGCCTGTAACAAGATTTAACACCATTACTCTTGACCCTTTACAGGACAATACAGCACCTATGAAAAGGCTGTTATAGACCCTGAGATTGACATATGAGAAGTTCGTTGAAAACACTGTGAATATGTGAATGGTTATCTTATGTGCAACTCGGTTGTGGAATCCATGATTTGAACATTAAATGCCATCAAAGTAGCACGTTTGGGGCTCTGATTGTCACTATAAGGTACAAGTTAAAAAGTTAACATGATATCTACCCGCATGTCCAGGTATCCATTAAGGATTGTAATATGTATGACAGCAGGGGATTTTATAACCGGGTCTGACACCATTATTCTTGACGCTTTACAGAACAGTACAACAACTACGTAAAGATTGTCATAGACATCTAGACTGACATATGAAAAGTTCTATGAGAATACTGTGAATATGTAAATGTATATTTCATGAGCAACTCGGTTGTGGAATCCAAGATCTGAACATTGAATGCCGTCAAAACAGTACGATTGCTGGCTATTACAATGCACCCTGATGAGTTTGTTTACTAACTCTGA
Organism: Bombina bombina; assembly: GCF_027579735.1. Classification (NCBI taxonomy): domain Eukaryota; kingdom Metazoa; phylum Chordata; class Amphibia; order Anura; family Bombinatoridae; genus Bombina; species Bombina bombina. Next base: position 1,130,384,443 of record NC_069504.1, read on the forward strand.
GAGCTGAACCTGATTGGTAGATGTCCATACACACCCTCTCTTACCCGAGTACAGTCATTTGCACTGAAATTTTGGTGACGTCACCCTAACATCACGATTGGTTACTCGCGCTCATGTGACTCACACACACCCCCTATACTATTGGTTCGCTTGGCCTTAAATCAGGAGGCACGAAGGTCGTTCGCTCTGCTTCTCCATGTGTTAATTGTTAAACAAATAGAATAATTTAATATTGTTAGCCAAATATCGGCACCTTAGCTTAAAACTCGGAGGGTCTTTTAGTGGGAGAATAATCTATGGTATAAGCTGAAACTATATTGTAACGATAATCACTTTATAGCACCTCTAGTCATTATCATCAGCTAATGGAGCAGTTCTGTGGAGTATCCACATTGCTCTCACCGAGGATATTTCTAAGTTCCATTTGATGTGTGCACAAACACTCTCCACTACCTAATACCGGGTTCTCAGCTAACCTATATGAGATCTAAACAAGCTTTACTTAGGGGACAATACCCTCTCTTTATAACAAGAAACAATAGCCAAATATCGGCACCTTAACTTAAAACTTGGAGGGTATTTAGTGGGAGAATAATCTATGGTACAAATTGAAACTATACTGCAACGATAATCACTTCATAGTACGATATTTCTAATTCCCATTTGATGTGTGCACAAACACTCTCCACTACCCAATACCGGGTTCTCAGCTAACCTATATGATAATAAGCTTTACTTAGGGGACAATCCCCTCTCTTTGAAACGAGAAGCAATACACGTTTTTTCTAACTTATATTGTGTCTAAGGGCACCATTTTATTATTGGAAGACGTTCTAATAATAACATTTTGATACCTTCAGGGGTTATTCAGTTTAATATGTGTGACTGATATGTTTTGTTTAAGCACCCCCTTCGGTAACCCTTGCATATGAGTTTAGCATTTTGTTATACAAGAACAATTTGATATGCTACCCATCCTTCTTGATTATGCAAGCCACATCTATAAGCTATGGTATTACTTATTAACCCTGTGTGATCCTAGACACAGTATTTTTAATATTTTTGCACTTTAGATTTTAACATTCACAATTAATGTATGATGAATTAGATCATCTTTAGGGGTATTTGATACCAATAAGACAAAGTATATCCTTACCGAAATAGAAAAAGCTTTTGTTAATTGATACAGTTTATTCTGTCTAATATAATGGAAAATTAGCTGTCCCTATGAGTTTCATGGGTGACAACCTAGCACAAATTAGCTCAGACTCTTTATTGTGTAAACACAAATATTCCCTATTTTAATTCTTATTAACACATTAAACGCTCTTATATTAATGAACTTAATAAAAGTTATCTTTTATTTAATTTCTTCCCAAGTGCCTTTTCTGATGTAGAAATTGAAAATATAAGCTCTCTATTTAAGTGTTCCACAGCATACCTCTTTTTCTCCTTTTGTATTTCTTTGATATATATATAGTGTGTTCGGCAAGAGCAGCATAGGAGTTTTGTAATGGCAGAGGTTGTGGGCAATGCTTCTGGTCTACTGTTCTAATTCTTCCAGAGCCTACAGTGATCCATCTGCCTCTCCTTGCTGATCTCTGGGGTAGAGGGGCTTCTTTCTGAGGCAGCTTTGTAGAGGTAACAGGTATGTTACTTACTTTAGCTTGAAGTTTAGCTATTTCTTCCCTTAAGAGGGAAAACTGCTTACAAACAGGACAGCCCCTAAATCTCCAAAGAGTAGCACGATTAAAAAGTGCAAAACACCCATTGCACTGTATCTGAGACATTTTAAACTATGCAACTCTTTAACAATAAGTAAAATATAAGTATTCTTTACTACTGAATAACCCTGAATAACTCTGAATAACTCCTGAAATAACTCAAATATCCTTATTTATTTGATCCTTTTTTAGCTTGATCCCTTTGCTAAGAAGCAGAGCTAAATGTTTAGCAGAGCTAAACAGATCTCTTTAAATACCCTCAGAAAGATAGGATGGGGTCCCACCTAATTGCTCACCTATGCAAACAATCTAATTGTTATCTAATTGTAATACTAAAAACCAGAATACAAAAGAATGTAAATTAACTCAAACCTTTAACTATTCAATTTCTGTAGTGAAACTAATTCACAGTTCAGGTCTACCACCTATAAAAAACAAAAAACAGTAAATATAAAGTTAATAGAAATACAAAATAGATTATCTAAAAGTACAAACTATTCAAGTAAAAACAATTTAAAAGAGAAATGTTATATACCTCCTGAAATAACTCAAATATCCTTATTTATTTGATCCTTTTTTAGCTTGATTCCTATGCTAAGAAGCTTGATTCCTATGCTTTATCATTTGTCGGATGGACATAGATAAATGACGACAGCAAACACTGTCAGCATTTATCATTGCACTAGTATTTCTCTTGAAATGCTTGTGCAATATCGCCCCCTGCAAATTCACGGCCAATCAGCCGCTAGCAGGAGGTGTCAATCAACTTGATCGTATCTGAGTAGGCTGCAGGCCATCAAGATCGGTGCCTAGGACAGCAGATTTGGGATGGGCAGCACATCTGCCCTATCCTCTCTTTAAAAGCCAGCACACAGTACAGTGAGCGATAAAGTGCAGGCTTTTACAGAGAAGACAAGGCACGTGCAGTGATTAAGGTCGCTCTGTACAGACAATGCTCCTTTAAACCGTTGCTTCATTTAGAGCCGCCGGCATTTTTGCAGTGGAAGCGTTCTTGGTGAGAAACTTGCCTAGGGATATGCTTACAAGGTGAGGCTGGAGAAGAAGATCTTGTGCCAATATGCTACCTCCCCTTGTCAGCTGTGGTGGGTCTGCGAGCGCAGTGCTTATTGCAGGTCTTAGTAACTAACAGACTGGATGCATCTGTGCACTGCTAGATCAGCTTGTGATGTCTAATCATAAACTCTTAGTGCTAATGTATGTTAGATACTAATAGCTAGCTCTCTCTGCATTCATGTGATGTCTAATCATAAACTCTCAGCACTAATGTATGTTAGCTACTAATAGCTAGCTTTATCTGCATTCACGTGATGTCTAGTCATAAACTCCCAGTGGTAATGTATGTTAGCTACTAATAGCTAGCTTTCTCTGCATTCATGTGATGTCTAATCATAAACTCTCAGCACTAATGTATGTTAGCTACTAATAGCTAGCTTTCTCTGCATTCATGTGATGTCTAATAATAAACTCTCAGCACTAATGTATGTTAGCTACTAATAGCTAGCTGTCTCTGCATTCATGTGATGTCTAATCATAAACTCTCAGCGCTAATGTATGTTAGCTACTAATTGCTAGCTTTCTCTGCATTCATGTAATGTCTAATAATAAACTCTCAGCACTAATGTATGTTAGCTACTAATAGCTAGCTTTATCTGCATTCACGTGATGTCTAGTCATAAACTCCCAGTGGTAATGTATGTTAGCTACTAATAGCTAGCTTTCTCTGCATTCATGTGATGTCTAATCATAAACTCTCAGCACTAATGTATGTTAGCTACTAATAGCTAGCTTTCTCTGCATTCATGTGATGTGTAATCATAAACTCTCAGCGCTAATGTATGTTAGCTACTAATTGCTAGCTTTCTCTGCATTCATGTGATGTCTAATAATAAACTCTCAGCACTAATGTATGTTAGCTACTAATAGCTAGCTTTCTCTGCATTCATGTGATGTCTAATCATAAACTCTCTGCGCTACTGTATGTTAGCTACTAATAGCTAGATTTCTGTGCATTCATGTGATGTCTAATCATAAACTCTCATTGCTAATGTATGTTAGCTACTAATAGCTAGCTGTCTCTGCATTCATGTGATGTCTAATCATAAACTCTCAGTGCTAATGTATGTTAGCTACTAATAGCTAGCTTTCTCTGCATTCATGTGATGTCTAATCATAAACTCTCAGCGCTAATGTATGCTACTAATAGCTTTCTCTGCATTCATGTGATGTCTAATCATAAACTCTCATTGCTAATGTATGTTAGCTACTAATAGCTAGCTGTCTCTGCATTCATGTGATGTCTAATCATAAACTCTCAGCGCTAATGTATGTTAGCTACTAATAGCTAGCTTTCTCTGCATTCATGTGATGTCTAATCATAAACTCTCATTGCTAATGTATGTTAGCTACTAATAGCTAGCTTTCTCTGCATTCATGTGATGTCTAATCATAAACTCTCAGCGCTAATGTATGCTACTAATAGCTTTCTCTGCATTCATGTGATGTCTAATCATAAACTCTCAGCGCTAATGTATGCTAGCTACTAATAGCTTTCTCTGCATTCATGAACCCACGAAGACACTTAAAAAGGTGCATTACTTGAATGATGGTAATAACTGTATGTTGTTGCATGTGAAGGGCAGTGATTGTTTCAAAGTGTATTCTTCTTCCCCTCCCTCCTTCTTCTCTCTCTTCTTTCCCTTTCCCTTTCTCCCTCCCTTCCTCCCTCAACTCACTCACTCCTTCAACTCACTCCCTCCCTTAACTCACTCCCTTCTTTCCCTCCCTTCCTTCTTTCTCTCAACTCCCTCCCTTGCTCCCTTCTTTCACTCCTTTCTTTTCCTACCTTCCATCCCTCCCCCTTTTCCCCTCTCCCTCCCCACCTGCTTTCCTTTCCCTCCCTTTTCTCCCATCCCCTTCTTTTCTAATCCTTCTCTCAGGGAGAAAATGGTATGAGATGCATGTAATTTAACCCACCTGTATGCAAGTGTTTTGCTAGTCCATTTTCTTTTGAATTGTTATGAAAAAAAAATAAATTACACACTGACCCAAAAAATATTAAGGGGTACAAAGGCCTAAAACTTTTTTTTTTTTTGGGGGGGGAGGCAGCAGAGTGCCTAGGGCAGCACAAAACATAAATATGCCACTGAGCAGTGGTCTTATGACCGCTGCTTCTTAGCTCATGATTCTGGTGAGCCTGAAGGCTCGTGTGGAATTAGCATCATACAGGGCTTTATAAATCAGCCCCAAAGGCTCAGTTTGCCTCAATTACAAATTAAGCTGAAATGTTTTCACTACAATTTAAATTGCTTCTACCTATAGTTTATTATATATTTCTTTTCTATTAGTTAAATAAGTATATTTTGAATTTTGAGCAAACTTTACCTGCATACAGCTGGCAACACAAATCAGTAAGACCAGCTTGTTTAAAATGCTTACAGAATTTTACAAGACTTGTGAGAGAGCTTCAGACATACCCTGGGAACTCCCATGTTCACCCGAGGGAACTCCCCTTTCCCTCCCACTTTCTGAATTTGTGTTTTATTTTACAATAGGGAAGCATTCAGTGAGTTCAGCCTCTGTGAAGTCTGCACTACAAATTCTCTCCAAGCAGATCTTTAATCATCAGGCCTATAGAGAGATGTCAGGTGTAGGTGGCCTATCACATGGGAGGATAAGAACATCCTCCATTTTTGAAAACTGTGCTCCGCAATGGCGGCAATGTGTCTTTTGTTTGCTTGAAATCAGTTTTTGAGAGATTAAAGGGACATTAAACCCAAAATTTTGCTTTCATGATTCAGGTAGAGAATACAATTTTAAACAACATTCCAATTTACTTCTATTATTTAATTTGCTTCATTTTTTACACATCTTTTCTTTAAGAAATAACAATGCACATGGGTGAGCCAATCACATGGGGCATCTATGGGCAGCCACCAACCAGTCTTTACTGAGCCTATCTAGCTATGCTTTTCAGAAAAGAATATCAAGAGAATGAAGCAAATTTGATAATAGAAGCAAATTAGAAAGTTGTTTAAAATTGCATGTTCTTTCTAAATCATGAAAGAAAAAATGTGGGTTTCATGTCCCTTTATGTTTAAAGGGAAATTCCAGACAAAATTAGAATCCACATGGATGCATTTCAGTTTTAAATAGAAGCATTTTTGTAATATACATGTATTAGCAGAAATGCTACTAATAAAAGCAATAGCGGTTTCAAAAGTGTATTTAAGTATGCACCGTGCACCAGCAATTTAAACACAGAGAGCCTAAGGTGTTTGTATCATCTGGTAATGACTCATTTTGTTTATTGCTGATATGATACAAGCCTCACTGGCACACTGAGCAGCTGCAGTATTTAAAATGCTGGTGCACTGAGAATATCTAGCTATGCTTCACATGAACGTGCAGAGAAAATTGCTAACACTAAATCAGTGATACTTTTACTAGAAGCATTTTTGTCAGTACATGTAGATTGTAAATAAGTTTTTATTCAAAGATGTAATTCATCTATGTGCATTTAAATTTTTACCGGAATATCTCTTTTAAGGTAGAGTGAAGACATCTGGGAGGAAATTGCAGAGAGACAGTTGACCTGATTGAGTAAATAGGCAGAGATCACAGAAGAGGAACAATAGATTTGGGTATCAACAGTATAAACATGGTCCCATAACCCAAGGATGATATACATTTCTCTTGTAAGGTGTATCCAGTCCACGGATTCATCCATTACTTGTGGGATATTCTCCTTCCCAACAGGAAGCTGCAAGAGGATCACCCACAGCAGAGCTGTCTATATAGCTCCTCCCCTAACTGCCACCTCCAGTCATTCTCTTGGAGCTCTCGACAAGAAAGGAAGTATCAAGAGAGATGTGGTGAATTTGTGTAGTTTATCTTCAATCAAAAGTTTGTTATTTTTAAACGGTACCGGCGTTGTACTGTTTTTACCTCAGGCAGAAATTAGAAGAAGAGTTTTGCCTGAGGTTTTTGATGATCTTAGCAGGTTGTAACTAAGGTCCACTGCTGTTCTCACACATAACTGAAGAGTATGGGAAAACTTCAGCTGGGGGAACGGCCTGCAGAATTAACTGCTCTGAGGTATGTGCAGTATATTTTTTTCTAGAGAGATGATAAGGTCTAGAAAATGCTGACAGTACCTGATATATTTAAGGTAAGCCTGATTGCAGTGATTTAACAAACGACTGGCATCATGCTTGCAATAAAGGGTAATATTCATGTTACTTGCTCTTATGGCTTAGTATGTAAAACGTTTGCATGATATATAAAGAACGTTTTTTACTGAGGGTGATAAATCTTTTTTTGGGGCCTAGTTTTCCACATGGCTGACTAGATTTCTCCTAGGAGTAGTTATTTATGGCCCTTTCACTTTGAGTGCATGGTGGGAGGGGCCTATTTTGCCGCTCTAATTGCGCAGTAGTTTTTACATTCTGAGACATCCAGCTTCCCTGAAGGAGTCCCCTGACATATTACCTCTGTAAAGGGTTTTTGTGCCTACAAAAGTAGTTTTATGGGAAGGTAGGAGCCACAGTAGAGCTGTGGCAGTTTGCTTGTGACTGTTATAACGGTTTTACCGTTTTTTTGCTTAGTTTTTGAGCCTGAGGGGTTAATCCTCCATTTGCAAGTGGGTACAATGCTATTTTAGTCTATTATATACACTGTAAAAATTTCGTAGAGTTAACTGCTTTTTTTCACTGTTTTGCAGTTTTTGTGTTTGTTTTTTTCCCTTAAAGGCACAGTACCGTTTTTTATATTCTGCTTTTTCACATTAATTAAAGTGTTTTCCAAGCTTGCTGGTCTCATTACTAGTCTGTTAAACATGTCTGACATAGAGGAAACTCCTTGTTCATTATGTTTAGAAGCCATTGTGGAACCCCCTCTTAGAATGTGTACCAAATGCTCTGATCTTACTATAAGTTATAAAGACCATATTCTGGCTTTAAAAGATTTATCACCAGAGGAAATTGACAAGGGGTATAGTTATGCCGACTAACTCTCCCCACGTGTCAGAGCCTATAACTCCCGCTCAAGGGACCACAAGTACATCTAGCGCGCCCTTTGCGTATACTTTACAAGACATGGCGGCAGTTAAGAATCATACCCTTACAGAGGTATTGTCCAAACTGCCAGGGTTACAAGGAAAGCGAGACAGCTCTGGGGCTAGAACAAATACAAAGCTCTCTGACGCTTTAGTAGCTATGTCTGATATACCCTCACAATGTGCGGAAGCCGAAGCAGGAGAGCTTCTATCTGTGGGTGATTTTTCTGACTCAGGGAAGACATTTCAACCTGATTCTGATATGTCTACATTTAAATTTAAGCTTGAACACCTCCGCGAGGTTTTAGCAACTCTGGATGACTGTGACGCCATTGTAGTCCCAGAGAAATTGTGTAAATTGGATAAATACTATGCAGTGCCTGTTTACACTGATGTTTTTCCAATACCTAAGAGGTTTTCAGAAATTATTACTAAGGAATGGGATAGACCAGGTGTACCGTTCTCTCCCCCTCCTGTTTTTAAAAAGATTTTTCCTATAGATGCCGCTACACGGGACTTGTGGCAAACGGTCCCTAAGGTGGAGGGAGCAGTCTCTACCCTAGCGAAGCGTGCAACTATCCCTGTCGAGGACAGTTGTGCTTTTCTAGATCCAATGGACAAAAAATTAGAGGGTTACCTTAAGAAAATTTTTATTCAACAAGGTTTTATTCTCCAGCCCCTTGCATGCATTGCCCCTGTCACTGCTGCTGTGGCCTTCTGGTTTGAGTCTCTAGAAGAGGCTCTACAGGTAAAAACCCCATTGGATGATATTCTTGACAAGCTTAAAGCTCTTAAGCCAATTCATTTGTTTCTGACGCCGTTGTTCATTTAACCAAGCTAACGCTAAAAACTCAGGTTTTGCTATTATGGCACGTAGGGTGCTATGGCTTAAATCCTGGTCAGCTGACGTTACTTCAAAGTCTAAGCTTCTCAATATTCCCTTCAAGGGGCAGACCCTATTCGGGCCTGGACTGAAGGAGATCATTTCTGATATTACTGGAGGGAAAAGTCATGCCCTTCCTCAGGATAGGTCCAACAAATTAAGGACCAAACAGACTAATTTTCATTCCTTTCGAAACTTCAAGAGTGGTGCAGCTTCAACTTCCTCTAATACAAAACAAGAGGGAAATTTTGCCCAGTCCAAGCCGTTCTGGAGACCTAACCAGGCTTGGAACAAAGGAAAGCAGGCAAAAAAACCTGCTGGTGCCTCTAAGACAGCATGAAAGATCAGCCCCCGATCCGGAAACGGATCTAGTAGGGGGCAGACTTTCTCTCTTCGCCCAGGCTTGGGCAAGAGATGTCCAGGATCCCTTGGCGTTGGAAATTGTGTCCCAGGGATATCTTCTGGACTTCAAAGCTTCTTCCCCAAAAGGGAGATTTCATCTCTCACAATTATCTGCAAACCAGATAAAGAGAGAGGCATTCTTACATTGTGTTCAAGACCTCCTAGTTATGGGAGTGATCCACCCAGTTCCAAAGGAGGAACAGGGGCAAGGCTTCTATTCAAATCTGTTTGTAGTGCCCAAGAAAGAGGGAACTTTCAGACCAATCTTAGATCTCAAGATCCTAAACAAATTTCTCAGGGTCCCATCCTTCAAGATGGAGACCATTCGAACCATCCTACCTATGATCCAGGAGGGTCAATATATGACTACGGTGGACTTAAAGGATGCTTATCTTCACATTCCGATACACAGAGATCATCATCGGTTTCTCAGGTTCGCCTTCCTAGACAGGCATTACCAGTTTGTGGTTCTTTCCTTTGGGTTAGCTACGGCACCAAGAATCTTTATGAAGGTTCTAGGGTCACTCCTAGCGGTCCTAAGGCCACGGGGTATAGCAGTAGCCCCTTACCTAGACGACATTCTGATACAGGCGTCAAATTTTCAAATCGCCAGGTCCCATACGGAAATTGTGCTGGCATTCCTGAGGTCTCATGGGTGGAAAGTGAACGAAGAAAAGAGTTCTCTATCCCCTCTCACAAGAGTTTCCTTCCTAGGAACTCTGATAGATTCTGTAGAAATGAAGATTTACCTGACAGAGGCCAGGTTGTCAAAACTTCTAAATTCCTGCCGTGTTCTTTATTCTACTTCTCGCCCTTCAGTGGCTCAGTGTATGGAAGTAATCGGCTTAATGGTAGCGGCAATGGACATAGTGCCATTTGCCCGCCTACATCTCAGACCGCTGCAACTCTGCATGCTCAGTCAGTGGAATGGGGATTACACAGATTTGTCCCCTCTACTAAATCTGGATCAAGAGACCAGAGATTCTCTTCTTTGGTGGCTATCTCGGGTCCATCTGTCCAAGGGTATGACCTTCCGCAGGCCAGATTGGACAAAAGTAACGACAGATGCCAGCCTTCTGGGCTGGGGTGCAGTCTGGAACTCCCTGAAGGCTCAGGTCTCGTGGACTCAGGAGGAGGCACTCCTTCCAATAAACATTCTGGAACTAAAAGCGATATTCAATGCTCTTCAGGCTTGGCCTCAGCTTGCTGCGGTCAGGTTCATCAGATTTCAGTCGGACAATATCACGACTGTAGCCTACATCAACCATCAAGGGGGAACAAGGAGTTCCATAACAATGTTGGAGGTTTCAAAAATAATTCTATGGGCAGAGGTTCACTCTTGCCATCTATCAGCTATCCATATCCTAGGAGTAGAGAACTGGGAGGCGGATTTTCTAAGTCGACAGACTTTTCATCCGGGGGAGTGGGAACTCCATCCAGAGGTGTTTGCACAGTTGATTCAACTTTGGGGCAAACCAGAACTGGATCTCATGGCGTCTCGTCAGAGCGCCAAGCTTCCTTGTTACGGATCCAGGTCCAGGGATCCCAAGGCAGCGCTGATAGATGCTCTAGCAGCGCCTTGGTCCTTCAACCTGGCTTATGTGTTTCCACCGTTTCCTATGCTCCCTCGTCTGATTGCCAAGATTAAGCAGGAGAGAGCTTTGGTGATTTTGATAGCACCTGCGTGGCCACGCAGGACTTGGTATGCAGATCTGGTGGACATGTCATCCCTTCCACCATGGACTCTGCCGCTGAGGCAGGACCTTCTACTTCAGGGTCCTTTCAACCATCCAAATCTAATTTCTCTGCGTCTGACTGCTTGGAGATTGAACGCTTGATTTTATCAAAACGTGGTTTCTCCGAGTCGGTCATTGATACCTTAATTCAGGCTCGAAAGCCTGTCACCAGGAAAATCTATCATAAGATATGGTGTAAATATCTTCATTGGTGTGAATCCAAGGGTTACTCATGGAGTAAAGTCAGGATTCCCAGGATATTATCTTTTCTCCAAGAAGGATTGGAAAAGGGATTGTCAGCTAGTTCCTTAAAGGGATAGATTTCTGCTCTGTCTATTCTTTTGCACAGGCGTCTGGCGGAAGTTCCAGACGTTCAGGCATTTTGTCAGGCTTTAGTTAGAATCAAGCCTGTGTTTAAACCTGTTGCTCCGCCATGGAGTTTAAATTTAGTTCTTAAAGTTCTTCAAGGGGTTCCATTTGAACCTCTGCATTCCATAGATATCAAGCTTTTATCTTGGAAAGTTCTGTTTTTGGTAGCTATCTCTTCGGCTCGAAGAGTTTCAGAGTTATCTGCCTTACAGTGTGATTCCCCTTATCTGATCTTCCATGCAGATAAGGTAGTTTTGCGTACCAAACCTGGGTTTCTTCCTAAGGTGGTATCTAATAAGAATATCAATCAGGAGATTGTTGTTCCGTCACTGTGTCCTAATCCTTCTTCAAAGAAGGAACGTCTATTACATAATCTTGACGTGGTTTGTGCTTTAAAGTTTTATTTACAAGCTACTAAGGATTTTCGTCAAACATCGGCATTGTTTGTTGTCTACTCTGGACAGAGAAGAGGCCAAAAGGCTTCAGCAACTTCTCTTTCTTTTTGGTTAAGAAGTATAATCCGCTTAGCTTATGAGACTGCTGGCCAGCAGCCTCCTGAAAGAATTACAGCTCATTCCACTAGTGCAGTGGCTTTCACATGGGCTTTTAAAAATGAGGCTTCTGTTGAACAGATTTGTAAGGCGGCGACTTGGTCTTCGCTTCATACTTTTTCTAAATTCTACAAATTTGATACTTTTGCTTCTTCTGAGGCTATTTTTGGGAGAAAGGTCTTACAGGCAGTGGTGCCTTCCGTTTAAGCACCTGCCTTGTCCCTCCCTTCATCCGTGTCCTATAGCTTTGGTATTGGTATCCCACAAGTAATGGATGAATCCATGGACTGGATACTGTTACAGAAGCATTAGTTATTTTGTTGTGAAGAGCTTATTTCCCAGCAGCAATGCCTGAACCAGCAAGCCAGCGCCTAAGAAGGGCTCCAAGAAAACCGTAACAAGTATCATTTCATAAAGAGTTAACTCTTTTTTTTCAGCTTTTAGAAACTATTGTCTAATCACCTCTGGAGCCAGACTGCTAATTGATAAGATGAACTTGTAAACTTGTTATCTTAAGTACTGTAATCCTATTGTGGCCTGTCAAAGGACAGTGCTCTCTATCTAAATGTGTGATGGGGGATTTTGTGCTTCCCCCCCTCTCCCCCTGGGAGTGCCCTGTGTGCATGTAACCTTAATAAAAAGCAGGCTGGGCATCCCAGTCCTGAGTTCTTGTTTGACCCTCAATCGCAGCGTTGACTCGTTTTTGTGGGCAGAAGGGTATCCTAGCGGTACTGCAGCTAAGGGAGATTATTCTATATTTGCGAGACTCATATAGAATACTATGGAAAGCAGCTTCTCCCCTCTTTAGCAATAGGGATCCAGGCTACTAAGCGGTCCATCTCTCAGCGAGACTAAGGGTAACCGTAACATTTGGCGGCAGCGGCGGGATTTTCCTGGATTTCCTAGGAGAGGTACAGAACGGATGGAGAGCGCTTACGAAAAATTGAAGCGTACAACCCAAAAGGATTTACTTGAAAGCAGAGGGGGGTACGCCAGCAACCGGCCGAGGAGAGAGCTGATCGCAGAATTGACCGAACTGGATCAGAGCTTCACAATGGCGGAAACACCGACCACGATTAGTGACGAAAAAACCAGGATTGTTCGGGAAAGGCTCTCATTATACGGGCCGAACCCCTCCATGGAATTGGTACAGCAGTTGATGGCAGAGGCGGACGAGGATATACGAGAGACTCGAGCCCACGAACTCAACCTAGCGAATGCACACCGCAATGCTGAAGCCCCGCAGGTAATCATCCCTGTCGAAAATGCTGGGAGGCCCAAGATACCCTATGCGGCATTTCGACCCTTCCTAGAGAGCGAGACAGGGATTGATGAATATTTGGCGGACTTCGAAAGGCAATGTGCCCTGCACCAGATTCCCAACAGAGAGTGGCCCACGATATTGTCTGGGAAACTATCCGGGCGAGCCCTGGAAGCCTTTCGTACTCTGGGTGCTGAGGAAGTGACACAGTATGAGCTAGTTAAGGAGACACTGTTGCGACGGTACGCTGTAACTCCGGACACGTATCGCCGACAGTTTCGGGGCACGGAAAAGAAGCCTAACGATACCCATATGGAATGGGCGCACCGAATGCGGAGAGCGGCAAATCACTGGCTGAGCGGAAGTAAAGCGGTGACTGGGGAGGAAATTTTACAATTGTTTCTCTTAGAACATTTTTATAATGGCATGGAACAGCAAGGGAAGGAATGGCTGCGAGACAGGCGGCCTTCTACCTTAGAAGAAGCAGCCAAATTGGCCGATGAACATTATGACTCCCGTCTTCACGAACCCATGAACTACCGAGCTCCAGCACGGGTCGAACCCAGAGAGGTTTACCGTGCACCCCCTCGTACTGAATTCCGAGCCCCGGTGCCCACAAGGCCCGTCCGACACTCAGGACCACCCAATAACAGCTCTGAGCGTCCCAGACCGACTTGCCACCGATGCAAGCAACCAGGGCATTTCATGGCTAGCTGCCCCCTTAATACGCACCAGACACCCAGGAATTACAATTACCCCTCTGGGTCCTATCGTCCGGCCCGGGCCCTCTGTGTTAACCAAGAGGCCCCTATGGAGGGATATGTGGGGCCGCTTCACGAGGCAGACCCTGTATATGCTGCCTCAGATAACCGCCAGCACCATCGGCAGAGGGTATGGCTCGGGGGGCGATCTACCGAGGGATTGCGAGACACAGGGGCTACTATCACGCTGGTACAGAGTCATTTGGTGCCAGAGCACAAGCGATCCGGACAGACTGTGGCCGTTAGAGTGGCGGGGGGGGGGATGTGTACAAAATTCCAACAGCTAAAGTGCATCTTGATTGGGGAGCGGGAAAGGGGGCTGTGAACGTGGGCCTAATGGATAATTTACCTGCCGAAGTACTACTGGGCAACGATTTGGGCCCCATGACTTCTGCCTATGCTCCAGTATGCAACAACGAGGCGGACCCAGTGACTACACGGGCCCAAGCCCGGACGGAGCGAGAGCTCTCACCAGTGCGGGAGACACAGGTAAGACCTACCCCGACCTTGCCTGACAGGTTAGGCCCCATACCCTGGGACACCCCAGATGCTTTCGAGGCAGAGTCTAAGACTGACCCGACCTTACAAAAGTACCGGGAACGAGCAGAGACCGGAGGGGGCGGGGCAGATAACGAAACATTCTTATGGGAAAAAGGGAAACTATACCGCTGGACAGAGAAAAGGGGACAGCGTAGGCGACAGCTGGTAGTGCCCCACAAATACCGTCAAGAAATCCTCAAAATAGGCCACGACATCCCCTTAGCAGGCCACCTAGCCGTTACCCGTACCCTACACCGCATTACTCACACATTCTTTTGGCCAGGGGTGCACGCTGACGTTAGAACTTACTGTAACACCTGCGATGTGTGTCAACGAGTAGGAAGGCGAGGCGATCACCCTAAAGCCCAGCTAGTAAATATGCCCATTGTAGAGGAACTCTTCAGCCGGGTTGCTATTGACCTAGTGGGACCACTGGCTACCCCTAGTCCCTCCGGTAAGCGATACATTCTTACCGTAGTGGACTACGCTACCAGGTACCCAGAGGCTGTCGCCCTATCCAACATACAAGCGGATACGGTAGCGAATGCACTAGTACAGGTGTTCTCCCGGGTAGGATTTCCAAAAGAAATCCTATCCGACCGAGGCACCCAATTTACGGCTGAATTGACCCAACAACTCTGGCAGGTTTGCAAAATTAAGTCCCTCCTGAGCTCCCCATACCACCCCCAGACGAACGGGCTGTGTGAGAGGTTCAATGGGACCCTCAAGCAAATGCTCAAGACGTTCACTCAGGAATACCGAGACTGGGAACGCTTCCTGCCGCACCTCCTATTTGCTTATCGGGAGGTGCCCCAGGAAACGACAGGGTTCTCTCCCTTCGAGTTGCTCTACGGAAGAAAGGTACGGGGACCCCTAAACCTGATCCGGGAGCACTGGGAGGGAGAGATGGAGGCCGACGGTGTCCCCATTGTGCCATACGTGCTGGAACTCAGGGACCGAATGGAGCAATTAGCCAAATCCGTGCGGGCTAATCTCCAGTTGGCCCAGAGAAGACAGAAAGTATGGTACGAACGGGGGGCCCGAAAGAGAATCTTCACCATAGGACAAAAGGTGTTAGTACTTAAGCCGGTGAAGACAGACAAATTGCAGGCGTCCTGGCAGGGTCCCTACCAGATCGTAGAGAAAAGGGGAGACACCACTTATGTGATAGCTAGCTGCCACGACAACAATCTTAGAAAGACATTCCATGTAAACATGCTCAAGGAATATTTTGAGCGGCCAGAGAACGTGACGGCCGTATGTTGTTCCCCTCAGGAAGACCCCGACAGTTTACCCATTCCAGACCTATTAGAAAAGAGCATCCCCACAGGTATAGTGGCGCAGGTTCAGATAGGGGACCGACTTAGCCCCACTGAAAGGGAGCAGCTCAACCAACTCCTCCAGTCTAAACACCTCACCTTCTCCCCGAAGCCAGGGTACACTACTTTAACCACCCACCAGGTAGATACTCCGGGACAAGCTCCCTTGCGCCAGGCTCCGTACCGAATCCCCGAAGCAGTTAGGACAGGAATGAAGAAGGAGATCGATGAGATGCTCCAGCTCAGGGTAATTGAGCCCTCCGATAGTCCCTGGGCCTCCCCAGTTGTCTTGGTGCCCAAGAAAGATGGGACCACCCGGTTCTGCGTAGACTATCGGAGGCTCAATGAAAATACCGTGACGGACGCTTACCCTATGCCCAGGGTAGACGAGCTACTCGATCGTATAGCCAGGGGAAATTACCTGACCACTATTGACCTCTGCAAAGGTTACTGGCAGATTCCCCTGGCCCCGGAGGCTATCCCCAAGTCGGCATTCATCACCCCATTCGGCTTATATCAGTTTAGGGTAATGCCGTTTGGGATGAAGAATGCCCCAGCTACATTCCAGCGCTTGGTGGATAGGCTCCTGGATGGCTTCCAGAGTTTTGCTTGCGCCTACCTGGACGACATAGCGATCCACAGTGAGTCCTGGGAGGACCACTTAGCTCATGTGGGAATGGTTCTGGATCAGATCCGGGCTGCTGGCCTGACTCTGAAGCCAGAAAAATGCCACTTTGGGATGGCCGAGGTACAGTACCTGGGTCACCGGGTGGGGTGTGGAAAGCAGCGACCAGAGCCGGCCAAAATAGAAGCTGTCGCCAATTGGCCCACCCCCATCACTAAGACTCAGGTCCTAGCCTTCCTGGGCACGGCAGGGTACTATAGACGGTTCGTACCAGACTACAGCACACTTGCCAAACCCCTGACTGACTTGACCAAGAAGAACTTACCTCGACAGGTCCTGTGGTCTCCCCACTGTGAAACGGCTTTCCAGGCTCTCAAAAATGCTCTAATTAACGCTCCTGTCTTGGCGGCCCCAGCCCTTAACAAACGTTTTATCGTCCATACAGATGCTTCCATGTTCGGGCTGGGAGCCGTCCTCAGCCAAGTAGGCGAAGATGGAGGGGAGCATCCAGTTGCCTACATCAGCCGGAAGCTCCTGCCCCGCGAAGTCAGCTATGCAGCGGTCGAAAAGGAGTGTTTGGCTTTGGTGTGGGCATTAAAGAAATTGACTCCCTATTTATATGGTCAGGAGTTCACTCTGGTCACCGACCATAACCCGTTGGTGTGGCTGAACCGGGTCTCTGGAGATAACGGCAGGCTATTACGTTGGAGCTTATCGTTGCAACCCTTCAATTTCACCATTACTTACAGACCTGGGAAACAGAATGGCAACGCCGACGGGTTGTCCAGACAAACCGACCTCAGCCCCGCATAATCAGCGGTCTGGACAGCCTTAGTCTGCCCCGAAAAGGGGTCAGACCGTGTCTGCCAGAGTGTTCCACAGAAAGGGAGCACTGTTACAGAAGCATTAGTTATTTTGTTGTGAAGAGCTTATTTCCCAGCAGCAATGCCTGAACCAGCAAGCCAGCGCCTAAGAAGGGCTCCAAGAAAACCGTAACAAGTATCATTTCATAAAGAGTTAACTCTTTTTTTTCAGCTTTTAGAAACTATTGTCTAATCACCTCTGGAGCCAGACTGCTAATTGATAAGATGAACTTGTAAACTTGTTATCTTAAGTACTGTAATCCTATTGTGGCCTGTCAAAGGACAGTGCTCTCTATCTAAATGTGTGATGGGGGATTTTGTGCTTCCCCCCCTCTCCCCCTGGGAGTGCCCTGTGTGCATGTAACCTTAATAAAAAGCAGGCTGGGCATCCCAGTCCTGAGTTCTTGTTTGACCCTCAATCGCAGCGTTGACTCGTTTTTGTGGGCAGAAGGGTATCCTAGCGGTACTGCAGCTAAGGGAGATTATTCTATATTTGCGAGACTCATATAGAATACTATGGAAAGCAGCTTCTCCCCTCTTTAGCAATAGGGATCCAGGCTACTAAGCGGTCCATCTCTCAGCGAGACTAAGGGTAACCGTAACAGATACACCTTACAAGAGAAAACAAAATTTATGCTTACCTGATAAATTTATTTCTCTTGTGGTGTATCCAGTCCACGGCCCGCCCTGTCATTTTAAGGCAGGTGTTTTTTATTTTTAAACTACAGTCACCACTGCACCCTATAGTTTCTCCTTTCTCTTGCTTGTCTTCGGTCGAATGACTGGAGGTGGCAGTTAGGGGAGGAGCTATATAGACAGCTCTGCTGTGGGTGATCCTCTTGCAGCTTCCTGTTGGGAAGGAGAATATCCCACAAGTAATGGATGAATCCGTGGACTGGATACACCACAAGAGAAATAAATTTATCAGGTAAGCATAAATTTTGTTTTTTCCAATGGAGGATGTATAGATTAATAAAAGTGAGAGACCCAAGAGAGAGCAGTAAGGTTCACCTACTAAGAGATGCACAAGTCTAGAAGATTGATTATATAAAAAAAAGATGAATGTGATATATTGATTAAAATGTATTCATTTAGTCTTAACTTCAAAAAGTAGTGTATAGTTGAAGTACAATTCTTCATGTAAAACCTTTGGAGCAAGAGTTTTTTTAATTTATAGATCCACTGATACTCCAATTGAAGTAATAATTTATTAAAATCACCTCTTTTTCATGACACCATCATTTAGTGTATGGTAAAAAAATATATATATATATATATTTAACAACATTTAAAATTAGGGGGAGGTAAAAAATGGGTTTAAAATCCTCCACTATGCACAAAATATAGAGAAAATAACTCATTGTGTAGTTCATTAACACACACACATATATATATATATATATATATATATATATATATATATATATATATATATATATATATATATATATATATATATATTATCTTCCTGATGACAATTTTACTGGATGTTCCATTTTATGGAACCCTAATGTTCTAATAT
Organism: Bombina bombina; assembly: GCF_027579735.1. Lineage (NCBI taxonomy): Eukaryota > Metazoa > Chordata > Amphibia > Anura > Bombinatoridae > Bombina > Bombina bombina. The sequence continues at coordinate 1,130,403,072 of NC_069504.1, forward strand.
GTGTTTATTTTGTGTTTATGCTTTGTCTTACCAACATATAATGTATGCCAGGGGCATATTGCTATATATAACATGACAATCTACAGTTCAGAAGTTTGAACAAATACAGCCAAAGGCACCAGTGCTCTCGATAGTCATTCTGCAAGAATCATGTAGTATAAAATTATTCCTATTTAAAGCTAAATACTTACCTGTAAAATAAATCCTAATATAGCTACAATATAAATTATAATTATATTATAGCTATTTTAGGATTTATATTTATTTTACAGGTAACTTTGTATTTATTTTAACCAGGTACAATAGCTATTAAATAGTTAAGAACTATCAATAAATAAATTAAATTAAATACCTACAATTACCTACAATTAAACCTAACACTACACTATCAATAAATTAATTAAATACAATATCTACAAATAAATACAATGAAATAAACTAACTAAAGTACAAAAATAAAAAAGAACTAAGTTACAAAAAATAAAAAAATATTTACAAACATCAGAAAAATATTACAACAATTTTAAACTAATTACACCTACTCTAAGCCCCCTAATAAAATAACAAAGACCCCCAAAATAAAAAAATGCCCTACCCTATTCTAAATTACAAAAGTTTAAAGTTCTTTTACCTTACCAGCCCTGAACAGGGCCCTTTGCGGGGCATGCCCCAAAGAATTCAGCTCTTTTGCCTGTAAAAAAAACACATACAATACCCCCCCCAACATTACAACCCACATACCCCTAATCTAACCCAAACCCCCCTTAAATAAACCTAACACTAAGCCCCTGAAGATCTTCCTACCTTATCTTCACCATACCAGGTTCACCGATCGATCCAGAAGAGCTCCTCCAATGTCTTGATCCAAGCCCAAGCGGGGGGCTGAAGATGTCCATGATCCGGCTGAAGTCTTCATCCAAGCGAGAGCTGAAGAGGTCCATGATCCGGCTGAAGTCTTCATCCAAGCGGGAGTTGAAGAGGTCCATGATCCGGCTGAAGTCTTCTATCAACAGCATCTTCAATCTTCTTTCTTCCGGATCCATGTTCATCCCGCCGACGCGGAACATCCATCTTCACCGACGACTTCCCGACGAATGAAGGTTCCTTTAAAGGATGTCATCCAAGATGGCGTCCCTCGAATTCCGATTGGCTGATAGGATTCTATCAGTCAATCGGAATTAAGGTAGGAATATTCTGATTGGCTGATGGAATCAGCCAATCGGATTGAACTTGATTCTGATTGGCTGATTCCATCAGCCAATCAGAATATTCCTACCTTAATTCCGATTGGCTGATAGAATCCTATCAGCCAATCGGAATTCGAGGGACGCCATCTTGGATGACGTCCCTTAAAGGAACCGTCATTCTTCAGTTGGACGTCGTCGGAAGAAGATGGGTCCGCGCTGGAGGTCTTCACGATGGAGCCGTTCCTCATCGGATGAAGATAGAAGATGCCGCTTGGATCAAGATGGTTGCCGGTCTGGATCGCCTCTTCTTCCCGGATAGGATGAAGACTTTGGAGCCTCTTCTGGACCTCTTCAGCCGCAGGATTATGGATTGCCAGCCCCCGCTTGGGTTGGATGAAGATTTTGGAGCCAGGACCGATCGGTGATACCCGGTGAGGTGAAGATAAGGTAGGAAGATCTTCAGGGGCTTAGTGTTAGGTTTATTTAAGGGGGGTTTGGGTTAGATTAGGGGTATGTGGGTGGTGGGTTGTAATGTTGGGGGGGGTATTGTATGTGTTTCTTTTTTTTTACAGGCAAAAGAGCTGAATTCTTTGGGGCATGCCCCGCAAAGGGCCCTGTTCAGGGCTGGTAAGGTAAAAGAGCTTTGAACTTTTGTAATTTAGAATAGGGTAGGGCATTTTTTTATTTTGGGGGTCTTTGTTATTTTATTAGGGGGCTTAGAGTAGGTGTGATTAGTTTAAAATTGTTGTAATATTTGTCTAATGTTTGTAAATATTTTATTATTTTTGGTAACTTAGTTCTTTTTTATTTTTTGTACTTTAGTTAGTTTATTTCATTGTATTTATTTGTAGATATTGTATTTAATTAATTTATTGATAGTGTAGTGTTAGGTTTAATTGTAGGTAATTGTAGGTATTTTATTTAATTTATTAATTGATAGTGTAGTGTTAGGTTTAATTGTTTCTTAGGTTAGGATTTATTTTACAGGTAATTTTGTAATTATTTTAACTATTTTAGCTATCAAATAGTTCTTAACTATTTAATAGCTATTGTACCTGGTTAAAATAAATACAAAGTTACCTGGGGGGGTGGAGCCAGCCGTCAAAGTAACAGGACGTCTTTATGCAGAGCTCCTACTACTTGATCTAATATTATATCATTATATGCAAGTGATGGGCTTTCTACAAACGATATCTCTCACTCACGAAGCTCTAGAACACTGGGTAACAGCTATAGGTTATTGAACTGAGTTCTGGATACCACAGCGATACAAAGATCTCTTGACCTGTTGTAAACGCTGCATGGAGCAGGCCGCCATTTTAGAGACAACTCTATAGATGCTGTTGGAGGATCTTTCAATTCACTTCATCTCCACCCTAAGCTCTATCATGGACAAACAAATAATATCTGCACTGCAGGGCTTATTATTCTCTTTAGATGCCCAATACCACGCTCTTAGCGAGGAGCTGAAAGCCGCCATGGACCCTAAACAGAATACGCCGGCAACACGCCTGTCTGAGAGAGACACTGAGCATTGTACATCAGATATGCTGCCATGGGGAGCAGAAGGGCACCAAGACCTAAGAGAAGTACGTGTTCTAACTACTTGGATCCCTAAGCCCCATTTGCCGATCTCGGCAGATCAACATGAGGGGCAGACCCCTCCGCAACCCAGCCCCATGGAAGCACAGAATACACGGAATAACGTGCAGCTGGTTAAAGGCCTAGCATTGCAAGTTGGTGTGAGGGAAAAGGAGTCACATATTGGCTTGCCGGTGTGGCAGTTAGAGCACCCTACTCTTATGAAGCTCTCCATGTTAATGATCTTGGTCGTGGAAGTTGGCCTCCCGACAAGTGATGTAGAGCTGATCAGGGATTTGTCGGCTTGGACGCAGTCACTAGCTGAGCTAAGTGTCAGGATTCCATTTCATGTTTTACTTCTCTCACTTCTCATCACATGGTTCTCTCACTTTCATGTTACTTAAGGCTCCACCTGTCAACAAACAGGTGCTTAGTTATTTTCATTAGCAGGAGTAACAGCTTACACACAGTCTGTGAGCTGCATTGTTTTTCTCAAACCAACTGCTTTCACAAAGGACTGTTTGCTTGGATTACTCTGGACTATTTTCTACAAGGATTACATCCCCTGAAATATCCTGTTTGCATCCTTGGATTTACAGCTAAGTTACCTCTTAATTTTATTCCTTGCATACTATTTGAGAACTTAACTGCTGAATTGTTATTGTACACTTACAGCATCACTCTTAATTTAACTGGAGCTGACAAGCACTGCAGTTTTCTAAATTACTCTGCACACTATTTCATACTGGGGAATCACTGTCTCCTTTCTCACTTCATAATATATATGCTGCTTTAAGAACAAGACCTTGAGCTCTAAGTTTACAAGCTTGAACTGAAGAGGATTTAACTATTTCAAAATAAAAACTGTTACTTGGTTTTGCAACTGCAAGTCTGGGCATCTTGCCAAATTCCTCTCTTACTCTGCAGCAGCTGCTCTCAATAAACACAGTTACAAAGTAGCAGCTACAAGACAACTGAAGCATTCTCTGTGACTTGTTAAAAGTATATCTCTTGCAAACCAAGCTTACTTCTTACAAGGATTAACCAACTCTCTCCTGCATTACATGTTTATTTAATGTAAGCTTTAAAAAGAATTTTTGTTCTCTCAAGTTCTTTAAATTAGAAGCATATTTTTCTTCTATCATTTTTCATTATTTTTTCCATACTGTGCCAGTCTAACAGTATTGGAAATATTGTGCTTAGAAGGATTCATGTTGTGATAGTACTAACAGCATTGAACCTCTAACTTAATAGTAATTCACCACAGGTTTACTGGTCTATGCTCACCTAAATAGCCCAAAAACCCTGGTGATACAAAACAATAATTGATCTGCAGTTGCGTTCCACTTACATAGTTGAAATAGACTTTACATAATAACTAAGCCCTACAATGGAACCAGCAGATCTCCCAACAATTGTTTATAACCTTTCTAAACGAGTGGATGAACTTAACCAGGGTCTCAGGGATTTAAAAGTAGAGAATGAGACCCTTAGGAAGGTTATTCAAGATTCAGTTTCTAGCAAACCTGTTCCTGCACAGCCTGTTACTGAGCCAATCATTGCTCCGCCAGATTTTTTCCATGGTGACAGACGTCAGTATCGTCAATTCAGAAATGCTTGTGTACTAACATTTAGTCTGAAACCTGTCACATATCCTAATGACAGGACCAAGGTGTTGAGCATGATTACTTATCTACGTGGGGAACCCCGCATTTGGGCAGATACTTTGTTTGAGTCAAACAGCCCTCTTCTGTCCTCTTTACAGTCCTTCCTTGCTGTTATGGATGAGTTATATTCAGATTCCAACCTCCAACATACAGCGGATGATAAACTGAGGAAGTTAAAACAAGGCAACCGACCAGTCGAGACCTATATTACTGAATTTAAACAACACGCTATTGATTCCCAATGGAATGCAGTTGCTCTTAAAAGTCAATTTAGATTAGGTCTGTCTGATCAGGTGAAAGATGAACTTGCTCGTATAGGTATCCCAGACTCTTTGGAAGCATTTATGAGATTGGTTATGCAGATTGATAGGAGATTAAGAGAAAGAAAGACGGAACGCCAGCACACAGAGCCCTCCTATAAAAGGCCTACTCACCCCATTCAAACAACTTCCACTGCTCATTCTTCTAGCAGTGCTCCAGAGGCTATGGAGATTGGCTTCATTCGAGGCCCCCTCACTTCTGAAGAAAGATTCAGACGTAAATCCAAGGGACTTTGCATGTATTGCGGTTCCGCTGCTCCCTCTGTTCAGGATTGTCCATCTCTACGCAAGAACAAGAACCGTAAGTCATTTTCTAGTTTGACTTCTCTATTGGTATATGATAAACCCATTCACTGTATTCTACCCCTCTCTTTACAGTGGGACTGCAAACAGCTGAAGAAAGAGACCATAACTGATACAGGCGCACAAGGAAACTACATGGATGCTTCTATTGCATTAACAAATAAAATACCACTCATAAAAAAATTGTCTCCTGTTTTTATTCGAGTAGTGGATGGGTCTGAAATTTTTTCAGGACCTATAATACAACATACCATCCCCATTCTGGTTACCACCTTTGACTCACATCAAGAATATATCACGTTTGATATTATCAGTTCTCCACTCTTCCCTATTGTCTTAGGTTTACAATGGCTTCGATTACATGAACCAACAATAACTTGGAGTTCTCTTGACATCAAATTTAATTCTAAATACTGTCAACAAAGTTGCTTACATCCTACAACTCTTTTACATATTACTGAAGTGCCCAGTATCCCCAAAGCTTACCACAAATTTAAAGAAGTCTTAAGCAAAAAGGAGGCAGACAGTTTACCTCCTCATCGGACCTACGACTGTCCTATTGACCTCAAACCAGGAACCACACCTCCATACGGCCATCTATACCCTCTCTGTCAACCAGAGTTGGACCATCTTAAAACCTATTTAGATGAAAACCTGAAAAAAGGCTTTATTCGCCCCTCTGTTTCACCTGCCACAGCTGGTTTCTTCTTTGTCAGAAACAAAGACAACTCACTTCGACCTATAATTGATTTTAGGGAGTTGAACAAAATAACCATCAAAAACCGGTATCCCTTACCACTCATCCCCGAACTTATCGAACGCCTTCAAGATTCAAATTTTTTTACCAAGCTTGATCTTAGAGGGGCTTATAATCTTGTTCGAATAAGAGAGGGTGATTAGTGGTTGACCGCATTCCGTACGAGATATGGTCTCTTTGAATATCTTGTAATGCCCTTCGGGCTTACTAATGCTCCGGCCACATTTCAGTTTTTCGTGAATGATGTTTTCCATGACCTTCTTGACATCTGCGTTGTGGTATACCTGGACGACATCCTTATTTATTCCAAAACTTTAGAAGATCACGTGAAGCATGTTAGCTGGGTCTTGTCAAGACTGCAAGTGCATAGACTTTACGCTAAACTTGAGAAGTGTCTTTTCCATGTTACTGAAATTGATTTCCTGGGTTACAGTATAGGACCCAATGGCATTCAAATTCAAGAAAATAAGGTAGAAGCCGTGAGAAACTGGCCACAACCCACTAACAGAAAAGAATTACAACGCTTTCTAGGTTTCAGTAATTATTACCGCAAATTTATTAGGAACTTCTCCCAAAAGATAAAACCTCTTTCTAGACTCACCAGCACCTGTGTGCCATTCCGTTGGGATAAAGATGCCGATGAGGCCTTTCGCAACCTGAAGACCTCATTCACTACTGCACCTATACTACAATTTCCAGATCCTTCCCTCCAATTCGTCCTCGAGGTCGACTCTTCAGATTTTGCTCTTGGCGCTATTCTCTCCCAAAGGAAAAGTCTTACACAACCACTTCATCCAGTAGCTTTCTATTCTAAGCTACTCTCTCCAGCCGAGATTAACTACTCCATCAGACAAAAAGAACTTCTCGAAATTAAACGTGCTTTCGATACATGGAGACAACTTCTAGAGGGCACAGTACAACCTATCATAATCTATACAGATCATCGCAACCTGGAATTCCTGCAGAAAAATAAAACTCTGTCCAGTAGACAAGTAAGATGGAGCCTGTACTTTAGCAGGTTTAACTATCTTATAGTATACAGACCTGGATCTAAAAATGGGAAGGCTGACTCTCTCTCCAGGAGAGATCCCAGACCACCAAATTCTCAAGAAGTTACTTCCATCATACCTGCAGACAAATTCTTGGGCCTGATGCCTACATTTAAAACACAACTCCTTACTGCTCTACAGTCAGATAATCAGAGATCCCATCTACATCTGACTCAAAATGCTGATTTCTATTATCACAACTCCAAGCTATATATCCCAGAATCTCTCAGGAATGACTTGATTAAACAACATCATGATCCTCCTTTGCTTGGACACCCTGGTATCAAAAGGACATTAGATCTCTTATCAAGACTTTATTGGTGGCCAAACATGTCTGATTCCGTCCATAATTATATACAACACTGTGATATCTGTATCACTTCTAAAAAGGATAGAAATAAACCTTATGGTCACCTAATACCTATGGATATCCCTGAAAGACCTTGGGCTCATATAGGTATGGACTTTATTGTTGAACTTCCTTTAAGTTCTGGATTTAATACTATTCTTGTTGTAACAGATATTCTCACAAAGATGGCTTTATTCATTCCGTATCACAAGGTACCCACATCCACGGAGACTGCTCAACTTTTCCTGAATTCGGTTGTACGCTTCCATGGGATCCCGAACATCATAACAACCGACAGAGGAGCTCAATTTACTTCAAAATTCTGGAAATCCCTCGCCCAACATCTACAGATTGATCATCGACTTAGTACAGCCTTCCATCAGCAGACAAATGGTCAAACTGAAAGGTTAAACCAATGGCTTGAACAGTACATCCGCTGTTACTGCTCATACCAACAAACAGAGTGGGCCCGGTACCTATACATGGCAGAATTTGCATATAATAATAGTAAAAACAGTTCAACCAATTTGTCTCCATTCTTTGCGAATTACGCTTTCCACCCTAACTTCTTCATCCATGACTCAATTGCCCCAACTTCTCAACCGGTTGATGACCTTCTACAAAAGATAGCGGAGAATTTTCATTCCTTGCGTCTAAACATCCAGAACGCACAAGCTATACAAAAGAAGTACTATGATCTCCGTAGAAGACCTTCTCCTGTCTATGCAGTAGGAGATAAAGTCTTGCTTTCAACCAAAAATATCAAAATACCTGTTCCCAGTAAAACATTAGCTGGCTTATTTATCGGACCCTTTACAGTAAGCAATATTGTTAATGCCAATGCAGTTACTCTTGATCTTCCATCATCATTACCTATTCACCCCACCTTCCATGTCTCGCTCCTGAAACCGGCTTCCTCTACCTCAACAACTAAAACTATTCTTCCCCCTTATCCGGTGACCTTGGATGTTGACATATTTGAGGTCCAAGACCTATTGGACTCTAGATACTACAATGGTCAGTTGCAATACCTTGTGAGGTGGAAGGGTTTCTCGCCAGATGACGACAGTTGGGAACCGCACACCCACATCAATGCCCCTCGGTTGCTCTCCCGCTTCCATAGACGCTATCCACATAGACTCAGGCATCAAGCCGAGGATCGGCTTCCTTGAAGGGGGGCTTATGTCAGGATTCCATTTCATGTTTTACTTCTCTCACTTCTCATCACATGGTTCTCTCACTTTCATGTTACTTAAGGCTCCACCTGTCAGCAAACAGGTGCTTAGTTATTTTCATTAGCAGGAGTAACAGCTTACACACAGTCTGTGAGCTGCATTGTTTTTCTCAAACCAACTGCTTTCACAAAGGACTGTTTGCTTGGATTACTCTGGACTATTTTCTACAAGGATTACATCCCCTGAAATATCCTGTTTGCATCCTTGGATTTACAGCTAAGTTACCTCTTAATTTTATTCCTTGCATACTATTTGAGAACTTAGCTGCTGAATTGTTATTGTACACTTACAGCATCACTCTTAATTTAACTGGAGCTGACAAGCACTGCAGTTTTCTAAATTACTCTGCACACTATTTCATACTGGGGAATCACTGTCTCCTTTCTCACTTCATAATATATATGCTGCTTTAAGAACAAGACCTTGAGCTCTAAGTTTAAAAGCTTGAACTGAAGAGGATTTAACTATTTCAAAATAAAAACTGTTACTTGGTTTTGCAACTGCAAGTCTGGGCATCTTGCCAAATTCCTCTCTTACTCTGCAGCAGCTGCTCTCAATAAACACAGTTACAAAGTAGCAGCTACAAGACAACTGAAGCATTCTCTGTGACTTGTTAAAAGTATATCTCTTGCAAACCAAGCTTACTTCTTACAAGGATTAACCAACTCTCTCCTGCATTACATGTTTATTTAATGTCAGCTTTAAAAATAATTTTTGTTCTCGCAAGTTCTTTAAATTAGAAGCATATTTTTCTTCTATCATTTTTCATTATTTTTTCCATACTGTGCCAGTCTAACAGTATTGGAAATATTGTGCTTAGAAGGATTCATGTTGTGATAGTACTAACAGCATTGAACCTCTAACTTAATATTAATTCACCACAGGTTTACTGGTCTATGCTCACCTAAATAGCCCAAAAACCCTGGTGATACAAATCAATAATTGATCTGCAGTTGCGTTCCACTTACATAGTTGAAATAGACTTTACACTAAGAACTAGCAGACGTCCCCAGTATAATATTTGTGGCCACTCAGCTCAATGCGATACAGCGGTAATGCACAGCTGCTTGATCCTACTAATAGATGGCAACCTGCATATACTAACACCACTTGTTCCGTGGCAGCTTTCTCAACCATCGCAGCCACCTACATTAAGGTTTATACATCTGCATAGGAGAGGCATCAGTTAACTCTAGAGACGCTGTTAACTACAAAACAGGCTGTACTGCTGCCTATTTCCAGCTGACCCAGGTTCTCTCAGTATAGCTCCTCTGTATAGACTGCACTATTTTATCAGACGCTGATTTAGCTCTATGTCACTGTACACCTTATGCCTTTCAATTAATCCCTGGGATGCCCTTATCATAAATATATCCTGTATATACTACGTCCACATGCACAAATTGTATGTTCTCTGTCTGAACGTAGACCTGTCTCCGTCGGCTCTGTATGTAACCTATGAGACCGTCCTAAACTCTACTTGAGATTGTAAGTAAAGAATCAGCTGAGCTTCATCTACTACTAACATACACAGGGTCACTGCTCATAGGGCATTTGCCTAGATGGAAGACAAGTGCTGGACAATAACGGTACACTGATGGATCCACTATCTGTCTATATTTCTGACTTTCCTGACCACTTATATGCTATCTTTGTGTTTTTATTATTATTGTTTTTATTATTCTTGAGATCTTTAAGCCCGCTACCATACTCTGCAATCCTATTGTATCTCCTAAATTGATGTCTGAACGCCTGCTTATGTAGCTATCCCTTAGGAGTTTGAAGTTGCAATTGAGGTTATAGTCATTGCCATTACATACATTGTTTGTGTAACAGGAATCTCACAGCCACATATCCTGCACGTTTACTAAATATTGGAGCACTATATTCTGCTCCCCTGCTGAGCATACTACTGTTATAGAAATGCTCTCATGTGATTACTGTTATTATAATCTGCTGATATATATTAGCTTTTCTGTGAGGTATATACTGTGTCAGCCTCGCTCTTAGATAGCCCTAACTCAATACAAATGTAACAGCTTTCATTATAAGATGCTTTCTGATTTGAAATGTATGATGCCAGCCTTGTTTTATAGGACTTAGCCTTATAGCATATGTACTTCACTTTTTGGAAAATTGCCCTTGTTTGCCACTAGTTCATATCTTAGTTAGCAGCCCATTATATTTATGTTTACCTATGGCGAATATTTGGATTGACATCTCCATATACATAGGATGGTATATGAAACGGTTACTGTTATCATTTAGTTATGTGTATGTTTATATGTGTTTTAACCTTTATTAGAAATCTCTGCAGGGGGATAGTATAGATATATTAGTATTAATATTCAGACCCTCCTTTAACACAGTGCCTCTTTAGACTACATATTTTACTCTATTCCCTGTCTATTCCTATGTGTGTTGTGGGGTCTTTTTACTCTACACAAATGCAGTTCATTGTCTGGCAATCTCTCAGCCTCCCTTCGCCCACAAATTGAATTCAAGTCCAGCTCCCTATACCTGCAGAAGATACACCCCTATATCCCTTTTTTTTAAGTATTAATATGACTCTTCTCTCTACAAGTGGCACACTGAACCTAGGGCCGTCTGATCCTGTTTAAAGTGTTTCTAAATTTGTTTAATATTTCCAACACTCTTTACTAAATGATTGTGTTCTATTGTATATTGTTAATACCACCTCCTCCATATTTAATAATGTTTATCAGTTCATTCTAGCTAGTATCACAGAGTTGATGGATGTTTCTGTGTGACATTTACCTCTGATCACTGGACTGAATGCTTAATGCCCCACTGTTTAAAGATACATATAACGGCCTAGACTATCTTTTAACATAATTTTAATTCCTCAATTCACTTAAAGATGTTTATAACCTCCAGCACTATATGCCACTTTGCGATATTATGGAGATTATATGTTCAATGTACACTTTTAATATGTTCATCTATTTTCTGTTTATATTTTCTGTTAACATTTAGGGGGCTAGTTATCAAGCCGTCTACTTTTCTGGCTTCGCCGGCCCAATACGTCCGCCTAAGCTCGCCTACCTTCGCCGCCGCGGACCTGAAAAAAATACGCCTAAGTTATCAAATAAAGCTGTCAAAAAGCCGCGGGGCGATGAGCAGCGGACTGTGACAGTTATCACTCATCCGATCTCGCTGCCCTTCGGCTTTTTCCCAGCTTTATTGCTAGCCTGTCACTAAGCACTCACACTAACTACACTGCTCTACCCCCTATACCGGTGCCCCCGGAGCCCCCTGCAACTAAATAAAGTTACTAACCCCTAAACCGCCGCTCCTAGACCCTGCCGCAACTCTTATAAATGTATTAACCCCTAAACCGCCGCTCCTAGACCCCGCCGCAACTCTTATAAATGTATTAACCCCTAAACCGCCGCTCCCGGACACCGCTGCCACCTACATTATACCTAGTAACCCCTAATCTGCCCCCCCTACACCATCGCCACCTATAATAAATTTATTAACCCCTATCCTGCCCCCACTACGCCGCCGCCACTGTAATAAAATGATTAACCCCTAAACCTAAGTCTAACCCTAACCCTAACGCCCCCCTAACTTAAATATTAATTAAATAAATCTAAATAAATTAACTCTTATTAACTAAATGAATCCTATTTAAAACTAAATACTTACCTTTAAAATAAACCCTAATATAGCTACAATATAAATAATAATTATATTGTAGCTATCTTAGGATTTATATTCATTTTACAGGTAACTTTCAATTTATTTTAACCAGGTACAATAGCTATTAAATAGTTATTAACTATTTAATAGCTTACCTAGCTAAAGAAATGTACCTGTGAAATAAATCCTAACCTAAGTTACAATTACACCTAACACTACACTATACTTTAATAAATTATTCCTATTTAAAAATAAATACTTACCTGTAAAATAAACCCTAAGATAGCTACAATGTAATTAATAATTATATTATAGCTATCTTAGGATTTATATTTATTTTACAGGTATCTTTGTATTTCTTTTAGCTAGTTAGAATAGTTATTAAATAGTTATTAACTATTTAATAACTACCTAGCTAAAAGAAATACAAAATTACCTGTAAAATAAATCCTAACCTAAGTTACAATTAAACCTAATACTACACTATCATTAAATTAATTAAATAAACTACCTACAAATAACTACAATTAAATACAATTACATAAACTAACTAAAGTACAAAAAATAAAAAAAGCTAAGTTACAAAAAATAAAAAATTAAGTTACAAACATGTTAAAAATATTACAACAATTTTAAGCTACTTACACCTAATCTAAGCCCCCTAATAAAATAACAAACCCCCCCAAAATAAAAAAAATCCCTACCCTATTCTAAATTAAATAAATTTCAAAGCTCTTTTACCTTACCAGCCCTTAAAAGGGCCATTTGTGGGGGCATGCCCCAAAAAGTTCAGCTCTTTTGCCTGTAAAAGAAAAATACAACCCCCCCCCCCAACATTAAAACCCACCACCCACATACCCCTAATCTAACCCAAACCCCCCTTACAAAAACCTAACACTAATCCCCTGAAGATCATCCTACCTTGAGTCGTCTTCACTCAGCCGAGCCACCGATGGAACTGAAGAGGACATCCGGAGCGGAAGAAGTTAATCCTCCAAGCGGCGCTGAAGAAATCTTCCATCCGATAAAGTCATCATCCATGCGGCGCTGAAGAAGTCTTCGATCCGGCCGATGTCATCTTCAAAGAGGCGCTGAAGAGGTCTTCTATCCGGGCGAAGTCATCTTCCAAGCCGGGTCTTGAATCTTCCTTCCGCCGACGCGGAACCACCTTCTTCACCGACGGACTACGACGAATGACGGCTCCTTTAAGGGACGTCATCCAAGATGGCGTCCCCTCAATTCCGATTGGCTGATAGGATTCTATCAGCCAATCGGAATTAAGGTAGGAAAATCTGATTGGCTGATGGAATCAGCCAATCAGATTCAAGTTCAATCCGATTGGCTGATCCAATCAGCCAATCAGATTGAGCTCGCATTCTATTGGCTGATCGGAACAGCCAATAGAATGCGAGCTCAATCTGATTGGCTGATTCCATCAGCCAATCAGATTTTTCCTACCTTAATTCCGATTGGCTGATAGAATCCTATCAGCCAATCGGAATTGAGGGGACGCCATCTTGGATGACGTCCCTTAAAGGAGCCGTCATTCGTCGTAGTCCGTCGGTGAAGAAGGTGGTTCCGCGTCGGCGGAAGGAAGATTCAAGACCCGGCTTGGAAGATGACTTCGCCCGGATAGAAGACCTCTTCAGCGCCTCTTTGAAGATGACATCGGCCGGATCGAAGACTTCTTCAGCGCCGCCTGGATGATGACTTCATCGGATGGAAGATTTCTTCAGCGCCGCTTGGAGGATTAACTTCTTCCGCTCCGGATGTCCTCTTCAGTTCCATCGGTGGCTCGGCTGAGTGAAGATGACTCAAGGTAGGATGATCTTCAGGGGATTAGTGTTAGGTTTTTGTAAGGGGGGTTTGGGTTAGATTAGGGGTATGTGGGTGGTGGGTTTTAATGTTGGGGGGGGTTGTATTTTTCTTTTACAGGCAAAAGAGCTGAACTTTTTGGGGCATGCCCCCACAAATGGCCCTTTTAAGGGCTGGTAAGGTAAAAGAGCTTTGAAATTTAGTTAATTTAGAATAGGGTAGGGATTTTTTTTTATTTTGGGGGGGTTTGTTATTTTATTAGGGGGCTTAGATTAGGTGTAAGTAGCTTAAAATTGTTGTAATATTTTTAACATGTTTGTAACTTAATTTATTATTTTTTGTAACTTAGCTTTTTTTATTTTTTGTACTTTAGTTAGTTTATGTAATTGTATTTAATTGTAGTTATTTGTAGGTAGTTTATTTAGTTAATTTAATGATAGTGTAGTATTAGGTTTAATTGTAACTTAGGTTAGGATTTATTTTACAGGTAATTTTGTAATTATTTTAGCTAGGTAGTTATTAAATAGTTAATAACTATTTAATAACTATTCTAACTAGCTAAAATAAATACAAAGTTACCTGTAAAATAAAAATAAATCCTAAGATAGCTACAATATAATTATTATTTATATTGTAGCTATATTAGGGTTTATTTTAAAGGTAAGTATTTAGTTTTAAATAGGATTCATTTAGTTAATAAGAGTTAATTTATTTAGATTTATTTAATTAATATTTAAGTTAGGGGGGCGTTAGGGTTAGTGTTAGACTTAGGTTTAGGGGTTAATCATTTTATTACAGTGGCGGCGGCGTAGTGGGGGGCAGGATAGGGGTTAATAAATTTATTATAGGTGGCGACGGTGTAGGGGGGCAGGATAGGGGTTAATACATTTAATATAGGTTGCGGCGGGTTCAGGGAGCGGCGGTTTAGGGGTTAATACATTTATTATGGTTGCGGTGGGCTCCGGGAGCGGCGGTTTAGGGGGTAATAACTTTATGTAGTTGCGGCGGTGTAGGGGGGGTCAGATTAGCGGTGTTTAGACTCGGGGTACATGTTAGGGTGTTAGGTGTAGACAGCTCCCATAGGAATGAATGGGATGTCTGGCAGCAGCGAACTTGTACTTTCGCTATGGTCAGACTCCCATTGATTCCTATGGGATCCGCCGCCACCAGGCTGGCGCTTTGAAAACCAGGTACGCTGGGCCGTAAAAGTGCCGAGCGTACCTGCTAGTTTTTTGCTAACTAGCAAAAGTAGTGAGATTGTGCCGCACTTGTGTGCGGAACATCTGGAGTGACGTAAGAATCGATCTGTGTCGGACTGAGTCCGGCGGATCGAAGTTTACGTCACAAAATTCTACTTTTGCCGGTCTCGAGCCTTTGATAACTAAGGCGAATCAGCCTCGCCACAAATACGCTGCGGAATACGCAGCGTATTTGAGGTTGACGGCTTGATAACTAGGCCCCTTAAAATAAATATAAATCCTAAAATAGCTATAATATAATTATAATTTATATTGTAGCTATATTAGGATTTATTTTACAGGTAAGTATTTAGCTTTAAATAGGAATAATTTATTTAATAAGAGTTAATTTATTTCGTTAGATTTAAATTATATTTAACTTAGGGGGTTGTTAGTGTTAGGGTTAAACTTAGCTTTAGGGGTTAATACATTTATTACAGTAGCGGCGAGATTAGGTCGTCAGATTAGGGGTTAATAATTGAAGTTAGGTGTCGGCGATGTTAGGGAGGGCAGATTAGGGGTTAAAACTATTTATTATAGGGTTATTGAGGCGGGGGTGAGGCGGATTAGGGGTTAATAACTTTATTATAGTAGCGGTGCGGTCCGCTCGGCAGATTAGGGGTTAATAAGTGTAGGGAGGTGGAGGCGACGTTGAGGGGGGCAGATTAGAGGTTATATAATATAGGGGTCGGCGGTGTTAGGGGAAGCAGATTAGGGGTACATAGGGATAATGTAGGTAGCGACGGTTTACGGAGCAGCAGATTAGGGGTTAATTATTGTAGGTAGCTGGCGGCGACGTTGTGGGGGGCAGGTTAGGGGTTAATAAATATAATATAGGGGTCGGCGGTGTTAGGGGCAGCAGATTAGGGGTTAAAATTTTTTAATCAAGTGGCGGCGATGTGTGGGGACCTCGGTTTAGGGGTACATAGGTAGTTTATGGGTGTTAGTGTACTTTAGAAACCGGCGTTAGCCCAGAAAGCTCTTAACTACTGACTTTTTTCTGTGGCTGGAGTTTTGTCGTTAGATTTCTAACGCTCACTTCAGCCACGACTCTAAATACCGGAGTTAGAAAGATCCCATTGAAAAGATAGGATACGCAATTGACGTAAGGGGATCTGCGGTATGGAAAAGTCGCGGCTGAAAAGTGAGCGTTAGACCCTTTCCTGACTGACTCCAAATACCAGAGGGCGGTAAAAACCAGCGTTAGGAGCCTCTAACGCTGGTTTTGACGGCTACCGCCAAACTCTAAATCTAGGCCTAAGTTAGCAGCTTGCTTATGTGTATTATTGTGTTTATTTATAATGCAACAACAGATTCTGTAATTCTATACTGAGAGTACAAGGCAGAGATAGGCTGGCAGACTGAAGGAACAGATAGCACTTGCCAAATATTTCTGCATACTTTTATAAATATATATAATTAAAGGGACATGAAACCCAACATTTTTCTTTCATGTGTCAAATAGAACATACAATTTTTAAACAATTTTCCAATTTACTTCTATTATTTAATTTGCTTTGTTTTCTTGGTATCCTTTGTGGAAAAACATATCTAGATAAGCTCAGGAGTTGGGAGCTAGCTGCTAATTGGTGGCTGCACATATATGCCTCTTGTTATTGGCTTACCAATGTGTTCAGCTAGTTCCCAGTAGTGCATTGCATTGGAAAGTTGTTTAGAATTGTATGTTCTATCTAAATCATGAAGGAAAAAACTGTGTTTCATATCCCTAATTACAATTGTTAAAGGGATACTAAACCCATTTTTCTTTCTTTCATCATTTAGATAGAGCATACAATTTTAAGCAAATGTCTAATTTACTCCTATTATGAATTTGTATTCCTTCTCTTGGTATCTTTATTTGAAAAGCAGGAATGAAAGCTTAGGAGCCAGCCCATTTTAGGTTCAGCACCATGGGTAGTGTCTACTGAACCAGTGTTCTAAACCAAAAATGGGCCGGCTCCTAAGCTTTACATTTCTGCTGTTTCAAATAAAGATATCAAGAGAACGAAGAAAAATTTGATAATAGGAGTAAATGATAAAGTTGCTTAAAATTGATGCTCTATCTGAATCATGAAAGAAAAAAATTAGGTTTAGTGTCCCTTTAATGTCAACTCCAAAAAATAACTCAATGGATGTAAAGTAAGCCACAGATATTGAATCCGATTGGAGCCTTCTCTAGTAAACAAGACACTTTAGTTGAAGAGATGCCCTGTGTACGCCCTGCACACACCCTGCCTAATAAGAAATGATCCAGCCCAGGGAACTCTTCTTACTCCCATGTGCTGTAGCTCTCTATAGATGAGCAATGACTTCCTGACCTAATCAAACATGATACATTACCCAGGCCGTGTGCAGCTACTTGCCCAAGGATGGATGTTTTCTGTGTTTGTGCAATGTCTGTAGCAAAGCCTCGAGGATGGCAAGGGTTGGTATAACCAGTTTGCAGGTCAGATCCTGTCAGGGTTCAGTGCAGGATCTTTCTCTGTGGGAAAAGGTTAAACAGAGAGCGCTCTAGTTTGTTATAGCATCAATAGGTTTACTCAACAGACCTGATTGTATCTGCCCAGTACAGAAGCAACACAAAGTGCATATACACAATAGCCTTACAAATAATGATGCATTTTATGGCCTTGATTCTCCTTGGACTGTCAGTTAAGCACAAGGACAAACACGTGCCTATCAATCCTTGTATATTCTGTGTGCTCAGGATCTGGGCCAATGAAACAAGTGGGACAGCCAGTCTGTAACATTGTTTCTGCTTCATTTTTCTTGGCTGTGATTTCTGCATATTCAGGGTCAGTGTCTCATCTCACATCACAACAATGATGTCTCGATTTCATGTATCAAATGTACTTGTGAGTGGGTACAATAGGCTTTTACATTAGGAAGTATTGACCCCTGCAAGGAATTCCCCTTTTTATATGACATACAAGTAAAATACCCACCTGCTCTTGTGAGCATCAGGCTGGTGAATATAATAACAACTATTACAAAACAGAAAGCTCAGTTTGCCCACAATCCATAAATCTATTCATTCTCAGGATAGTGTTACATTTTACACTGGGATTTTTTAAAAACTTTTCTTTATTTGTTTCCACCACATTGTTGGAAGGTTATTCCTTGTAGCAACTACACTTTTGTTTCGAGAGTGGTTCCACAAAGCGCTCAAGAACTTGCAACCCTCAGGTCTATAATAATGACGTCTTGTTACTGTATAGACTGAATTGTATTTGCCAGTAACTACAGCGCATTATACAAAGCTTTAATGCCAGTGCACACTATGGGCCCCATATTTAAAGCTGTGGATGCGACTCGCCTGAAACACAAGTTCGGTAGCTGCAGTCTTAAGCCCTCCCCAGTCACCTTAAAGGGATATGAAACCCAAACATGTTAATCAGACAGAGGGGTCAATTTTTTCAATCATGTACGCTCGCCATCGCTAAATGCTGACAGCATACGCTGTTGGCATTTAACATTGCACAAGCAGTTCTGCTGAAATGCTTGTGCATTGCCGCCCCTTGCATATTCGCAGCCAATTGGCCGCTAGCAGGTGGTGTCAATCATCGATCACTGCTTCTTAATCTTCTGTTTCCGGTGAGCCTAAAACTACGGGCGGAGGTAGCCGCATCCGCAGCTTATTAAATCTCCCCCAAAAAAGACCATTTTTAAAATGTATCCAATTTACTTCTATTATCAAATTTGCTTTGTTCCCATGATATTCTGTGTTTAGGAGATACCTAGGTAGCACCTGCAGCACTACATGACAGGTAATAGTGCTGCCCTCTAGTGCTCTTGCCAAACTGCTGCCATATAGTGCTCTTGCCAAACTGCTGCCATATAGAGCTCCAGACATGTGCATGTTCCTGAGCTGACATCCCTGCTTTTTAACAAAAGATACCAAAGAACAAAGAAAATGTGTTAATCGAAGTGAATTATTAACAAGCCTTGCTCTCGGGCAACTGGTTGTGCGAGAGCAGGGGGTGCGGTCATACAAGCGATTACTTGTGCAATGTTAACAGCGGGCAGCAGATGCCGACTGTAATCCCAAATAGAACCCTGCTCCATCCAGCCCTATATTAGCTCTGAGGGTAAATTATTATTTTTAAAATGAATGAATCATGAAAGAAAGAAATTGGGTTTAGTGTCCCCTTTAAACTCTGACTAGAACCTTTTTTTTCCTCATTGTTCACAACATAATACACAGCCACTAAAACAATAAAGCAATTAATGCAAAACAACCTGAGCCTCTTCTTGTTTCAGTTTATTCATCAATAAAAGTGAAACCTCAGGTTGTGCTCTCCCTGCTGGGTCTCACATGAGAAAGATTTTTCCAATAGTACTTTTTATTATAGGAAAATATTCTCAAAATATCAGTATTGTCAGGGATTGATGACCAACTAGTAGAATAACAAGTGTTACTGTATGAGGGGTGCAGCTAACTGTAGCCACCAATTAAGAAAGCGCTACCCAGGTGCCAAACCAAAAATGGTCCGACTCCTAAGCTTACATTCCTGCTTTTCCTAAATAAATGGCTAGATTACGAGTTGTGCATTAGGGTAAAAAAGCAGTGTTAAGAGGTCCTAACGCTGCTTTTTTACGGCCGCTGGTATTACGAGTCTTGAAGGTTTAGGGGCACCGCACACTTCTTTGGCCGTACCGCAAAACGACTTACATAAACTTCATAAAGTCTTTTTTCTATGGGACTTCCATAGTGCTGGTATTACGAGTCTGTCCTGGGAGGCCAAAAAGTGAGCTGTACACCCTCTCCTGCCAAGAGTCCTAACGCATTTAAAAGTCAGTAACAGAAAACTGAAAACTAAAGTGCTAAAAAGTACACTAACACCCATAAACTACCTATTGACCCCTAAACCGAGGCCCTCCCGCATCGCAAATACTAAAATAAAAATTTTAACCCCTAATCTGCCGCTCCAGACACCGCTGCCACCTACATTATATTTATGAACCCCTAATCTGCTGACCCCAACATTGCGAAACCTACATTATATTTATTAACCCCTAATCTGCCGCCCCCAATGTCGCCGCAACCTACCTACACTTATTAACCCTTAATCTGCTGCCCCCAACGTCGCCGCCACTATAATAAACATATTAACCCCTAAACCGCTGCACTCCCGCCTTGCAAACATTAGTTAAATATTATTAACCCCTAATCTGCCATCCCTAACATCGCCGCCACCTACCTACATTTATTAACCTCTAATCTGCCGCCCCCAATGTCGCCGCCACTATATTAAAGTTATTAACCCCTAAACCTGTCTAACCCTAAACCTAACACCCACTAATTTAAATATAATTTAAATAAATCTAATATTAACAAAATTATTCCTATTTAAAACTAAATACTTACTAACTATTTACTAACTACCTAGCTAAAATAAATACAAATTTACCTGTAAAATAAAACCTAACTTAAGATACACTAACACCTAACACTACACTATAATTAAATAAATTATCTAAATTAAATACAATTACCTAAATTAAATTAAATTAGCTAAAGTACAAAAAAAGCAAACACCAAATTACAGAAAATATTAAACAAATTACAGAAATTTAAACTAATTACACCTAATCTAATAGCCCTATTAAAATGAAAAAAGCCCCCCAAAATAAAAAAAGCCCCTAGCTTAAACTAAACTACTAATAGCCCTTAAAAGAGATGTCTTCATCCAAGCCGGGTGAAGTGGTCCTCCAGACGGGCAGAACTCTTCATCCAAGCCGGGCAGAAGTGGTCCTCCAGACGGGCAGAAGTCTTCATCCAGACAGCATCTTCTATCTTCATCCATCAGACGCGGAGTGGGTACATCTTCAAGACATCTGACGTGGAGCATCCTCTTCTGTCAACGACTAAAACAGAATGAAGGTACCTTTAAGTGACGTCATCCAAGATGGCGTCCCTTAGATTTCAATTGGCTGATAGAATTCTATCAGCCAATCGGAATTAAGGTAGAAAAAATCCTATTGGCTGATCCAATCAGCCAATAGGATTATGCTCACATTCAATTGGCTGATTGGAACAGCCAATAGAATGCGAGCTCAATCCTATTGGCTTATTGGATCAGCCAATAGGATTGAACTTCAATCCTATTGGCTGATGGCATCAGCTAATAGGATTTTTTCTACCTTAATTCCGATTGGTTGATAGAATTCTATCAGCCAATCGTAATCTAAGTGACGCCATCTTGGATGACGTCACTTAAAGGTACCTTCATTCTGTTTTAGTCGTCGCCAGAAGACGATGCTCCGCGTCGGATGTCTTGAAGATTGATTTGCTCCGCGCCGGATGGATGAAGATAGAAGATGCCGTCTGGATGAGGACTTCTGCCTGTCTGGAGGACCACTTCTGCACTGCTTGAATAAAGACTTCTGCCCATCTGGAGGACCACTTCGCCCGGCTTGGATGAAGACGTCTCCCGGTAAGTTGATTTTCAGGGGGTTAGTGTTAGGTTTTTTTAAGGGTGTATTGGGTGAGTTTTATTGTTATTAGGGTTTGGGCGGCAAAAGGGCTAACTGCCCTTTTAAGGGCAATGCCCATCCAAATGCCCTTTTCAGGGCAATGGGGAGCTTAGGTTTTTTTAGATAGTATTTTATTTGGGGGGTTGGTTGTGTGGGTGGTGGGTTTTACTGTTGGGGGGGTTGTTTGTATTTTTTTTACAGGTAAAAGAGCTGATTACTTTGGGGCAATGCTCCGCAAAAGGCCCTTTTAAGGGCTATTGGTAGTTTAGTTTAGGCTAGGGTTTTTTTTTATTTTGGGGGGCTTTTTTATTTTAATAGGGCTATTAGATTAGGTGTAATTAGTTTAAATTTCTGTAATTTGTTTATTATTTTCTGTAATTTAGTGGGTTTTTTTTTGTACTTTAGCTAATTTAATTAGGTAATTGTATTTAATTTAGTTTATTTATTTATTTAATTATAGTGTAGTGTTAGGTGTTAGTGTAACTTAGGTTAGGTTTTATTTTACAGGTAAATTTGTATTTATTTTAGCTTGGTAGTTATTAAATAGTTAATAACTATTTAATAACTATTCTACCTAGTTAAAATAAATACAAACTTGTCTGTAAAATAAAAATAAATCCTAAAATAGATACAATGTAACTATTAGTTATATTGTAGCTAGCTTAGGGTTTATTTTACAGGTAAGTATTTATTTTTAAATAGGAATTATTTAGTTAATGATAGTAATTTTATTTAGATTTTTGTAAATTATATTTAAGTTAGTGGGTGTTAGGTTTAGGGTTAGACTTAGGTTTAGGGGTTAATAACTTTAATATAGTGGCGGCGACGTTGGGGGCAGAAGATTAGGGGTTAATAAATGTAGGTAGGTGGCGGCGATGTTAGGGACGGCAGATTAGGGGTTAATAATATTTAACTAATGTTTGCAAGGTGGGAGTGCGGCGGTTTAGGGGTTAATATGTTTATTATAGTGGCGGCGACGTTGGGGCAGCAGATTAGGGGTTAATAAGTGTAGGTAGGTGGCGGCGACATTGGGGCGGCAGATTAGGGGTTAATAAATAGAATGTAGGTGGCGGTGATGTTGGAGGCAGCAGATTAGGGGATCATAAGTATAATGTAGGTGGCGGCGGTGTCCGGAGCGGCAGATTAGGGGTTAATAAGTATAATATAGGTGTCGGCGATGTTGAGGGTGGCAGATTAGGGGTTAATAAGTGTAAGATTAGGGGTGTTGAGACTTGGGGTTCATGTTAGGGTGTTAGGTGTAGACATAAAATGTATTTCCCTATAGGAATCAATGGGGCTGCGCTACTGAGTTTTACGCTGCTTTTTTGCAGGTGTTAGACTTTTTTTCAGCCGGCTCTCCCCGTTGATTCCTATGGGGAAATCATGCACGAGCACGTACAACCAGCTCACCGCTGACTTAGGCAGCACTGATATTGGAGTGCGATAATGAGCAAAACTCGTAATCTAGCCGATAGATACCAAGAAAACAAAAAAATTTTATAATAGGATTAAATTAGAAAGTTGCTTAAAATTACTGCTCTATCTGAATCATGAAAGAAAAAACTGGGTTTCATATCCCTTTAAGGAGCCATTATTGTGATAAAATGACATGCTGTAAACATTAGAACCAGTCATTTTATCACTAGTGATGCGGCAAACCTGTGTGTAGCACTGCTGATTGGATCAGTGTAATTTTACGCTCAGGAACAGCAGTGCTCTGTGGAGCCTGAGGGGTACTTTAACTATGTGTCCAACCCCTTTTTGTGGGTTAAAGGAACACTGAAACCAAAATTTTTATTTTGTGATTCAGATAGAGCATGCAACTTTAAGCAACGTTCTAATTTACTCTTATTATCACATTTTCTTCATTCTCTTGGTATCTTTATTTGAAAAGCAAGAATGTAAGTTTAGATGCCGGCAAATTTTTGGTGAACAACCTGGGTTGTTCTTGCTGATTGGTGGATAAATCACCCACCAATAAACAAGTGCTGTCCAGGGTCTGAACCAAAAATTGTCTTTCTCCTTAGATTAGATGCCTTCTTTTTCAAATAAAAATAGCAAGAGAACAAAGAAAAATTGATAATAGGATTAAATTAGAAAGTTGCTTAAAATTGCTGCTCTATTTGAATCACGAAACAAAATAAATTGGGTTCAGTGTCCCTTTAAATGGATAGCTTTGTCGCATTAGAGCAGGTCATTTTATCACTATAATGGATTTCAAATGATTAAAATATAGAGGAGGGAAGCCATGGCTCTAGGTGAAATGACAGCCTGGAACAATTCGGCCTCAGGTGAATACCAGTAAAAGGGATATTTATACATTTGAGTGAGTGCAGCAAAAGGTTATAAAGAAACAGTTTAATCTTGTGAACCTTAGAATCCTAAGAAGACAATAGAGCCAGATTACAAGTGGCGTGTTAACAGTTCTGCACAAGCGATAAGGGGTTTATCGTGCTTCAGGTTTTCCACTTGTATTACAAGCTGAAAGTAAATACGATTGCTTGAGCACAACCTCCGG
The DNA here is from genome assembly GCF_027579735.1 of Bombina bombina. Taxonomy (NCBI): domain Eukaryota; kingdom Metazoa; phylum Chordata; class Amphibia; order Anura; family Bombinatoridae; genus Bombina; species Bombina bombina. Next base: position 1,130,427,234 of record NC_069504.1, read on the forward strand.
TTAGAGCAAAACGTCAGAGCTCTGCTAAACTGTTACATGAAACAAAAAAATCTCACAGAACACATCAAAAATACATTACAAAGTATACTTATAATAACACCATCTAATACAAACTGATAAAAAAACAATATTGCACAAAAAGTTATAAAGGCTCAAAGATATGTGGTCTCAGGTGTTAGAAAAAAAATGGAGACAAAGGGCTTTAATACTGATATACATGCATGTACATGTCTAAAGATGTACAATATGTATGTGTATGTATATATATATATATATATATATATATACATACTGTATATATATATATATATATATATACACATACACTCACCAGCCACTTTATTAGGTACACCTTGCTAGTACTGGGTTGAACCCCCTTTTGCCTTCAGAACAGTCTTAATCCTTCATGGGAAAAATTCAACAAAGTGTTGGAAACATTCCTCAGAGATTTTGGTCCATATTGACATGATAACATCACGCAGTTGCTGCAGATTTGTCACCTGCACATCCATGATGCAAATCTCCCGTTCTGCCACATCCCAAAGGTGCTCTATTGGATTGATATCTGGTGGTTGTGTAGGCCATTGGAGTACAGTGAACTCATTGTCATGTAATGTTCAAGAAACCAGTTTGAGGTGATTTGAGCTTTGTGACATGGTGCATTATCCTGCTGGAAGCAGCCATCAGAAGATTGGTACACTGTAGTCATAAAGGGATGGACATGGTCAGCAACAATACTCAGGTAGGCCGTGGCACTTAAACAATGCTCAATTGGTACTGAGGGGCCCAAAGTGTGCTAAGAAAATATTCCTCCACACCATTACACCGCCAGCCTGAACCGTTGATACAAGGCAGGATAGATTCATGCTTTTATGTTGTTCACACATGTAGCTTCAGTTTCATGTTCTTAGCTGACAGGAGTTGCACCCGGTGTGGTCTTCTGCTGCTGTAGCCCATCTGCTTCACCGTTCAACATGTTGTGTGTTCAGAGATGGTATTCTGCATACCTTGGTTGTAACGGGTGGTTATTTGAGTTACTGTTGCCTTTCTATCATCTCAAACCAGTCTGCCCATTCTCCTTTGATCCCTGACATCAGCAAGGCATTTTTTCGTCCACACAACTTCCGCTCTCTGGATATTTTCTCCTTTTCAGATTATTCCCTGTAAACCCTAGAGATGGTTGTGCGTGAAAATCCCAGTAGATCAGCAGTTTTTGAAATACTCACACCAGCCCACCTGTCACCAACAAACATGCCATTTTCAAAGTCACTTAAATCCCCTTTCTAATCCCATTCTGATGCTCGGTTTGAACTTCAGTAAGTCGTCTTCACCACGTCTAAATGCCTAAATGCATTGAGTTGCTGCCATCTGATTGGCTGATTAGCAATTTGTGTTACCAAGCAATTGAACAGGTGTACCTAATAAAGTGGCCGGTATATATATATATATATATATATATATATATAGTACTGTGCAAATGTCTTAGGCCACCACCAGCTTTGTTATATTAGCAAAGTTTTAATGACCATCCAGATTTATTTTTTGATCTGTTTATTAAGATACAAGCAGAAAATACAGGAAATATGTACAAAAATATTAAAAAAAAACACACATTTCAGAACAAAATGGCTTCTTCAGGCAAAAATCAGTATTAAGTGTGACCTCCCTTGGCACTAAGCACATCTTGAACTCTTTTGGGGAGATTGTTCTGAAGTTTTCTAAAGTAATCTTATGGTATATTATACCAGGCTTTATTCAGCACCTCCCAGAGTTCTTCTTTAGATTTAGGTTGTCTTTTTATTTATTTCTCTGTCCAGGTGATCCCATACTGGCTCTATAATATTCAGTCCATGTGGCCTATTTATCAAAGGTCTTGCGGACCTGATCCGACAGTGTGGATCAGGTCCGCAAGACCTCGCTGAATGCGGAGAGCAATACACTCTCCGTATTCAGCATTGCACAAGAACTGCTGGTGCAACGCCGTCCCCTGCAGACTCGCGACCAATGGGCTGCCAGCAGGGAGGTGTCAATCAACCCAATCATACTCGATCGGGTTGATTTCCGGCGATTCCTGTCCGCCTCATCAGAGCAGGCGGACAGGGTTATGGAGCAGCGGTCTTTAGACCGCTGCTTCATAACTGCTGTTTCTGACGAGTCTGAAGACTCGCCATAAACACAGGCCCACAAGCTCCGTTCGGAGCTTGATAAATGGGCCCCTATGACTGTAAGTCTTTTATCAGCTGTTTTTCTCTCCAAATATGATTTCACTGCATTAGCAATGTGCTTGGGGTCTTTATAATGCTGAGAAATAAAACCATTCCAAATCAGGTACTTTCCAGAAGGAATGGCATGATGAATTAAAAGCTTTCTGCACTATTCAGCATTCATGGTCCCATCAATTCTGAAAATATCGCAGAAATGCAACCTAAAACCAGGACAGACCCTCCACAATGTTTTACTTAAGGCCCCAATCACTCATTCTTCCATCTCTCTCCAACTCTTCTTCTCACATATTGTCGACGACTGGACCCAGAAAATTCAAACTTGGATTAATTACTCCATAATACACTTTTCCACTGATCTTCATTCCAATCTTTGTGAGCTTTAGCATATTTGTTTTTTCAGCCTGTTCCCCTTCCTAAAAAGTGGTTTCTTTGCTGCTACCCTTCCACAAAGACCATTCCTAATCAAGCTTCTTCGGATTGTAGAAGGGTAAACTTGGCATCCCAATGAAGCTGCCAGATGCTGAGCCAGGTCCTTGAGGGACTTCTTCTGGTCTCTCAAAGAAGTAACTCTGAGATACTTCTCATCAGATTTTAAAAGTTTTCCTGGCCTTAAAGTACGTTTTTTGTCCTTGACCTCTCCTGATTCTTCAAATGTCTTTATAACAGCTTGAATACCACATCTTCAGTTTCCAGTTTTTATCCTGATATTCCTTTGAGAGTGACCTTGCTGATGCAAAAGTATGATTTTAAGTCTGTCAATTTCTGTAATATTTGGCAGTTTGAATGAAATTATGTGATTGAGAGTTGGTCTTATTAGCAAGCTTCTAATGAATTAAACTTATACCACACACACACACACACACACACACACACACACACATATATATATATATATATATATATATATATATATATATATATATATATATATATATATATATATATATATATAAATAATGCTCAAGCATGTCTTGCACAAACCTGGTGTAATAGACCTTTTTCACAGCAGTCATTTTTGCATGAAATAGTAGGACAATTACAGGTGTTAGCAATGACATTAATTAGGGTTCCATTCTATTTAGGTTTACAAGAGCCAGGTTCCTGCTATTGCTCAAGTGTAAGTGGAGGTCACACTAAATACTTGACACTTTAGCCTATAGAAGCAGTTTTTTTCTATTTTTTAATACTGCATACAAATATCCTGTATTTTCTGGTTGTATTCTAATAAAGAGACTTATAATTATATATGGTTATTATACCATTGCTAAAACAACAAATCTAATGGTGGCCTAAGACTTTTGCACAGTAGTGTATATATATATATATATATATATATATATATACACTGTATATATGTATGTATGTATTTACATGTGTATATATGAAATTATATATATATATATATATATATATATATATATATATACACACACACATATAAATACCTAAATAAATATGTACGCACACATATATATTAGTGCATTGGAGCCCTTTTACATGAAAACATGTAAAAATATATTTATGCAATATTCATTTTTAATAAAGTGTTATATTGTGTATTTACTGTAAATATTTCACAATTTCAATTTTCTGCACATACCAGAATATGTTCTATGTATTTCTAAATAAATATTCATATATATATATATATATATATATATATATATATATGTGTGTGTGTGTACCAGTATGTATATATTTATACCTATATATACTCATCTATATATAGGTATAAAAATAAATTTGTGCATAAAAACATCAGACATATGTAAAAATATGTATTAATTAATAAATAGAACATAGTCTTCTATGTGAAGAACAATGGAATGTGGAATATGAATATTTTCATGTCGGGTTAGCCCACTTGAGAAAATGTGATTGGGTTTGTGCGCGAGTTGGTTTTTTTACCACATTTTTTGCTCCATTGACTCCTATGGGGAATAGGCACGTGATATTCTAAGTTCAGCTTTTTTGTGCACATTGATTTAGCCCGAGAGTGAATACAGTTTTCTTTCAACTCATAATACAAGTGCAACCTAATGCGCACAGAAAGCTTACTTCTATCGCAGTTAACGCTCGAGTGGGAGTGTTAAATAGCACTCCACTTGTAATCTAGCCGCTAATGTATAAAATCATTTACTTTGTTATTTTCAGTAGAGGATATAAATCAGGGTTTTGCTAAATGAATAATTCTTATGTATAAGGAGGTGAGATGGTTGAAAACATTAAATAAAGTTACTGATGTGGCAGACAGTTTTTCTTTGTATTGCTGCTGTTTATGCTACAGAGTAAAATGTTTACATTCTCAAACTACGTGACTGTGTCTTTTTATTTACTGTTATTGTAGTACAATTGTATTTTCTTCTACAACATGTTTCAGTGGAAAGTCTTTTAGTATCTAGCATTTTCCTGTCCTGATATCCTTTAGTTTAGAAACTGGACCTGCTCGGCGAGTTTGCCATGTGTAAACAGCCCAAGGGGACATTCGGGGAGATTATCGATCTGCCAGAATAAGGCATTGCTATGGTGTTTACTAAACTGGCATCTCTTGCATGCACATCACACACACACTCTGGGAAAGCCCCTCCCTATTGTATGAATATTCCACATCACGTGTTTATGTTGCAATTTCTGCTTTTAAAGGGAACTCGCTTTGTTTACATGTAAAATGAGCTTTGTGGTTTTTAGTGTCAATTCAAATCCATTCTTATTTGTATTTCCTTGTTGTTTATAGCATTGTTTGCATAGCATGCCTGTTTTTGTGTTGGGTAACGATAAACTTTATATATTAAAAGAGATATTAAAGGGACAGTCTGCTCCACATTTGTTATTGTTTAAAAAGATAGATAATCCCTTTATTACCCATTTCCCAGTTTTGTACAACCAACACGGCAAATCAACTCATTTTTTTCTTCCGTGCATTTGGTTTATTTCTTTTTCTATTAAAGGGCTGTGTATAATTTTTCAGACAAATGCTAAAAATACAGATTTTTTTAAAATGTTTTTTTTATATATTTTTCCTATAACAAGTATGCAACAACTTTTTAAACATATTAAAAATATAGTTTGTGTGTGAAAAAGCATGAAACCTACTCAATTGCTGACACTTCTCTCCCACAGCTCTAACGGTAGAAGAAAATGTAATATGTATAGAAATGTACTCGATGGACTCCATTTATCAAATTCACTGTAGTAAATCACGTCTGCTGGACATTTGCAGGCGGACAACTTACACTGTCTGCATTTATCATTGCACGAGCATTTCACCGCCCCCTGCGCACTGTCAATCATCTCGATCGTATCGGATCGCTGCTCCATAACCTGTCTGCCTGCTCTTAGGAGGCGGACAGAGATCATGTGAAATCATCCCGATTGACACCCCCTGCTAGCGGCCAATTGGGCGTGAATCTGCAGGGGGCGGCGTTGCACCTATACATATATATATTTACATCCACATCTGAAATACTCAAACAAGTGCTCTGTCTCCCCATCTGCCCCTATAGAAGCTATATATACTGTATATATATGTGTGTGTGTGTGTATAGGTATATATATATTTACATCCCCATCTGAAAAACAAGTGGTGCGTCTTGCCCCTTTTAGTAGTCTGTCTCTCCCTCTGCCCCATATAAACCATATATAATATATATATACTCAGACTGTATCCAGGTTCGGCAGTTCCCATACAGATACAAAGCAGGCAGATACAGGGAATAAATCTTCAAATGCCTTTAATACATCAGCAAACGAATCAGGCCCAAAGTCTGGGAACTGTCTAACCTGGATACAGTCTGAGTATTTGTGTGTTTAGTAGCAGAGCACCAGGGCGCTGAACTTGCTGGTGTGTGCCATTGTACAAGGATTTGGTATATATACAGGGAGTGCAGAATTATTAGGCAAGTTGTATTTTTGAGGATTAATTTTATTATTGAACAACAACCATGTTCTCAATGAACCCAAAAAACTCATTAATATCAAAGCTGAATAGTTTTGGAAGTAGTTTTTAGTTTGTTTTTAGTTATAGCTATTTTAGGGGGATATCTGTGTGTGCAGGTGACTATTACTGTGCATAATTATTAGGCAACTTAACAAAAAACAAATATATACCCATTTCAATTATTTATTTTTACCAGTGAAACAAATATAACATCTCAACATTCACAAATATACATTTCTGACATTCAAAAACAAAACAAAAACAAATCAGTGACCAATATAGCCACCTTTCTTTGCAAGGACACTCAAAAGCCTCCCATCCATGGATTCTGTCAGTGTTTTGATCTGTTCACCATCAACATTGCGTGCAGCAGCAACCACAGCCTCCCAGACACTGTTCAGAGAGGTGTACTGTTTTCCCTCCTTGTAAATCTCACATTTGATGATGGACCACAGGTTCTCAATGGGGTTCAGATCAGGTGAACAAGGAGGCCATGTCATTAGATTTTCTTCTTTTATACCCTTTCTTGCCAGCCACGCTGTGGAGTACTTGGACGCGTGTGATGGAGCATTGTCCTGCATGAAAATCATGTTTTTCTTGAAGGATGCAGACTTCTTCCTGTACCACTGTTTGAAGAAGATGTCTTCCAGAAACTGGCAGTAGGACTGGGAGTTGAGCTTGACTCCATCCTCAACCCGAAAAGGCCCCACAAGCTCATCTTTGATGATACCAGCCCAAACCAGTACTCCACCTCCACCTTGCTGGCGTCTGAGTCGGACTGGAGCTCTCTGCCCTTTACCAATCCACCCACCGGCCCATCCATCTGGCCCATCAAGACTCACTCTCATTTCATCAGTCCATAAAACCTTAGAAAAATCAGTCTTGAGATATTTCTTGGTCCAGTCTTGACGTTTCAGCTTGTGTGTCTTGTTCAGTGGTGGTCGTCTTTCAGCCTTTCTTACCTTGGCCATGTCTCTGAGTATTGCACACCTTGTGCTTTTGGGCACTCCAGTGATGTTGCAGCTCTGAAATATGGCCAAACTGGTGGCAAGTGGCATCTTGGCAGCTGCACTCTTGACTTTTCTCAGTTCATGGGCAGTTATTTTGCACCTTGGTTTTTCCACACGCTTCTTGCGACCCTGTTGACTATTTTGAATGAAACGCTTGATTGTTCGATGATCTGAGCCTGTCAAGTCCTTCTTTTGACCCATTTTGCCAAAGGAAAGGAAGTTGCCTAATAATTATGCACACCTGATATAGGGTGTTGATGTCATTAGACCACACCCCTTCTCATTACAGAGATGCACATCACCTAATATGCTTAATAGGTAGTAGGCTTTCGAGCCTATACAGCTTGGAGTAAGACAACATGCATAAGGAGGATGATGTGGTCAAAATACTAATTTGCCTAATAATTCTGCACTCCCTGTACATATATATATATATATATATATATATATCTCAAAAAACTAAATAAACCCTATTAATGCATATAGCGTTGCTTCCCCAACAAAAACGATATATCCCAATCCTTTAAAATATCAAAACATGCAAAGAAAAGAGAGGGTGCGCCTACAAGTGTCAGATATACAATATATATCTGGCAATCAAAGGAAGAACAGTGTAAAGAGTATCTGCACACAACTATTGTGCAAACAATTTAACACAAAATTATTAAAACACGACAAATCCTAGATACAATCAGATATATAAAACAATATTTTACAACCACCGGTGGTCTGCTAAAAAAGTATCTGAAATGTAGCTGCTTGAAACATTTTCTACATAAAAAATATTATTGACATAACTGATGAAAATAGAGGCTAGTAAACAAACAATGTAACATATAACAGTGCAATTAGTCCTCAATGTGAAGGCAATAATTAGTCCTCTAAATAGAAAATCCCTGGTCCGAGACCTAGGTTCTTTCAGTGAAGGCAAGTTTTGCCTCTGACGAAGCTGGGAGGAGCCCAGCGAAACGCGTAAGGCCACGCCCATCTCATATACGGAGGTTACTGGTAAGCTGTGAGGATCCAAGCCGGCTTATATCGGATACTCGCTGCCACTGTATTTTTTACCTCCTCCTGTGTTTAGACACGTAACTGTCTATGTCCCTTGAACCCTGCACAGCCCTGTGAACAACTTTGATATTCTGACTGCGGGTATATAATGCTATAGGCTATTTCTAAACATAATAGCATTAAGGAAAGTGTTACGATATAATGAACTGTAAATACATTGCTTGACAAGGGGTCATTGGAGTCATATTACATCTTTGGATGTGAAGTATCGTTTTATGGTGGACATCTGTATGAATCTGTAATTACATACCTCATATGTTTGAGGGTTTAGTCTGTAACTGCACATTTTGATGTGTATTTTATGTGAATAAAGTGCTAAGTGTTTTTAACAAATCTGCACTTAGATTGGTGTTTCCCCCCTTGGCTGCTCTCCATCCCCCTTTCTGTATCTACAGATTTTCCTCGCAAGTTTATCCCTATATGTTAAAGTCGGCCCTTTCCACAAAGCTCTGTTGTGGTATAAAATAGGGCAGTTTGTTAAAGGTTCCTTCTATGAAGACAATATTAACCTTGTGTAGCCGTGTATTAAAAACAAACCTTACCCCATGGGTTTAGTCCGGTTCACAACTTGGCAGTTCTTATTAGGTAACCAAAATGTGTGACAACAAAACTCACCAGAATCTGAAAAGCTTGTTTTCTCCGCTCTTACCAATATATAATCTACGCCAAACTTACAGTATTCTCATCCGTCAGTATGGATGCTGTCTCTGTGAGCTCCGGTCACGTGAACGTCGGGTGGCCAATAGGGAGAGCATATTACTGATGTTATTAGCGTCCCAAATTTTCAAACTTTAAACTGCTTGATTTGTGGAATATTCAGAGCGCTCTTATTCTTTACGCTATTCATTCATGTAGTATACAGACTGCCATCTTATCAACGCGTTTCAGCTTTGGTCAGCCTTTTTTGATCTTGCTCAAGCACACCTGGTGCAATGAAGCCATTGGTTAGTTGCATCAGGTGTGCTTGAGACTGTCAGGGTTTTTTCCCTGTTGTGTTTGCCATGTGCTGCTGCCAGCCATTTTATATGGCCAGACTGGTGTGCATCATCCATGTGAGACAGGATACAGTCTCAGAATTGTGATGTCATCACTTATTATTTAAAGGGCCTCTGTTCAGTATGCTTTGCCTTTGCGTTGTCTCAGACCTGTTTGTGAGAGTTCCTGTGTATTACCTGGCTGCCTGACGTCCTTCCTAGCTTGTTCCTGACTCTGCTGTTTTCCTTGTTTCTGATTCCGGCTCGTCTGACTATTCGCTTTGGCTCCTGACTCGGCTCGTCTGACTACCAGCTCTGGTTTTGATTCCTGGCTTGTTATGTGGCCTTTTTATTATTTTTTGCTATTAATAAAGGTGTGATTATTTTTGCACTTCTCGTCTCAGTCTGATTCCTGGCACCCTGACATTACGCAAAGACCATGAATCCTGATGGTGCTAATAATCCACCTTTACCTGCCATCATTTCCAGGATGGATGTACAGGATCAATGCTTGGATTAATTTGCACTAGCCCTGCAAACCCTGCTGACTCGCACTGCACATTTGGACCAAAGTGTCCCACAAGTTATGTCTGCTCCTGTTTCCGCTGCTGCACCTATGCCTACCAGGAGCATGTCCGGTTCTGCACCTCTACCTCAGCGATATGGAGGCGATCCTATTCAGTGCAGAGGGTTTTTGAACCAGGTGGGCATTTACTTTGAGATGTTACCTCAGGCGTTTCCCTCTGACAGAGCTAAGGTGGGATTTCTCATCTCGTTACTCTCTGACACAGCTCTTGCCTGGGCTAATCCCTTGTGGGAGACTAATAAACCTGTGATTTCAAATTACCCTGAATTTGTGGCCTCCTTTCGAAGGGTATTTGATGTTCCGGCTTGCTCCTCCTCTGCTGCTAAACGACTCATGTCCATTCAGCAAGGTACAAGATCTGTTGCTCAGTATGCTATTGAGCTCCGTACGCTTGCCGCAGAGATAGGTTGGAACAATGAAGCCCTTGTTGCCGCCTTCTTTCATGGGCTCTCTGATGCGATTAAAGTTGCTGCCAGAGATATACCAGAGGATCTCGAGGCATTGGTGTCTTTTTCGATCCTAATTGACATCAGATTCAGAGAGAGGCCCTCTTTCAAGGAGCGCTTGTGGAAGCCTCCTGTTCCGTTGTCTCCTACGTGTTCGTTCATACCCATGCCTCCCTCTCCTCCCATGCCTCCTGGTCCTGAGTCACCAGATACTTCTGAGCCAATGCAGCTGGGATTCACGTGTCTCTCTGCGGCGGAGAGGGCCTTTAGGAGGAGGGAGTTGCTCTGCCTCTATTGTGGGTTACAGGGCCACCTTTTGAAGTCTTGTCCTACACGGCCGGGAAACGCTCACACCTAAGGTCCTGTCAGGGGCAGACCTTGGGTGGTTTATCCTCGTCCCCAGAACCGCTTAAGGAGAAACCTTTGGTCATGGTTGTCCTTTCCTGGGTGGACTCCTCCATAGTCACCCAGGCTCTTGTTGACTCCGGTGCTGCGGGCTATTTCATTGACAGTGCTTTTGTATCAAAGCACTCCATTCCTGTTTTGCCTCGGTCCGTTCCACTTGCTATTGAGGCCATTGATGGCAGGCCCCTTCAGCCAGCACTCGTTACTCATGAAACTGCTCCGTTGTCCATGGCTGTTGGGGCTCTCCATTTTGAAACCCTCCAGTTCCAGGTGATAAACTCTCCGCATTTTCTGGTTGTTCTGGGTTATCCCTGGCTCCAAAAGCACAATCCCAGCCTCGACTGGCGCAGGTCCGAAATTTTGTCGTGGTCCCGCAATGTATTTCCACTTGTCTTCGGAAACCAGTTAAAGTCTTGTGCACTTCTTCGGTTTCTCAATTGCCAGAGGAGTACCGAGAGTTCCTAGACGTGTTTGACAAGGTGCATGCCGGTACGTTGCCTCCTTACCGGTCTTATGATTGTGCCATAGACTTGCAACCCGGAGCCATTCCTCCTCGGGCCGGGTGTACCCTCTCTGTCGCAGGGGATCATCCGCAAATCCTGCTCTCCTGCAGGGGCTGGCTTCATCTTTGTGAAGAAAAAGGGTGGCGAGTTAAGACCATGTATCAATTATAGGGGTCTTAATCGTCTTACCATTATGAATCCATTTCCTATTCTGCTTACTACGGAACTCTTTAACTGCCTCAGGGAGCTACAATCTTTACTAAACTTGATTTGAGAGGAGCATACAATCTTGTTAGGGTTAAGGAGGGCCACAAATGGAAAACAGCATTTAATACCAGGAGCAGGCATTATGAGTATCTTGTAATGCCCTTTGGCCTATGTAATGCTCCTGCTGTTTTTCAGGAATTTATTAATGATGTCCTACGAGATATGCAAGATATGTTGCAACAGTGTGTTGTGGTGTACTTAGACGACATCCTCATACACTCATCCACACTTGAGGCTCATCGTTCTGATGTTACACGGGTTCTCCAGAGACTACGTGAGAACGGCCTGTTTTGTAAACTCAAGAAATGTGAGATCCATCAGACTCAAGTAACCTTCCTAGGTTATGTTATCTCTGTTGCAGGGTTCTCCATGGATCCTGACAAGTTATCTGCAGTTCTGCAGTGGCCTCGACCAGTTGGTCTTCGGTCTATTCAACGTTTTTTGGGGTTCGCCAATTACTATAGAAAGTTTATTAAAAACTTTTCTTCAGAGTTCCGGGGGAGGAGCTAGTGTGTAAGGTCAGGTGAACACCTGCTCTTCATTCCCCTTCAAGTCACTGGCGGCAGTTACCCGCGCCGAAAACCCTAGACCTGGGGCGGCTTGCTTAGCCCGTTTTCAAACGCTACCGGAGCTCCATTAAGTGCAATACCACCGCACTTGTGTTACTTATCACTAACGCTTGAATAAACTGCTTCCCTCTGCTCTTGGCTCACCTGAAGCTGTTAACGCTGACACCCTGACCAGCTACACTTAGAGACCGGAGTAAAAATATCCTGGCGAACAATACCTTTTCTTTCCCCTTCTCCATGGAAGTTTTCGAGAGGGGGGTATAAACAATTCTCTCTGACAAGATCAACCTCAACCTGGGCTTACCTTGGCATCGGCTATCTCTGATACACCTTGCTGCACGCACGTATCGTAGTGGCACATTCCTGCTTCACTCATATTGCAGAGACTTCGGAGGTGTTGGCGGATGGAAGAGGCGAACGGACATTCCTGGTGACAGCTTCTACCTGGTTAGAAGATACTTATCTAGGACATTTATTGGACATCCCGGGTTTCCCTCTGTGGCGGACCTCCCTTCACCTGCCTGTCGAGCCGGGCTGCGCTCCCCCCCCCCCACCGATGTTGCGAGAGGGGGAGGCATCAGGATTGCTATCCACACGCAGAGGCTTAGACGCGCTGTACACCTGGCCCGCTTCTCTTCGCCCGCTCCGTGAGGCGCATCATTTGTTGAAGGACTCGGATTCCTCTTCCTGAAGCCCGTCATCTGAGTGTCTAACTTTGCTCCTGGTCCCCCCCTCCCACCGATGCTGCGAGAGGGGGGCACTTATAAGCTGTCTTCGTGGGAACCAAGGTAAGCCCAGCCAAGCTCCCATAGTGGTGCGAGAACAGATACCATCCTTTTTCTCATTATGGGCAAAATACCTGTGCAATCAGCCTCGTCTTATGAGTAGAAATAAGCCCATATTGTTATACAATCACTCCCTTTCACTCATCGCTAGAAGCGGACTGAAAATTGGACTTGCTTACAAGGCAATCAAATAGCCGTTAACATTTGCAACCAAGTAGAATTTTTGATACCATTGAGGCTAATTGTCCTCTCTATTGGCATTCTTTTTATGGGACTTTAAAACACTCTAGTTGAAGATCTTCACCCATCACACACCACCCACAACAGGTGGCTCTACCCAGAACTCCTCTGATAGCTTGAGTGTGAGCAGGGGAAAATCTTGCAGGGTAGTTTAAATTGCTTGGTTAGGCTAATGAACTCCCTGAAACACTGAATAGTCATATATAACAATTGCAAAGGTTACCCTTAGAACTGTTCTATATCAAGTAACAAATTGTTATGCAAAATAACATCTGCTTATTTAACTTACTGTTACGATCTTGCAAAAGTTAGAAGAAGGGAAGGGGAAATAAAGATCAGGGACAAGAAAGGGGGATATTAGTAGACTCAGTAGGCTGAAATTGTTTTAATTACTATTGCTCCTGAAAGAGAAAAAATAAGTTATTTTTGAAAAGTTGACACATGATTTACAAATGTTTGCAAAAGGTTGTGTTTAATGCATGATATATCTGGGTAATCTCTTTATCTCAAAATTCTATATACTGTGCTCTTCTTCTTTAAATTTTTTTCTTTTGTTGTCTCCACAACTTTAATCGAATCATAAAACTTAATAAGTTGAATAGGTTTGTCCTCTGAAACAATACAGATATTGGATCTAACAGATAGTTAGTTCTGCTCTTTATCTGTTTTTTTTTTTTTTTAATTTTCTACGTCTTGTAAAACTCTTTCTCCAATCCCTAGCCGTCTGCCACAGTTGGTATATACACAATTCACTTTGGTGTGTCTTTTTTTTTTTTTTCTCTCCTCTCTCACTTCACTTTGTGCTTTTTTTTCTTTTGTCCTATATATAATAAAATATATCTTACACCTAAAATTGTATTTCACACCTTCCCAAACACTATCCCTTCACTCCTATATCTTATCTTAAGCACTGATCACTCTTCATGTGATAATTAGTCACATGGACAAATTTCTATCTACACAAGCAAAAAACTCACCTGCAACTATGGCGGCCCGTCAAAGGGAAAAGAGAAATAAAAACATTACTGAAACTGTAGCAGACTTACATAATGCTAGTGCTAGCCCACTACATACAGTTGAAACATTAGACATTCAAGCTTTAGTGTCCAACATATCTGATGCACTAACTCCAAAATTTGACTCCCTCAAATTAGAAATTAAACAGGACATCACGTCATTATCAAATGAATTTAAACAGTTCTCCGCTAGACTTTCAGAGGTGGAACAGAGAACCTCGGATTTGGAGGATTTAACATTGACTCAGAACTCTAAATTGGAGGTCCTAAATACCACCCTATTAAAAGTTCAGAGCAAATTAGAGGACCTAGAAAACCGCTCCCGGAGAAACAATTTTAGAGTTATAGGAGTCCCAGAAGACAAACAATATGAGGATTTGTACAAATTGTTAACAGTTACTATTCCTCAATTGTTAAAAATTCCACACTCCCAATCACAATTTATATTAGAGAGAGCGCATCGAATAGGCCCACATATCACTGATAAAGAACGCATAAGAACTAAACCTAGACCTATTATAGCGAAAGCTTTAAACTTCCAGGACAAAATTACACTCTTACACTACTATCGTAAACATCAGCCTATATACTTAGGAGAAGCAAAAATCATGATTTTCCAAGATTTCTCTGCAGAAACTGCTGCTAAAAGAAGAGAATTAGCCCCAATATGCACAAGACTAATCAACCATAATATTAAGGCTACAATAACCTACCCAGCTAGACTTAAGATCTCAGCAAACGATCAAACCTATTTTTTTGACTCAGCCAAAAATGCTGAGAAATTCTGTACTGAGACATTTTCATTAGAAAACTTAGGACCATGACTGCACAAGTTAGGATGCTCTGAATAATTATCAGATATCAATTTAAGATGCATAATTCAGGGGTTGTCAAGCTTAGTGATAATACCTGGGATGGGAACTTAAAAAGTTCCAGGAATAAGTTTTTTTCCCCATATATTTTTTTTTTCTTTCTTTTTTTTTTTTTTTTTCTTTGTTTTGTTTTGTTTTGTTCTGTTTTTTTCTGTTTGGTTTTGTTTTGTTTTGCCTTCTCTGGTCTTACTAAATAAAAATAATAATGTTATCTGCTTTTAAAGTGACCTCTTGGAACATAGGGGGCATCACATCACCCATTAAACGTAAATCAATCATCTCACAGTTAAGAAAAATAAACTCCGACATTGCTTTTTTGCAGGAGACCCATTTAAAAATGGAAGAAGTTCTTAAACTCAAGACCTCCTGGGTCAATGAAGTGCTGGCCTCCCCGAGTATCCAAAGGAAAGGAGGAGTAGCAATCCTACTGGGGAAAAGGCTTAAATATCAAATTCTTCACATATTTGCGGACTCGGAGGGGAGATTCTTATTGGCTAAAATTAAAATATCTAATACAATATATACACTTTGCAATATTTACGCTCCCAATATCTTTAGCTTTTCTTTCTGGGACACTCTCCAAGCTAAGATAATTACATATAGAGAAGGCTACCTAATTCTTGGAGGGGACCTAAATATGGCACCCCAAAGTCCCCTAGATAGATTAAGGCACAAAAGTGCCTCTCATAGAACAAAAAGAGATAATCTAGAAACAAAAATGTACCTTAGACTATACCAGATTCTCGGAGTTAGAGACATCTGGAGAATCCAGAACCCGGACTCTAGGGAATTTTCTTGCATCTCTAAGGCACACAAGTCTTTATCAAGAATAGATGTAATTCTTCTAGATGAAAGGCTCTGTGCGTCAAGACTGTCCACTGGAATTCTCCCTATTTGCATCTCAGATCATGCCCCAATTTTTCTAGAGCTTAATACCAACAATGTTATCCCAAGATACTCCAGGTTCTATTTTCCAACATACCTAGCATCCGATCTTAAATTTAAAAATTGGCTTATTTCTAAATTCCAAGAATTTACTTCCTTTAATCAGGATTATGTTAACCGCCCGATCATTTTTTGGGAAGCAGCCAAGGCGGTACTAAGGGGAGAGATCTTAGCCTATATCATTAATAGGACAAAGAAATTTAAACATAGGGAAAAAGAAATCTTAAAATCTATCTCCAAGTCATACAACTTATATCTCTTAGATAAATCTTCAAGAAGTTGGCTAAAATATATTCAAGCATTAAAGACAAGGGATGCCTTTCTGTTATATAAGACGACTCAGAGGGATTTGAAGTTTCAAGCAAAATTATATAGATATGGAAGTAAATCTGGGAAAATCTTGGCAAGATTAGTAAAATCTAATAAATCTCCCTCATTAATAGATTCTTTACAGTCAGAAGGGAAAACTATAACGTCCTCAGAAGAGATCATCCAGGTCTTTTCAAAATATTATCAGGATTTATATTCCTTGAAACATTCAAATGTTTCTGAGCAAAGATCATTCTGGGAAAAGATTGACTTCTGCACGTTATCTCCTGATCTGATTGAACCTCTTAATAGTCCCATATCTGAAATAGAGATCTCTAAAGCAATCCAAGATCTGGCTCTAAATAAAGCTTCAGGCCCTGATGGCCTTCCTAACGAATTCTACAAGATTTTATCAATAGTAATTTCACCTTATCTTTCTTCGGTCTATAATGATATATATATAAAGGGCATCACCCCACCAGTTACTTTTGCAGCATCATACACCACCCTAATTCTTAAACCAAGAAAAGAGCCGGATAAAAAGGAATCTTATAGGCCCATTGCATTGCTCAATGTGGACTACAAAATAATGGCCTCAATTTTAGCCTCAAGGCTCCAGTTACTTCTTCCTAAGATTATCCATAAGGATCAAGCGGGATTCTTACTTAACCGAAATTCTTCAGCAAAGATAAGGGAACTCTTTTTAACCATAGATTACTTTTCCAGAGAGGGGAGAGGGGAGGGGGGTAGAGGGGACACCTTTGATGCTGCAATTATTTCAATTGATGCTGAAAAAGCCTTTGACTCAGTTCATTTTGATCATCTTTCTCATTCTCTTCAGCAATTTGGCTTAACTGGTAATTTTCTTAGTTATGTCAACAATCTTCATAAATCTGCTTCTACTAGGATGATAGTTAATGGCACACTCTCTCCTAATATCTATCTCAAGAGAGGAACTCGTCAGGGGTGTCCCCTTTCCCCCCTTCTCTTCGACATTTCTATAGAACCTTTGGCCATATATGTTAGACAATGTCTTGACGGTATCAAGATTGGTAAGAAAGAGATGAAAATCGCACTCTACGCTGATGACATCCTAATTTACATCTCTGATACCCGTGTTAACATCCCGAAATTAATATCAATTATTAAACAATTTGGTTCCTTCTCAGGCTACAAAGTAAACACATCGAAATCTGAGCTTATATGGATCAAGCAACCAAAGGACCCCCCCACGGATATCCCATTTAAAATAGTGACTGATTTCTTTACTTATCTTGGTATTATAATATCCTCCAACCCTAAAGAGTGGTACAAACTTAATATACCTCCAGTCCTGAATAAAATTAAGGAGGACTTAAAAAAGTGGCAAAGTATTCCCCTTTCCCTTTCGGGTCGAATTGCTCTTTATAAAATGGTATGTCTTCCGAAATTATTATACGTGTTACAAAACACCCCAGTGATTCTTAAGGGAAAAGACATTCTCCATCATAATATGGTGCTGAGGAAATTTATTTGGCAAAACAAGAAACCTAGAATTTCCCTCCTTAAACTCTCTCTTCCTAAAAAATATGCAGGGTTGGCCTTGCCAGACATTAAATTATACAACTATGCTTTCCTGGCTCGCTTAATTATGGACTGGATATTTGAGAAGGACTATGTCACGAATAATGAGCTTGAAAAAAGCATAGTAAATCCCTTTGCACCTTCAGCAATTATCCACTGCACTGTCACCTCTCTCCCCAGTGAGCTAAAAAAATTGAAGACCATGTTTATTCCATTGCAGGCCTGGTGGAAAATCTGTAAACTCCTCAAAATAAAGCATAAAGTATCCAAGTTTATCCCTTTAACCGATAACCCTTTCTTTCAAGCAGGAATTCAATCATCCTTATTCCAAAAATGGAAAGCCCTGGGGTTAAACAACATCTCTCAACTACTAGACTTGGAGAGAAAATGTATAAAGACATTTGGCTCATTAAGAGAGGAGTTTGGTCTTTCCCATAAAGAATTTTTTGCTTACCTACAAGCAAGGCATCTTGCTATGGGCCTCGTTGATGAATTCGGTTGGAGTTGGACAATGGGACCCATAGAGAAATGGCTAACATTAGCTAAAAATGGCCTTACCTCAATTTCCCCCATTTATCTAGATTTAAGCTCCTTAAAAGGAGATCTTAATCTGGAAAACATTTCTACCAAATGGGGAGCAATTTTGTAACAAAATTTGGACGACAGTAAAATAATTGAATTTTCAATTGACGAGGTCTCACAAACTACTCTTTCTTCTTCCTGGAGAGAGTCTCATATAAAACTCTTATCTAGGACCTTTTTCACTCCTGAGAAGGGCTCTAGATGTAGAAGTCTGGACTTTAATTCTTGCCCCAGATGTTCGTTTCCTGCGGCTAATCTCATACATATGATCTGGGAATGCCCAATTATCCATCAATTTTGGATGAAATTACAATTTTGGCTTGGGACAATGGGGATCTCCCCTCTGACTCTGTTACCACTTGATATTGTATTTCTTCGAAAAGAACCGGAAGGCCAATCTGCAAATACTAAAATCATTAATTTAGTCATATTAGCGGCACGAAACTTGATCCTTAAAAAATGGAAATGTAGGGCAGCCCCCAGTATCCAAGAGGTCAAAAGCTATCTCAAAAAACAATGTATTCTGGAACAGATTGACACTAATCTAAATGACGAAAATGATGTTATTAAATTCTTTGGAAAATGGTCAATCTTTATCCGGAACTTATCACCATCTGAAAAGGAATATATAATATACCCATTTAGAAATACAGAACTGCTACTACTTGGCTTATGGCAATAATTTATTGCAGACACCTGGAGCTCTTTAATCCCTCCCTAAATTATTTTTTTTTGTTTGTTTGTTTTTGTTTGTTGTTGCTTTGTTTATTCCCCCGGTTGTTTTTCCTTCTCCCATTATCAGGGGGAGAATTCAGTGATTCAATGAAAGAAGAAGATGGGGGGACATGGGGGGAAAAAGGGGGAAATGGAAAAATCCAACAATAGGTGTACATAGAAAAACAAGGATTGTTATAATAAAGTACCATATGATCTTTGCTACTCTGAATACTTATATGAATTTGTACTATGTAAAATTGTATTGAGACACCTTTGTTGGACACAAATAAAAAATTAAAAAAAAAAAAAACTTTTTCTTCCTTGGTCAAACCTATCACAGACATGACCCGTAAAGAGAATGATCCACTCCATTGGTCACCTACTGCCATTAAGGCCTTTGATAGTCTTAAGACTGCCTTTGCTGCCGCTCCAGTTCTGGCTCATCCTAACCCTGTCCAGCCTTTCGTTCTTGAGGTTGATGCGTCTGAGACTGGAGTAAGTGCCCTCTTGTCTCAACGTCCTACGCCTGACGGTTCCTTGCATCCGTGTGGTTTCTTCACTAAGAAATTGTCTCCAGCAGAGTGCAATTATGAAATTGGCGACAGGGAATTACTGGCCATAATTTTGGCACTTAAGGAATGGAGGCATCTTCTCGAGGGTACTAGCGTGCCAGTGCTCATTCTTACTGACCACAAGAATTTAACTTATCTATCTGAAGCAAAATGTTTGTCGCCCCGACAGGCCAGATGGGCGCTATTTTTGTTTTGGCTTAATTATGTGGTCTCCTACCTGCCTGGTAGTAAGAATGTTAGGGCTGATGCCCTCTCTCGACAATTTTTGCCTCTGTCCAAGGAGGAGTCTGTACCTACTCCTGTTATACCTCCTGACCATATTTTGGCTACCATGCGTACTAATTTGACTTCTCCCTTGCGGGAGGAGATCCTGGCTGCACAAACCAATGCACTTCCTGAGAAACCTAGTGGTAAGGGTTTTGTTCCTAAGAATCTTCGAACTAAACTTTTGCACACTTACCACTATCCTAAAGCCGCAGGTCACCCATGCAAGAACCAAATGATTTGGTCTGTCACTCGACAATTCTGGTGGCCAGGTCTTCGTTCTGATGTTGTTGCGTATGTTGCCTCCTGCTCAGTTTGTGCACAGAATAAGACTCCTCGACGTCTTCCTGTGGGTCTTCTTCAACCTATTGCTAATGGTGAGAGTCCTTGGACACATCTTTCCATGGACTTCATTGTCAAGCTCCCTGTTTCCAATGACAATACTGTTATCCTTTTGGTGGTTGACCGTTTTTCTAAAATGTCACATTGCATTCCCTTGATGAAGCTGCCTACCGCTCAGGAGCTTGCTTCAATTTTTGCCCGGGAGGTCTTCCGTTTACATGGGTGAAACAAGGAGATAGTGTCGGAACGGGGTATCCAGTTTGTCTCCAGATTTTGGCTTTCCTTTTGTGCTCAAATGGGGATCCAGCTTTCCTTCTCCTCAGCATATCACCCTCAATCCAATGGGGCTGCGGAACGGTCTAATCAAGCTCTGGAACAGTTCCTCCGTTGCTATGTCTCAGATCACCACAATAATTGGTATGAACTGTTACCTTGGGCAGAGTTTGCTTGTAATAGTGCTATTAATGCTTCCTCCAAGATATCCCCGTTCATGGCGAATTATGGGTTTCAACCATCCTTGTTGCCCGATTCATTCATGTCTCTGGGTATTCCGGCTTTGGAGGAGCATCTCCGGCAACTACGTTCCACGTGGGTGCAGATTCAGGATTGCCTTCATCGCTCTATGCAGCGCCAAAAGTTCCAGGCTGATCGTAGGCGTCTGCCCGCACCTTCCTACCAGGTTGGTGAGAGAGTTTGGCTGTCCTCCCGCAACTTGAACCTTCGTGTGCCTTCCAATAAATTGGCTCCCCGTTATGATTGTCCTTTTCGAATACTCCGACGGGTTAATCCTGTGGCCTACGCTCTTGACCTTCCTCCTGCTATGCGCATCTCCAATGTTTTTCATGTCTCCCTCTTGAAACCATTGGTTTGTAATCGGTTTACCACTGTGTTGCCTCGTCCCCGTCCTATCTTTGTTGACAACCATGAGGAGTATGAGGTCAGCAGCATTATTGACTCTCATATGTCCAGGGGCCGTGTACAGTATTTGGTTCACAGAATTGTGATGTCATCACTTATTACTTAAAGGGCCTCTGTTCAGTATACTTTGCCTTTGCGTTGTCTCAGACCTGTTTGTGAGAGGTCCTGTGTATTACCTGGCTGCCTGACATCCTTCCTGGTTCCTGATCCCTAGCTTGTTCCTGACTCTGCTGTTTTCCTTGTTCCTGATTCCGGCTTGTCTGACTATTCGCTTTGGCTCCTGACTCGGCTAGTCTGACTACCAGCTCTGGTTTTGATTCCTGGCTTGTTATTTGACTTGTGGACTTTTTATTATTTTTTGCTATTAATAAAGGTGTGATTATTTTTGCACTTCTCGTTTCAGTCTGATTCCTGGAACCCTGACAGAGACAAGATCTGTTTTGCATTATTGTGCTGTTATGAGGGATTCTGTTCAGGGGTTGAATAATTCTGAGACTGCAGAATTCATTAATAGTTGCATTTTCAGTTGAATTTGGGGAAACCACATAAAGCATTCATTGTGCTGAGCTATTTCAATTACTTTTATTTGATTTGTTCATTGCAAGCAGCTGAAAGTCTGTAAATTATGACAATTAACCTGATTTGCAATGGGGGTTGAATAATTTTGATTACAACTGTGTAAGTGACACTATGAGTTACTGCACCCGGTGACAACAAGCCTAGTGACACCACTGGTTGCAGCCATGTTGAAATCTAACTGTTACTGCATTTCATGACTGATGTGTTTGCATATGTGCAGTAACTCTCCTTCACACACCTGCAGTGTAACCTAGGTACCAATATGTCAGCACCATGATTAGCAGGAGGTGCATGAGATGTATTTAGTGTATAATGTGCAGTAACTCTCTTTCAGATACCTGCAGTGTAACCTAGGTACCAATATGTCAGCACCATGATTAGAAGGAGGTGCATGAGATGTATTTAGTGTATAATGTGCAGTAACTCTCCTTTCAGATACCTGCAGTGTAACCTATTTACCAATATGTCAGTACCATGACTAGCGGGAGGTGCATGAGATGTATTTGGTGTATAATGTGCAGTAACTCTCCTTCACATACCTGCAGTGTAACCTAGGTACCAATATGTCAGCACCATGATTAGCAGGAGGTGCATGAGATGTATTTAGTGTATAATGTGCAGTAACTCTCCTTCACATACCTGCAGTGTAACCTAGGTACCAATATGTCAGCACTATGATTAGTGGGCGGTGCATGAGATCTATTTAGTGCATAATGTGCAGTAACTCTTCTTCACATACCTGCAGTGTAACCTAGGTACCAATATGTCAGCACCATGATTAGCAGGAGATGTATGAGATGTATTTTGTGTATAATGTGCAGTAACTCTCCTTCACATACCTGCAGTGTAACCTAGGTACCAATATGTCAGCACTATGATAAGTGGGCGGTGCATGAGATCTATTTAGTGTATAATGTGCAGTAACTCTTCTTCACATACCTGCAGTGTAACCTAGGTACCAATATGTCAGCACCATGATTAGCAGGAGATGTATGAGATCTATTTAGTGTATAATGTGCAGTAACTCTCCTTCACATACCTGCAGTATAACCTAGGTATCAATATGGCAGCACCATGATAAGCAGGAGGTGCATGAGATGTATTTAGTGTATAATGTGCAGTAACTCTCCTTGACATACCTGCAGTGTAACCTAGGCCCCAATATGTCAGCACCATGATAAGCAGGAGGTGCATGAGATGTATTTAGTGTATAATGTACAGTAACTCTCACATACCTGCAGTGTAACCTAGGTACCAATATGTCAGCACCATGATTAGCAGGAGGTGCATGAGATGTATTTAGTGTATAATGTGCAGTAACTCTCCTTCACATACCTGCAGTGTAACCTAGGTACCAATATGTCAGCACCATGATTAGCAGGAGGTACATGAGATGTATTTAGTGTATAATGTGCAGTAACTCTCCTTCACTTACCTGCAGTGTAACCTAAGTACCAATATGTCAGCACCATGATAAGCAGGAGGTACATGAGATGTATTTAGTGTATAATGTGCAGTAACTCTCCTTGACATACCTGCAGTGTAACCTAGGTACCAATATGTCAGCACCATGATTAGCAGGAGGTGCATGAGATGTATGTAGTGTATAATGTGCAGTAACTCTCTATCACATACCTGCAGTGTAACCTAGGTACCAATATGTCAGCACCATGATTAGCAGGAGGTACATGAGATGTATTTAGCGTATAATGTACAGTAATTCTCTATCACATACCTGCAGTATAACCTAGGTACCAATATGTCAGCACCATGATTAGCAGGAGGTACATGAGATGTATTTAGTGTATAATGTACAGTAACTCTCCTTCACATACCTGCAGTGTAACCTAGGTACCAATATGTCAGCACCATGATAAGCAGGAGGTGCATGAGATGTATTTAGTGTACAATGTGCAGTAACTCTCCTTGACATACCTGCAGTGTAACCTAGGTACCAATATGTCAGCACCATGATTAGCAGGAGGTGCATGAGATGTATGTAGTGTATAATGTGCAGTAACTCTCTATCACATACCTGCAGTGTAACCTAGGTACCAATATGTCAGCACCATGATTAGCAGGAGGTACATGAGATGTATTTAGTGTATAATGTACAGTAACTCTCCTTCACATACCTGCAGTGTAACCTAGGTACCAATATGTCAGCACCATGATTAGCAGGAGGTACATGAGATGTATTTAGTGTATAATGTACCGTAACTCTCCTTCACATACCTGCAGTGTAACCTAGGTACCAATATGTCAGCACCATGATTAGCAGGAGGTGCCTTGGATGTATTTAGTGTATAATGTGCAGTAACTCTCCTTCACATATCTGCAGTGTAACCTAGGTACCGATATGTCAGCACCATGATTAGCAGGAGGTGCATGAGATGTATTTAGTGTATAATGTGCAGTAACTCTCCTTCAGATACCTGCTGTGTAACCTAGGTACCAATATGTCAAAATCATGATTAGCAGGAGGTGCATGATATGTATTTAGTGTATAATGTGCAGTAACTCTCCTTCACATACCTGCAGTGTAACCTAGGTACCAAAATGTCAGCACCATGATTAGCAGGAGGTGCATGAGATGTATTTAGTGTATAATGTGCAGTAACTCTCCTTCAGATACCTGCTGTGTAACCGAGGTACCAATATGTTAGCACCAGGAATAGCAGGAGGTGCATGAGATGTATTTATTGTATAATGTGCAGTAACTCTCCTTCAAATACCTGCAGTGTAACCTATTTACCAATATGTCAGCACCATGATTAGCAGGAGGTGCATGAGATGTATTTAGTGTATAATGTGCAATAACTCTCCTTCAAATACCTGCAGTGTAACCTATTTACCAATATGTCAGCAACATGATTAGCAGGAGGTGCATGAGATGTATTTATTGTATAATGTGCAGTAACTGTCCTTCAAATACCTGCAGTGTAACCTATTTACCAATATGTCAGTACCATGACTAGCGGGAGGTGCATGATATGTATTTAGTGTATAATGTGCAGTAATTCTCCTCCAGATACCTGCAGTGTAACCTAGGTACAAATATGGCAGCACCATGATTAGCAGGAGGTGCATGAGATGTATTTAGTGTATAATGTGCAGTAACTCTCCTTCACATACCTGCAGTGTAACCTAGGTACCAATATGCGAGCACCATGATTAGCGGGCGGTGCATAAGATGTATTTAGTGTATAATGTGCAGTAACTCTATCACATAGCTGCAGTGTAACCTAGTTACCAATATGGCAGCACCATGATTAGCGGGCGGTGCATAAGATGTATTTAGTGTATAATGTGCAGTAATTCTCCTTCACATACCTGCAGTGTAACCTAGCTACCAATATGGCAGCACCATGATTAGCAGCAGGTGCATGAGATGTATTTAGTGTATAATGTGCAGTAACCCTCCTTCACATACCTGTAGCGTAACCTAGGTACCAATATGTCAGCACCATGATTAGCAGGAGGTGCATGAGGTGTATTTAGTGTATAATGTGCAATAACTCTCTATCACATACCTGCAGTGCAACCTAGGTACCAATATGTCAGCATGATGATTAGCAGGAGGTGCATGAGATGTATTTAGTGTATAATGTGCAGTAACTCTCCTTCAGATACCTGCTGTGTAACTGAGGTACCAATATGTTAGCACCAGGAATAGCAGGAATATTGTATAATGTGCAGTAACTCTCCTTCAAATACCTGCAGTGTAACCTATTTACCAATATGTCAGCACCATGATTAGCAGGAGGTGCATGAGATGTATTTAGTGTATAATGTGCAGTAACTCTCTGTGACAGACCCTTCTGTCAGGACTGAAGGAGTTAATTGTGTTTAGCTAAGAAACTAATTTCTAAAGACAGAGTTGCTGGCTCCAGCTATAATCTAATTAGTGCTAAGCATTCTATTGTTTGATCAACTCCAGAGAGAAAACGCCTAAGTGATAAGAAGGGCCAAGAGTGTCTTGTGGTTGAAGTGTTTAAGTAATATAATTCTATTGTATCATGTCAAAGGGCTTGTTCCCTCCATGTAATGTACAACAGCCTTTCAACCCCCATCTGGGGGGGGGGGTCAGACCTGCATAAATACTAGGCATAGCCTTTTAATAAATGTCATTCTGTTTTAAACCTGAAAACTGGCTGGGTTGTGAATTGCTGATTCCCTATGCAGGACATTGTTCATCTGATATTAACCTTGGTACACTGTTGGTACCGTAACAATTGGTGGCAAGCGACGGAATGAACCTTATCGCCCAGAAGAGCAACTACACAAGCCAGTAACCTCAGGAAGAGGGGGATTATTACAATACTGACTAAGATGGAAAGAGTACCAGGGACAGAAGGAACCAATGGGCCCAGCATATCAGACAGAACCCCTGAAGAAGCAAGCTTTGATCGGGCGGTTAAAATAAGACTGGCACATTATGGCCCCAACCCATCTGCGGAAATTATCGACCGGGTCATAGCAGCTGTGGAGGCCAACCTACTTCGCCAAAGCAGCGCTGCAGCAGCCCAAGTGGAAAAGAGAAAAGTAAATTTTGCAGCTTTTAAAAACTTCCTGGAAACAGAAGGAGAGATTGATGGGTTCCTTGCGGATTTTGAGAGGCAATGTGCACTACACAAGGTACCCGCAGAGGACTGGGTCACGATATTATCCGGAAAATTATCCGGCCGGGCCAGTGAGGCTTTTCGGGCCATTCCAGATGAGGAGGTTGGGGATTATAATACTGTGAAAGAGGCTCTGCTCTCCAGGTATGCGGTTACACCGGAGGCATACCGGAGGCGGTTCAGAGACACTGTTAAATTAGCTGGTGATTCCTACGTTGAGTGGGCATGTAAGGTGCACCGCCCAGCAGCTCACTGGATAGCGGGGTGCCAAGCCGTATCTGGGGAAGAGGTGCTGCAGCTATTCCTGTTGGAACATTGCTTTGACAAGTTATCAGCAGGAGTTAGAGAGTGGGTTCGGGACCGTAAACCCTCCACCCTGCATGAAGCTGCTCGCCTGGCAGATGAGTATATGGATGCCCGCAAACTGGACACTTCTACCACTAAGCCCCCTGCTAGAGTGGAGTACAGACCCCCAGTCACCCCAGCAGCTGCCAGTTACCAACCCCCGGCGCACCGCTATACCACACGGCCTCCGTCCACGAACTACCCTCAGAGAGCCCGGTTCAATTCACGGG
Organism: Bombina bombina; assembly: GCF_027579735.1. Taxonomy (NCBI): domain Eukaryota; kingdom Metazoa; phylum Chordata; class Amphibia; order Anura; family Bombinatoridae; genus Bombina; species Bombina bombina. The sequence goes on from NC_069504.1 coordinate 1,130,454,128, forward strand.
GCTACTCACAGCCTATTTGGTGCTTTGGATGTAAGCAACTAGGGCACAAAAGACCAGAGTGTCCCCTAAATGCAGCGAACCAAGCACAGTCCTGGAGAAGACCCGCCGGCGGAATCCCACGTAACTCTCAGCCTGCGGCCCGCTACGTAGAGGCGCAAGAATGCTGGAGCATCCTACATGAGGCAGACCTTGTGCAAGCTGCCCACCGGAATAACCGGCAACTGGTTAAAGTGAATGGGAAGAAGGTCAGTGGTCTACGGGATACTGGTGCTACCATGACCTTGCTTCAAAACAACTTGGTGTCTGAGAAACAGTACACTGGAGACACTGTGGCTGTGAGGGTAGCAGGGGGCGATGTGTTCAGCCTACCTGTTGCCAGGGTACATTTGGATTGGGGAGTGGGCGCTAGACCTGTGAATGTGGGGGTCAAGAAGGACTTACCTGCTGATGTTCTTCTTGGAAATGACTTGGCTCCCCTTGTTTCTGCCTATGCTCCCATGGGTCCCGCTGATGTTAACCCTGTGACTACCCGTGCTCAGATCCGTGCAGCAGAGACTGACCCCCCTGCTGCTAAGCCCCAGGACGCTGAGCTCAGTAAATCTCTATCCGCTATTGATACGTGGAAGTCCCGTTACAATGCGCTGATGAAGGAGAAGAGGAGCGCAGAGGAAAAAGCACGTTTAGAACGTGAATCTCTGCTAGACAAGCTGCACCGACAGACTGCAGAAAACACCAGCTTGAGAGTGGGACATGAAACATTAAAGACAAACTTAGCGACACTTGAGGAGAAGCTGACGCTGGCTCATAGTGAGGTGCAGCAACTCAAGGGCACCCTATGTCAGTATGAAGGGATTGTGGATACCTATAAAGAGCAGGTACAGAAAACTCGTAAAGAAGCTGATGGGATTTTGAAGGACTGTTTAGCCCTAGTCTGGGCACTGAGGAAGTTGAACCCTTCTTTGTATGGACAGGAATTCTCTCTCATAACGGGAATACAGATGGATTGTCCTGGCAAACTGACATGCCTACCACCTCCTAGTCCGGTCATCCCCAGGTTGACCCGCCAAAGGGTCAAGCCGGGTCTGCCGGAGTGTTCCACAAGGGGGGAGATATGTGACAGATCCTTCTGTCAGGACTGAAGGAGTTAATTGTGTTTAGCTAAGAAACTAATTTCTAAAGACAGAGTTGCTGGCTCCAGCTATAATCTAATTAGTGCTAAGCATTCTATTGTTTGATCAACTCCAGAGAGAAAACGCCTAAGTGATAAGAAGGGCCAAGAGTGTCTTGTGGTTGAAGTGTTTAAGTAATATAATTCTATTGTATCATGTCAAAGGGCTTGTTCCCTCCATGTAATGTACAACAGCCTTTCAACCCCCATCTGGGGGGGGGGGGGTCAGACCTGCATAAATACTAGGCATAGCCTTTTAATAAATGTCATTCTGTTTTAAACCTGAAAACTGGCTGGGTTGTGAATTGCTGATTCCCTATGCAGGACATTGTTCATCTGATATTAACCTTGGTACACTGTTGGTACCGTAACACTCTCCTTCAAATACCTGCAGTGTAACCTATTTACCAATATGTCAGCACCATGATTAGCAGGAGGTGCATGAGATGTATTTATTGTATAATGTGCAGTAACTCTCCTTCAAATACCTGCAGTGTAACCTATTTACCAATATGTCAGCACCATGATTAGCAGGAGGTGCATGAGATGTATTTAGTGTATAATGTGCAGTAACTCTCCTTCACATGGCTGCAGTGTAACCTAGGTACCAATATGCGAGCACCATGATTAGCGGGCGGTGCATAAGATGTATTTAGTGTATAATGTGCAGTAACTATCACATAGCTGCAGTGTAACCTAGTTACCAATATGGCAGCACCATGATTAGCGGGCGGTGCATAAGATGTATTTAGCGTATAATGTGCAGTAATTCTCCTTCACATACCTGCAGTGTAACCTAGCTACCAATATGTCAGCACCATGATTAGCAGCAGGTGCATGAGATGTATTTAGTGTATAATGTGCAGTAACCCTCCTTCACATACCTGTAGCGTAACCTAGGTACCAATATGTCAGCACCATGATTAGCAGGAGGTGCATGAGATGTATGTAGTGTATAATGTGCAGTAACTCTCCTTCACATACCTGCAGTGTAACCTAGGTACCAATATGTCAGCACCATGATTAGCAGCAGGTGCATGAGATGTATTTAGTGTATAATGTGCAGTAACCCTCCTTCACATACCTGTAGCGTAACCTAGGTACCAATATGTCAGCACCATGATTAGCAGGAGGTGCATGAGATGTATGTAGTGTATAATGTGCAGTAACTCTCCTTCACATACCTGTAGTATAACCTAGGTACCAATATATCAGCATGATGATTAGCAGGAGGTGCATGAGATGTATTTAGTGTATAATGTGCAGTAACTCTCCTTCACATACCTGCAATGTAACCTAGGTACCAATATGTCAGCACCATGATTAGCGGGCGGTGCATAAGATGTATTTAGTGTATGATGTGCAGTATCTCTCCTTCAAGTACCTGTAGTGTAACCTAGGTACCAATATGTCAGCACCATGATTAGCAGGAGGTACATGAGATGTATTTAGTGTATAATGTGCAGTAATTCTCCTTCACATACCTGCAATGTAACCTAGGTACCAATATGTTAGCACCATGATTAGCAGGAGGTGCATGAGATGTATTTAGTGTATAATGTGCAGTAACTCTCCTTCACATACCTGCAGTGTAACCTAGGTACCAATATGTCAGCACCATGATTAACAGGAGGTGCATGAGATATATTTAGTGTATAATGTGCAGTAACTCTCCTTCACATACCTGCAGTGTAACCTAGGTACCAATATGTCAGCACCATGATTAGCAGGAGGTGCATGAGATGTATTTAGTGTATAATGTGCAGTAACTCTCCTTCACACACCTGCAGTGTAACCTAGGCACCGATATATCAGCACCATGATTAGCAGGAGGTACATGAGATGTATTTAGTGTATAATGTGCAGTAACTCTCCTTCACATACCTGCAATGTAACCTAGGTACCAATATGTCAGCACCATGATTAGCAGGACGTGCATGAGATGTATTTAGTGTATAATGTGCAGTAACTCTCCTTCACATACCTGTAGTGTAACCTAGGTACCAATATGGCAGCACCATGATTAGCAGGAGGTGCATGAGATGTTTTCTGTGTTAAGTGTCTCCTTTAACTATAGACTGAAGCAGGAATCTCTCTTCTCCACCCCTTAGACCTCAAGTCTCATATCTTGTGTGAAATATTTACAGTCTCCCTATTGGAGTGTGTACCTACTCAGAGCCTGCAAGTACCTACACTTATTTTTGTTAATACCTATTTGACGCTCATTGTTTTCCATTTCAAAGAAGCCGTTTGCTCCTTCCAAAAACCCAAAACAAACATAAAATATTATATTATGTGGGAATGAGCTCAGCAGCTGTACTTGTCCCCAGTGGGATGTGTGACAAAGAGTTCCTCTGCCCCTCATACAAGCAGATCTTGTGCCCTGTTACAGACACTTCTTGTTTAAGCAGGTGACGTCAGTAATATTCACCTGCGGTTATTGGTAATTGTCTAGTACTTGATTATTATGAAGTATTTCTAAGCTACAGCTGTTGTCAAGGAATTAGAGCTTAACCAGGTTCTTTGGTTTCAGACCTCTGATCTCACCTATTGTACATTCTGAGTTTTTATTATAAAGTGCACGTATCTAAGGGTTTCTCTGGATTAATGCCAAATCTAATTAAGAAATTTTATTTGTTTATGTTCCTTTGCTCTGTTAAATTAAAGGGACATTCCGGTCAAAATTTAAATGCACATAGATGAATTACATAATTGAATAGAAGCAAAAATGCTTCTAGTAAAACCTATCACTGTTTTAGTGTTAAAGGGACAGTCTAGGCCAAAATAAACTTTCATGATTCAGATAGAGCATGTAATTTTAAACAATTTTCCAATTTACTTTTATCACCAATTTTGCTTTGTTCTCTTGGTATTCTTAGTTGAAAGCTTAACCTAGGAGGTTCATATGCTAATTTCCTAGACCTTAAAGCCCACCTCTTTCAGATTGCATTTTAACAGTTTTTCACCACTAGAGGGTGTTAGTTCACATATTTCATATAGATAACACTGTGCTCATGCACGTGAAGTAATCTGGGAGCAGGCACTGATTGGCTAGATTGCAAGTCTGTCAAAAGAACTGAAAAAAGGGGCAGTTTGCAGAGGCTTAGATACAAGATAATCACAGAGGATAAAAGTATATTATTATAACTGTATATACCATAAAGTGTGACCGCACCACCCTTTCTAGTTAGTGCGCTCAGGCACGGGATAAAGTCCGGTCAAAGACTGAATAATAGTACAAAATTACAACAATCCCAGCCACTGAGTCTTAGAATCAAAAAAGTTTTATTCTTCAACAAAAGATATGATCAAAATTGATCTTTCAAAAAGCAATCATGAGTATCAAGGAAACATCAGGTGTGAGTTCACTCAAATCCACACATACCCCATCCACCAAACACATTCGTACTAACCCTCAGCAAAATAAAGAAAAACATCAAAGAAAAAACAATCATCAGAAACAAAATTTGCAATGTCACTCCCAGGGCGTCCCCAGAGAGTGAATGTTACGACACCACCCACTCAGGACCTCAAAGGATCAAGAACCATTGCGAGTGTCCACTCAATCTTCAACTCTGTAGTATTATATTAACCAAGAGTGTCTCTTATTAATCGTGGCACCTCCCAAAACAAGAATGTCTCATTCGTTATAGAGCCTCCAGCTGTAACAATATGTGTCTGTTTGAAACCATCAGCAATTTGTCTACTTGCCACTGTATAAAAGTGGTCACAGGAGATATGAAATATTATGGTATTTGTAATCCATCATAGTAAATGCTGGTAACGGCTATAGTGACAAATCTTGTGATTGTTGAAATCTTTTGGTTCAGATGTCCCTTTAACCTGACGTGCTACCGGCCATACATTATATTGCGGGGAGCTGTGAACGTAGTAACGGCCCAAACACACACCCTTTTCACACTTCACTCACGGTATTGTGCACTGTCCCTTTATAGCAGAGGATGTATTACACTCCACATTATCCTTTTCACCAAAACTGCGAGTATCTCATACCCTCATGGCAGTTCATAACCATTAATGTGTTGTGAATGTGTTGTAAACAAAGCAAATGCTTGAACATTGGTATTACCTCCTTCAGTATATATGAGCATATGTCGGTAGTGCCGTGAGATTCTCTGTCTTCAGTGTGGTTTCTATTGGCCCCCCGTATAGGTATCTAGTCTCACCTCGCAATTTCTGTGGCTTAGGTAGCACGATATCCAGGTAACTGTGGTGGCGTCTCCTCGTTCCGACGCGCGTTTCGGGACTCCGCCCCTTTCTCAAGGAATTTGCAGGTAATGGGGTGGAGGTGTGCCTTAAATAGAATCAATAGTAATCTCATTGGCTACTCGCATACACACCCCCACTCTAACGTCACATTCTACATTCGTGTTTGTGAAAGCATTGCTGAGATAGAAAACGAATGAATCTAAGACTCACGAATAGCTGGTGATCGCTGCCGATCAGGTACTAAATAGGCTCCACATAACTCCCCAGTGAAAATATGTCAATATATGACACCTTCAAGATCAAACCGCTGTACTTACTCTGTTCAGGGGATTATAAATGTATGTATATAGAGGCATCCGCGGCAATTCTCAATTGTAGCTCTATATTTGCCATCAATCAACGTACCTTACACGAAACATTCCCTCTCATCAGTATTCCGCGCACAGCGTGTTTAGTCAGTATAAGTTAATGTTTCATATTTACCGGGGGTCCCGTCACGGGATATCCTATTTGTGTGAAACATTAGGGAGACTATATGCAGTCGGTTAAGGCAACGCATGCTTATTCTCACAAATGTGATATTTCTAACAAATGAATCATATAAAAGAAACTACTCGAGTTAGTGTATATCCAGACCATGTGCATTGTTGCATCTTTCTATCCAAAGAATCAATTAATCGGCTCAGACAAAGCCTATCCCAAGGGTCTCAAAGAGCCCTTACCTACCCTATTCTATGTTGTTTCTCGCAATTCTAATTTCTATAACAAATGAGTCCTACAGAAGGAACTACCCTTATGTCATCAATTCTGCTTCAACGTATTTATAGGATAGATGGTTAATTCTATCCAAAGAGAACTAGATCCCATACATCCTACGTAGATATCGCAGGACTACCGTTATTGGATCTAAGTGTCCACAAGTTATAATTGATTTGAACCTCTATCATGGCTCTATACCCTGTGTCTTGTTGGAATGTCATGTCCAAAGCATCGCAATTCTTCATACCCTTTCCTACTTCTCTTCAGTTTGTCATCTTTTAGAGAGGACATATTCAGAGAAGGAAATTCGCCAATTAAGAACTATTGAAAATCTCAGATGAAATTTCCCCAGGAAATGTCTCTATTGAGACCTCTAGGGACCATGGTATCCAATTTTTTAATCCATAGTGCCTCCTTACGGAATAGTATTTTCTGTCTGTCACCTCCCCTCCGTAAGGGGGAGACCCCATCAATTACTTGGAACCTTAATTGGCTCTTGTTGTGTGCCAATCGGGTGAAATGATGGGCCACAGGTGCATCCTCGTCATCCTTGCCTATGGCTGCTTTATGCTGGCGTATCCTATCACGGACAGTCTGTGTGGTCTCTCCTACATATGCTAGGCCACATGGGCACTTAATAACATATATAACATATTTAGAATTGCAGGAGAACCTGCCATTAATCGGAATCCTTTTACCTGATAAGGGGTGGGTAATATGATCCCCTTGTAACATAGAATGGCAGAGGGCACAGTTCATGCAACAAAAGGAGCCTTTCTTATTAATTGTAGTTGGTTTTCTCATGGAACCCCAATCAGCCCGTATTAATTCATCTTTCAGGTTTTCCAATTTACTTTTATCACCAATTTTGCTTTGTTCTCTTGGTATTCTTAGTTGAAAGCTTAACCTAGGAGGTTCATATGCTAATTTCCTAGACCTTAAAGCCCACCTCTTTCAGATTGCATTTTAACAGTTTTTCACCACTAGAGGGTGTTAGTTCACATATTTCATATAGATAACACTGTGCTCATGCACGTGAAGTAATCTGGGAGCAGGCACTGATTGGCTAGATTGCAAGTCTGTCAAAAGAACTGAAAAAAGGGGCAGTTTGCAGAGGCTTAGATACAAGATAATCACAGAGGATAAAAGTATATTATTATAACTGTGTTGGTTATGCAAAACTGGGAAATGGGTAATAAAGGGATTATCTATCTTTTAAAACAATAAAAATCTGGTGTAGACTGTCCCTTTAACATTTTTCTCTGCACGTGCATGTGAAGCATAGCTAGATATTCTCAGTGCACCAGCATTTTAAATATTGCAGCTGCTCAGAGAGCAAGTGGGGCTTGTATCATGTCAGCATCTAAAAAAAATGAGTCATTACCAGATGGTACAAGAACCTTAGGCTCTCTGAGTAAGTTCTAAGTTTAAAATGCTGGTGCACGGTGCATACTTAAATACACTTTTGAAACTGATATAGCTTTTATTAGAAGCATTTTTGCTAATACATGTGCTTACAAAACTGTTTCTATTCAAAACTGAAATCTATCCATGTGGATTCCAGTTTTGGCTGGAATGTCCCTTTAAACAATTTTCTTTATTTTTGTACAATGCACTAGGATGTGGTCTTACAAGTAATCACACTACAGCAAGGTATATCTTTATGACTTGATATCAACTGTGTATGAAATATGCACCTACTAATTCATGTCATCTATGATGTGTTTATGAAATTTGTTTTGTTGCAGAGATGTATTGAATTTCTTAAAGGGGCATAAACGTGCAAAAGGAAAATGCTGTAATGTGTTAGTGCATATTATTGTTGCACTATTATTTGTATATAAGTTTGTGTTTATCCCCTGCAAATGGGCTAAACACATAGTTAAAGTCAGCTCTAGAGCAGTAGAGCTAGTTGAACACATCTGGTGAGACAATAAGAAGAGGCATATGTGTGTAGCCACCAATCACCTGCTAGTTCCCAGTAGTGCATTGCTGCTCCTGAGACTACCTAAGTATGCTTTTCAACAAAGGATACCACCATAAAAAGTACTTTTTATAATATTAATAAATTGTCTAATCCATGAAGTTGAATATTGACTTTCAGGGCCTGTTGATCAGAAACTGTTCAGCATGAAGAGAAATCAGGGAAACATTTGGGGGCTTTCTCTGAGCATTTTATCACAATGTATTTGTCACTTTCACACAAACTCTGCACAGTAAGATAAACAGCTCTCAAACTAACGTTTGCATTTGTAAAATTATCTGAGAGACCTGTCATGAGCGCTTCCGTTCATCGCCGTGTCGCCGCGGCTCCCGGAACTCCTCTGTGTCTCTGACGTCATGTTGCTTAGCAACATGACGCTTTCTCTCACACCCCTCTGATGACGGTTACGCTCCTGCCCTTTAAATCTCGGCGGGAGATCTGAATCTGGGCCCGTTTGTTTGTTTCCCTGGATTGTGAGTACCATATCAGTTTTATTCTTCTGTGTACCGACTTCTGCCTGCCTGACCAAGCCTCTTGCCTAATCCCTACTTGCTGATATTTGGACATTGACTTCTGCCTGCCTGACCTTGCCTGTAGCTATTACCCTTTTGCTGACACTAGGATGCCGACTTCTGCTTGCCTGACCCTGTCTTTTGCCTATACCTTTTGCTGATATTTGGATGCCGACTTCTGCCTGCCTGACCTTGCTTTGGCCTTTACCTTTAAACCTATTCTTTGTTAAACAAGACCTGCTTAAAGGGACATTTTACTTTTACAAGCTGCAAAAGAGAACTTTGCCTTTCTGTTTGTTATACACCTGCTTAAAAGGGACATTTACTTTTACAAGCTGCAAAAGAGAACTTTGCCTTTCTGTTTGTTATAAACCTGCTTAAAGGGACATTATACTTTTACAAGCTGCAAAAGAGAACTTTGCCTTTCTGTTTGTTATACACCTGCTTAAAAGGGACATTTACTTTTACAAGCTGCAAAAGAGAACTTTGCCTTTCTGTTTGTTATAAACCTGCTTAAAGGGACATTATACTTTTACAAGCTGCAAAAGAGAACTTTTCCTTTGTTTTACAAGCCTGCTAAAGAGGACCTTTTTCAGAAGCTTCAAAGTAAGAGCATTTCCTTTTTGTTCTTTGTACTACTTAAAGGGACGTTTTATCCTTTGTGGCTTTCCTGCATTCTGGAACAATATTCATTTTTGTTATCTTCTAATCTGCTTCCTGAGTGGGTCACGTCCTGGATATTTCTCAGTGTGCTAGCGTGTGCTTTCAATTCACGCTAGCAGTTGGGTTACATCCCGGATTGATTCCAGAGCGGCTGACATTACAAACGGGCCATAAAAATGGACCCCACTGAATTATCTATGGCCGTGGCTCACCAGGGACAGCTCTTGGGTTCTCATGCCACTCACTTGCAGTCTCTGGACACTAAACTTGATCAAATTACTGCTCTATTACAAAATTTGGTTGCTACCGCACCTCCCAATCCTAATCCCAATCCAAATCCGATTGAGGCATTACCTCCTCCGATTCCTAACAATCAGTCTCAGGTACAACTAAGTCCCAGGATTCCTCTTCCGGATAAATATGATGGGAATCCTGAAGAATGTAGAGGCTTTTTGAATCAATGCCGTCTTCATTTCCGAAATAGCCCTACTCTCTTTGCTACTGCCTCTTCTAGAATCACGTTTCTTATTTCCTTAATGAAAGGAAAAGCCTTGGCTTGGGTGTCACCTTTGCTAGAAAAGAATGATCCTATACTGTTGGATGTTGATACATTTCTATCTACATTCTCAAACGTATTCGATAAACCTGGAAGGTCATCCGCTGCTGAAGCAACTCTCCTGGATTTACGTCAAGGAAATCAACCAGTCTCTCAATATGCAATTGAGTTCCGCACCCTTGCCTCTGAAACCACTTGGAATCAGGGAGCACTCAGAGCCGCTTTCCGTAAAGGACTTTCTGAGCGTCTCAAGGATGAATTGGTGTATCGTGAACTTCCAGAGTCCTTAGAAGCCTTAATAAATCTCTGTATCTGTCTCGACGCCAGGTTTCGTGAACGCCAACAAGAAAAGGATAGAACACAGAGGACTGCCACTCGAACTCCTTTTCGTTTAGCTCCTCGTTTTTCTAGTCCAGTCACTCCAGCCTCTCCTACTACTGATCAGGCTGAACCCATGGAAGTAGGAAGTATAAAATTAACTGAGACTGAACGCTTAAGAAGACGGACTCTTGGCTTATGTCTGTACTGTGGCCTTAAAGGACATTTATTAAGGGATTGTCCTACTAGGCCAGTAAAAGCCAGGGCTTAACTCTAGTCCAGGGAACTGAGTTAAGCCAAAATAGTGGTCATTCCCTATACAAGAAACTCTTTGTTCCAGTAACTCTTCTAATTGGACAAAAGAAGATCTATACCCAAGCCCTAATTGATTCTGGTGCTGGAGGTGTGTTCATTGACTCTACATTTGTTTCTACTCATTCTATACCCTTACTAAAGAAGGAGTATTCCATTTCAGTCTCTACGGTCAGTGGAGATCCTTTGGGTTCTGGATACATTCAGTTTTCTACTCAACCCTTAATCCTCACCGTAGGAATACTTCATTCTGAGACAATTTGTTTCGATGTCATTCCCACTCCGCAATTTCCCATTATCTTGGGATTACCCTGGCTCCAGATTCACAATCCCATTTTTTCTTGGACTTTCGGTGAACTCACTTCCTGGGGATCTACATGCCAGACTAAATGTCTTCAAGAGATTACTAAGTTACCACTCACTATTGCTCTCACAGTTGAAACTCCGGAATCCTTACCTATGCATTACCATGACTTTGTGGATGTCTTCTCCAAAAAAGAAGCGGAACGTCTTCCTCCTCATCGCCCTTTTGATTGTCCCATTGACCTCCTTCCTGGGGCTGCCTATCCTCGAGGCAAAACATATCCACTTTCTAAACCAGAAAACATGGCTCTGGAAGAATATATAAAAGACAATCTGGCTAGAGGATTTATTCGACCCTCCTCTTCCCCTGTAGGGGCTGGTTTCTTTTTTGTGGGAAAAAAGGATGGCGGATTAAGACCCTGTATTGATTATCGTGGATTGAATCAGATTACCATCAAGAACAGTTATCCTCTGCCCCTTATTCCTGAACTTTTTACTTATCTTCAGGGAGCCACCATTTTCACCAAACTCGACCTACGTGGTGCATACAACTTGATCCGTATACGCAAAGGAGATGAGTGGAAGACTGCCTTTAACACTCGATTTGGGCATTATGAATATTTGGTCATGCCCTTTGGGCTATGCAATGCTCCGGCGGTTTTCCAGCATTTTGTAAATGAGATCTTTCGTGATTTTTTGAATATTTTTGTTATCATATACCTGGACGACATCTTAATTTTTTCTCAGAACCACCAAGATCATGTGCACCACGTCAAGAAAGTACTTCAACGTCTAAGAGAATTCCATCTGTTTGCTAAACTGGAGAAATGTTCTTTCCATCAAAAAATCATACCCTTTCTGGGTTATGTAATATCGGCATCTGGATTCGAAATGGACCCTACTAAACTTTCTGCCATTTTGGATTGGCCTAGACCTGATTCTTTGAAGGCTTTACAACGTTTCCTAGGCTTCGCCAATTATTACAGAAAGTTCATCAAGAATTTTGCTACTATTACTTCTCCTCTTACTTCTCTCACAAGAAAAGGACAAAACTGTAAAGTATGGCCGTCTGAGGCTATAGAAGCTTTTGAATCTCTCAAAGAAGCTTTTTCCTCAGCTCCTATCCTTCGTCATCCAAATCCTGAGTTTCAATTTATTCTGGAGGTGGATGCTTCCTCTGTTGCTGCTGGAGCGGTTCTGTCTCAACGAATACCAGAGACTGGAAGGATTCATCCTGTTGCTTTTTTCTCTAAAAAATTCACTCCTTCCGAATTTAACTATGACGTAGGGAATAAAGAGTTGCTTGCCATCAAGATGGCATTGGATGAATGGAGACATTGGCTGGAAGGTACTTCTTTGCCATTTACTATACTTACTGATCATAAGAACCTTCTGTATCTCCAAACAGCCAAACGACTAAATTCCAGGCAAGCACGCTGGTCCTTATTCTTCTCTCGGTTTCACTATAATTTGTCTTACATACCTGGTTCAAAAAATATTAAAGCAGACGCACTTTCCAGACAATTTCAAGATACCCCAGTTCCTGAGTCTGGTACCATTCTCCAACCTCATGAAGTCATTGCCCAGTTAACAACTTCTTGGTTACAAGAATTACAGTCCGCTCAAGAGCGTCTTCCTTTGTCCTGTAAACCTCCCAATGGTTTACTCTTTGTTCCTGAACGCCTTCGTTCCAAGATTTTATTTTGGGCTCATGATAGTCCCCTTTCTGGACATCCTGGCATCAGTATTACCACTCGAAACCTCAAACAACATGTCTGGTGGCCTACACTCTCTCAAGATGTGAAGGATTACGTCTCAGTATGCACACAATGTGCCATGAACAAAACTCCACGCCAACTTCCTTCAGGATTACTCCAACCATTGCCTATACCTCACCAGCCTTGGACTCATGTATCCATGGACTTTATTACCGATCTTCCCTTGTCCACTGGGAACAATACTATCTGGGTGGTGGTCGACAGGTTCACTAAGACGGCTCATTTTGTACCCTTGCCAGGATTACCATCTGCCAAAAGACTCTCTGAACTTTTTATTCTACATATTGTAAGAATCCATGGATTTCCTCTTGATATTGTTTCAGATAGAGGGGTACAATTCGTTTCTCGATTTTGGAGGTCACTTTGTAAACATTTTGGTACTACTATATCTCTCTCTACTTCTCACCACCCACAATCGAATGGTCAGACTGAAAGAGTAAACCAGTGTCTTGAAACATATCTTAGACATTATGTGGATCATTATCATTCTAACTGGACTTCTTACCTTCCTTTGGCTGAATTGGCCCATAATGCCCGGTACAATTCCTCCCTTCAGACTTCTCCTTTTCATGCAGCTTACGGATATCAGCCTAGGACGTTCCCTTTGCATACTTCCTCCACAGTGAATCCTGCTTCTGATCTTACAGCCCGAAGATTAACTCGACATTGGCAGAAGATACATCGTATTCTTTCTGTAACTTCTAGACGTTACAAGTTCTTTTCGGATCTTCGACGGAAAAAGGCTCCCAAATATCGCCCTGGTGATAAAGTTTGGATTTCCTCTCGATTTCTTCGCCTGAAACAACCTTCTAACAAATTGGGACCACGATATGTGGGTCCTTTCCGAATAATGGGTCAGGTATGTTCCACTGCTTATCGGGTAGCTTTACCCAAGTCTCTCAAAGTCCATCCGGTATTCCATGTTTCTCTTTTAAAACCTGTGATGATTAACAGGTATTCTAAGCCTTTTTCTAAACCTCCACCGTTATTGGTGCATGGACATCCTGAGTTTGAGATCAGCCATATTCTAGATTCCAAATTGCGGGGCAAGAAATTGTATTATCTCATTCATTGGAAGGGTTATCCAGTCACGGAACGTTCTTGGGAACCTGCTCATCAAGTAAATGCTCCAATATTGGTCAAGACCTTCCACAAGACTCATCCTGATAGACCTGGTCCTGTCCCCCGGAGGGGCCCTTGAGGAGGGGGTGCTGTCATGAGCGCTTCCGTTCATCGCCGTGTCGCCGCGGCTCCCGGAACTCCTCTGTGTCTCTGACGTCATGTTGCTTAGCAACATGACGCTTTCTCTCACACCCCTCTGATGACGGTTACGCTCCTGCCCTTTAAATCTCGGCGGGAGATCTGAATCTGGGCCCGTTTGTTTGTTTCCCTGGATTGTGAGTACCATATCAGTTTTATTCTTCTGTGTACCGACTTCTGCCTGCCTGACCAAGCCTCTTGCCTAATCCCTACTTGCTGATATTTGGACATTGACTTCTGCCTGCCTGACCTTGCCTGTAGCTATTACCCTTTTGCTGACACTAGGATGCCGACTTCTGCTTGCCTGACCCTGTCTTTTGCCTATACCTTTTGCTGATATTTGGATGCCGACTTCTGCCTGCCTGACCTTGCTTTGGCCTTTACCTTTAAACCTATTCTTTGTTAAACAAGACCTGCTTAAAGGGACATTTTACTTTTACAAGCTGCAAAAGAGAACTTTGCCTTTCTGTTTGTTATACACCTGCTTAAAAGGGACATTTACTTTTACAAGCTGCAAAAGAGAACTTTGCCTTTCTGTTTGTTATAAACCTGCTTAAAGGGACATTATACTTTTACAAGCTGCAAAAGAGAACTTTGCCTTTCTGTTTGTTATACACCTGCTTAAAAGGGACATTTACTTTTACAAGCTGCAAAAGAGAACTTTGCCTTTCTGTTTGTTATAAACCTGCTTAAAGGGACATTATACTTTTACAAGCTGCAAAAGAGAACTTTTCCTTTGTTTTACAAGCCTGCTAAAGAGGACCTTTTTCAGAAGCTTCAAAGTAAGAGCATTTCCTTTTTGTTCTTTGTACTACTTAAAGGGACGTTTTATCCTTTGTGGCTTTCCTGCATTCTGGAACAATATTCATTTTTGTTATCTTCTAATCTGCTTCCTGAGTGGGTCACGTCCTGGATATTTCTCAGTGTGCTAGCGTGTGCTTTCAATTCACGCTAGCAGTTGGGTTACATCCCGGATTGATTCCAGAGCGGCTGACAAGACCTCTCAGTATGGACAAGACTCCTTATCTAAATATTCTCACCAGAGTTGAAATAATAATAATGTGACGTAGAAATCACAAGAAAAAAATGATACCAATATAATATGTGATATAAGTGCATATACAAACAATTAAAAGAAGGATACAATTGCCTGTATTTATCAAGCTGTCAACCGCAAATACGCTGGAATTCCGCAGCGTATTTGTGGCGAGCCTTATTCACCGTAGTTATCAAACCCTACAGACCGGCAAAAGTAGAATATAGTGACGTAACATACGATACGCTGGACTCAGTCCGACACAGATCGATGGTTACGTTACTACAGATGTTCTGAACGCAAGTTCGCCACAATCTGACTACTTTTGGAAGTTATCAAAAAACTAGCAGGTACGCTCACCACTATTCCGGCCCAGCATACCTGGTTTTCAATCCGCCGCCCTGGAGGCGGCGGATGCCATAGGAATCAACGAGAGTCTGACAGAAGCGAAAGCTCATGTTCACTGCTGCCTGATATCCCATTTATTCCTTTGGGAACGTCTACACCTAACACCCTAACATGTACCCCGAGTCTAAACACCCCTAATCTGCCCCCCCCCTACACCTCCACCACCTACATTATACTTATTAACCCCTAAACCGCCGCTCCCTGAGCCCTCCGCAACTAAATAAAGTGTTTAACCCCTAAACCGCCACTCCCGGAGCCTACAGCGACTCTATTAAAGTGTCTAACCCCTAAACCGCTGTTCCCGGACCCCGCCGCAACTCTAATAAATGTATTAACCCCTAAACCGCTGCTCACGGAGCTCACGCCACCTACATTATACCTATTAACTCCTAATCTGCCGCCCCCTATACCGCCGCCACCTACATAACGTTATTAACCCCTATCCTGCTGATCCCGGACCCCACCGCAACTAAATAAATTGCTTAACCCCTAAACTGCCGCTCCAGGAGCCCACCGCCACCTACATTATATTTATTGACCCCTAATCTGCCCCCCCTACACCGCCGCCACTATAATAAACATCCTAACCCCTAAATCTAAGTCTAACCCTAACACCCCCTAACTTAAATATAATTTTAATAAATCTAAGTAAATATTCCTATCATTAACTAAATAATTCCTATTTAAAACGAAATACTTACCTATAAAATAAACCCTAAGCTATCTACAATATAACTAATAGTTACATTGTAGCTAGTTTAGGGTTTATTTTTATTTTACAGGCAAGATTGTATTTATTTTAACTAGGTACAATAGTTATTAAATAGTTATTAACTATTTAATAACTACCTAGCTAAAATAAATACAAATTAACCTGTAAAATAAATCCTAACCTAAGTTACAATTACACCTAACACTACACTATAATTAAATTAATTAAATAAATTAACTACAATGAAATACAATTAATTAAAATTAAATAAAATTAAGTAAATTAAAGTACAACCCCCCCACTAAATTACAAAATAATAAAATAATTACAATTTTCTTAAACTAATTACACCTAATCTAATCCCCCTAATAAAATAAAAAAGCCCCCCAAAATAATAAAAATCCCTACCCTATACTAAATTACAAATAGCCCTTAAAAGGGCTTTTTTGCGGGGCATTGCCCCAAAGTAATCAGCTCTATTACCTGTAAAAAAATTCAAGGGGTTAGTGTTAGGTTTTATTAAGGGGGGATTGGGTGGGTTTTAGAGTAGGGTTGGGTGTGTGGGTGGTGGGTTGTAATGTTGGGGGGATTGTTATTTTTTTTACAGGTAAAAGAGCTGATTACTTTGGGGCAATGCCCCGCAAAAGGCCCTTTTAAGGGTTATTTGTAAATTAGTATAGGGTAGGGAAATTGTATTATTTTGGGGTTTTTTTTTATTTTATTAGGGGGCTTAGATTAGGTGTAATTAGCTTAAAATTCTTGTAATTTTTTTATTTTTTGTAATTTAGTGTTTGTTTGTTTTTGTAATATAGTTTAGTTTATTTAATTGTATTTTAGTTTAAATAATTGTAGTTTATTTAATTAATTTATTGATAGTGTAGTGTTAGGTGTATTTGTAACTTAGGTTAGGATTTATTTTGCAGGTAATTTAGTAATTATTTTAACTAGGTAGCTATTAAATAGTTATTAACTATTTAATAGCTATTGTACCTAGTTAAAATAAATACAAAGTTACCTGTAAGATAAATATAAACCCTAAAATAGCTACAATGTAATTATTAATTATATAGTAGCTATGTTAGGGTTTATTTTATAGGTAAGTATTTACAGGGAGTGCAGAATTATTAGGCAAGTTGTATTTTTGAGGATTAATTTTATTATTGAACAACAACCATGTTCTCAATGAACCCCAAAAACTCATTAATATCAAAGCTGAATAGTTTTGGAAGTAGTTTTTAGTTTGTTTTTAGTTATAGCTATTTTAGGGGGATATCTGTGTGTGCAGGTGACTATTACTGTGCATAATTATTAGGCAACTTAACAAAAAACAAATATATACCCATTTCAATTATTTATTTTTACCAGTGAAACCAATATAACATCTCAACATTCACAAATATACATTTCTGACATTCAAAAACAAAACAAAAACAAATCAGTGACCAATATAGCCACCTTTCTTTGCAAGGACACTCAAAAGCCTGCCATCCATGGATTCGGTCAGTGTTTTGATCTGTTCACCATCAACATTGCGTGCAGCAGCAACCACAGCCTCCCAGACACTGTTCAGAGAGGTGTACTGTTTTCCCTCCTTGTAAATCTCACATTTGATGATGGACCACAGGTTCTCAATGGGGTTCAGATCAGGTGAACAAGGAGGCCATGTCATTAGATTTTCTTCTTTTATACCCTTTCTTGCCAGCCACGCTGTGGAGTACTTGGACGCGTGTGATGGAGCATTGTCCTGCATGAAAATCATGTTTTTCTTGAAGGATGCAGACTTCTTCCTGTACCACTGCTTGAAGAAGATGTCTTCCAGAAACTGGCAGTAGGACTGGGAGTTGAGCTTGACTCCATCCTCAACCCGAAAAGGCCCCACAAGCTCATCTTTGATGATACCAGCCCAAACCAGTACTCCACCTCCACCTTGCTGGCGTCTGAGTCGGACTGTAGCTCTCTGCCCTTTACCAATCCAGCCACGGGCCCATCCATCTGGCCCATCAAGACTCACTCTCATTTCATCAGTCCATAAAACCTTAGAAAAATCAGTCTTGAGATATTTCTTGGCCCAGTCTTGACGTTTTAGCTTGTGTGTCTTGTTCAGTGGTGGTCGTCTTTCAGCCTTTCTTACCTTGGCCATGTCTCTGAGTATTGCACACCTTGTGCTTTTGGGCACTCCAGTGATGTTGCAGCTCTGAAATATGGCCAAACTGGTGGCAAGTGGCATCTTGGCAGCTGCACGCTTGACTTTTCTCAGTTCATGGGCAGTTATTTTGCGCCTTGGTTTTTCCACACGCTTCTTGCGACCCTGTTGACTATTTTGAATGAAACGCTTGATTGTTCGATGATCACGCTTCAGAAGCTTTGCAATTTTAAGAGTGCTGCATCCCTCTGCAAGATATCTCACTATTTTTGACTTTTCTGAGCCTGTCAAGTCCTTCTTTTGACCCATTTTGCCAAAGGAAAGGAAGTTGCCTAATAATTATGCACACCTGATATAGGGTGTTGATGTCATTAGACCACACCCCTTCTCATTACAGAGATGCACATCACCTAATATGCTTAATTGGTAGTAGGCTTTCGAGCCTATACAGCTTGGAGTAAGACAACATGCATAAAGAGGATGATGTGGTCAAAATACTCATTTGCCTAATAATTCTGCACTCCCTGTAGTTTTAAATAGGAATAATTTAGTTAATAATATTAATATTATTTAGATTTATTTAAATAATAATTAAGTTAGGGGGTGTTAGGGTTAGACTTAGGTTTAGGGGTTAATATATTTAATATAGGTGGCGGCGGTGTAGGGGGATCAGATTAGGGGGTAATATATTTAATATAGGTGGCAGCGGTGTAGGGGGATCAGATTAGGGGTTGATATATTTAATATAGGTGGCGGCGGTGTAGGGGGATCAGATTAGGGGTTAATATATTTAATATAGGTGGCGGCGGTGTAGGGGGATCAGATTAGGGGGTAATGTATTTAATATAGGTGGCGGCGGTGTAGGGGGGTCAGATTAGGGGTTAATATATATTTAATACAGGTGGGGGTGGTGTAGGGGGATCAGATTAGGGGTTAATATATTAAATATAGGTGGCGGCAGTGTAGGGAGGTCAGATTAGGGGGTAATACATATAATATAGGTGTACAACACATAGAAACACCCAGCACTCACCAGCTAGCTCACAGCTAAGATAAAATCACAACTGGAAAGGTTAGTTACCACATCTGGCCAAATGGGAAAGCTCAGGCACCACGTCAAGGTCCTTTCCATTGCCTGAGTCCCTAACACAGCCACACCATCATGCGAGCTCACAAAGCCAAACAGACTGAGAACAAAGAAGGAGTGTACAGGTGGATGTAATCACCCAGAGAAAATACAAAACATGGAAGGGAACTGCACTCCAAGACCGGACCAGGTACACATCCTGTGCCTCAGCAACATCCAGCCCTGAGTGCTAAATAGCACTCCAAAAAAGCTGTGATGTCACCAGAGCCACAGACAATTAACCCCAGTCCGGAATGGGTGCAAGAAACAAGGGGGATTACAAACAAAAAGTAATATAACACAAAGAAACACCCAGCACTCACCAGCTAGCTCACAGCTAAGATAAAATCACAACTGGAAAGGTTAGTTACCGCATCTGGCCAAATGGGAAAGCTCAGGCACCACGTCAAGGTCCTTTCCATTGCCTGAGTCCCTAACACAGCCACACCATAATGCGAGCTCACAAAGCCAAACAGACTGAGAACAAAGAAGTGGTGCACAGGTGGATGTAATCACCCAGAGAAAATACAAAACATGGAAGGGAACTGCACTCCAAGACCGGACCAGGTACACATCCTGTGACTCAGCAACATCCAGCCCTGGGTGCTAAATAACACTCCAAAAAAGCTGTGATGTCACCAGAGCCACAGGCAGTTAACCTCAGTCCGGAATGGGCGCAAGAAACAAGGGGGATTACAAAGCTGGGGTTAACTGCCTGTGGCTCTGGTGACATCACAGCTTTTTTGGAGTGCTATTTAGCACCCAGGGCTGGATGTTGCTGAGTCACAGGATGTGTACCTGGTCCGGTCTTGGAGTGCAGTTCCCTTCCATGTTTTGTATTTTCTCTGGGTGATTACATCTACCTGTACATCCCTTCTTTGTTCTCAGTCTGTTTGGCTTTGTGAGCTCGCATGATGGTGTAGCTGTGTTAGGAACTCAGGCAATGGAAAGGACCTTGATGTGGTGCCTGAGCTTTCCCATTTGGCCAGATGAGGTAACTAACCTTTCCAGTTGTGATTTTATCTTAGCTGTGAGCTAGCTGGTGAGTGCTGGGTGTTTCTATGTGTTGTATTACTTTTTGTTTGTAATCCCCCTTGTTTCTTGCACCCATTCCAGACTGGGGTTAACTGCCTGTGGCTCTGGTGACATCACAGCTTTTTTGGAGTGCTATTTAGCACCCAGGGCTGGATGTTGCTGAGTCACAGGATGTGTACCTGGTCCGGTCTTGGAGTGCAGTTCCCTTCCATGTTTTGTATTTACTCTGGGTGATTACATCCACCTGTGCACCCCTTCTTTATTCTCAGTCTGTTTGGCTTTGTGAGCTCGCATGATGGTGTGGCTCTGTCAGGGACTCAGGCAATGGGAAGGACCTTGACGTGGTGCCTGAGCTTAGAGATAGGATTCTATCAGCCAATCGGAAATTAAGGTAGGAAAAATCAGATTGGCTGATGTAATCAGCCAATCGGATTGAAGTACAATCCAATTGGCTGATTGGATCAGCCAATAGAATTGACCTTGCATTTTTCCTACCTTAATTTCGATTGGCTGATAGAATCCTATCAGCCAATCGGAATTCGAGGGACGCCATCTTGGATGACTTCATTTAAAGGAACCTTCATTTGTCATTAGTCGTCGGGAAGAAGAGGATGCTCAGCGTCAGATGTCTTGAAGATGGACCCGCTCTGCGCTGGATGGATGAAGATAGAAGATGCCGCTTGGATGAAAACTTCTGCTGGATGGAGGACCTCTTCTGCCCCGATCAGATGAAGACTTCTGCCACTCCAGATGTCCTATTCTGGCCTTCAGTGCTCGGCTGGGTGAACACGGCTCAAGGTAGGGTGATCTTCAATGGGGTAGTGTTAGGTTCTTTTAAGGGGGGATCGGGTGGCTTTTAGAGTAGGGGTGTGTGGGTGGTGGGTTTCAATGTTGGGGGGGGTCTTGTATTTTATTTTACAGGTAAAAGAGCTGATTACTTTGGGGCAATGCCCCGCAAAAAGCCCTTTTAAGGGCTGGTAAAAGAGCTGATTACTTTTTTAATTTAGTATAGGGTAGGGAATTTTATTATTTTGGGGGGCTTTTTTTATTTTATTAGGGGGCTTAGATTAGGTGTAATTAGATTAAAATTCTTGTAATTTTTTTTTATTTTTTGTAATTTAGTGGGGGTTTTTTTGTAATATAGTTTAGTTTATTTAATTGTATTTTAGTTTAGATCATTGTAGGAAATTTACGTTAGAGTGCAGGTGGCGCTAGAAGTTAATCAAGCAATGGGTTAATAAACTACTGTCTAAGCCTATTTCATTCAGCCTCTAACAATGGGCGTATCTTAATATAGTATAAGTCTGGCTAATAACCGTTTGGCAAACTAGAGGGTTCAAGAGAGAAATACATTTCTAAAACTAGTTTCTAAAATATCATAACAAGTTTATTCAGCAATTTTCTTAGATCATAACATAAAAATTCATCACACACAATCATACATGTGGCCCATGCTATTCAGTCAATTCACCTTCCAAACACACAATGTCACAATATGTTAATATCCTCAATTAAAACAGTAAAAAATAAAACATATATATAATCAGTTTGTATACACAAAAGAAATGATGGCAATAAAAGTGTTGAGCAATCAGGCTTAGAGAGTATATGCCTTTTTCCACAGTCTCTTATATTATAATGGTGATCCTTCCTCGATATAAAGTTTTGCTTAGTCCATAGATAGACTTCTGTAGCACTCAGGATCAAGTGACAACTATCTCAAGTTGATTAGGGCAAAGCCCGGTTGTTCAAGCCGCTCTTATAACTTGCTAATGTGACCAGTAATAGAAGTGATTCCGGATTAACTTATTGTATTTTCGGCTCTCACTTTTCTTTTCAGAGGAGTCACAATTAGAGCAACAGTTTGTAAATGTTAAGAAATAAGTCTGTTTGGATTTAACCCCAACGGACTGCCGTGGTCCGGTATTGATGTAACTATGCAGGGGGGAACTGATAACAGCACAAACACTCTCACCTGCTTCTCTTCGTCTCGGTATAGCCACTCCTGTAAAGGTATGCTGTTAAGATGTATGTCTCGGACCTCCGGGTCCTAATCTGTAACTGTCTTCACTTGCGCAAGCCTTACCTCAGTTACCTCTGTTTCCCAGCTTACAGCATATAGCGAGTTCTCTGCTCTTCAAGTACAATGTACGCAGAGTCGGTTATCGCTGTGTGTCTTCTTTGTAAATACCTTTCTATGCGTTTCACCCCTAAGGTATGGGGCTTTTTCAAGATCCAGTGTGAGAGTAGTATGTGCCTTATATCTCCCCTCGTTGTCTTTGATTCGTTGTTACTTATTCACTTCCTCTTATCACTCTGGAAGTTAAACCTCAAAAGGTGGGATCCTCATGTCCAGGTGAACATACGTTTCTTTGTCACAATTCTTACTTGGCTTCATAGTTTTCTTAAATTGAAGCTTGTTTAAAACATCTTTTATGCCATACTACAATTATTTCAGTAATAGTTTTCTCAGACAGTTATTCAAAACAAATAAAATTATTAAATTAAGAATTTTATATTACCGATAAAAGTGAATGGCTCCACGGGGATCGAACCTGGGATCCCCATGGCAAAGAGCTAAGGTGTATCCTCTATGCCACTCTGGGCTAATAAATGTCCCTGTGTAAACTTCCATATATATATATATATTCACACTGATTTTCTAACATACTCTATAGTCCTTAACATCTCCAATTTCGTGTCTAGGACTTTGCCTTTTCTGATACTGACTATTGGGATAAATTATCTAAAGAGAGTTATATTTCCCTAATTCTGGGGCTTCTGACGATATCACTGTATTGAAGTGGTTTAGAGATATTAGATATTCTCTCATCACGGCCTATCTTTGTTGGGGATAATTAATTTATATAAAGATGAATTGAACTTTAAATCTTCTATGTTTTAAATAATCCTACTAAGCCTTAAATTACTTGAACGTTTTTATTCTAAATTTAACATTTTCAATTATAACGTCCTCAGACCAAAATATGGCCTTACTTCAGATCTATTTACTGCTTATTTTGAATCTTCCTATATGGGGAATTGAACCCAGGGTCTCTAAGTTAAAAGGCTAAAAATGTACCACTATGCCATAGAGGGACACAGTGGTCTTGTTAAACTCTATTATATATGTATTTAGAAAAATAAATTTAGAGCAATAATTAGAGACAAGTCATTCATTCCTGAACCTCTCCTATTAGGGTTTCAAGATTTTGGGATATGTTCTTTTGATTAGAAAACTGTAAGGAACTACAGGATAAAAAATAACTAAGTACATGTTAAAAATTAATTTTCAAGATTATGTTAGAAAGGGATTTATATCCAATTCAGAGTTTAGGCCATTCGGGTACAAGCAGGGATAGGCAAGGTGTCCGTACATGGACACTGGTGTCCGTGATTGGCCCTTGCAGTGTCCGCCACCAGTTTTGCAGTGGGAAGGGAGGAGTAGGACAGATGAATGCTGGTACTGACTCCTCCTTGACGCAGGAGGCAGGACGTTGGGACGCCGCCTAGTAGTGGGAATTGTGAGTGAGAGACAGGGAAGAAGCAAGACTACTCTGATAAACCTTACCTAACCAAATAGGTAAACAACCATGATGATCATGCGATTAACATCAAGGTGGGGGAGTTTGGTTTTATATTAGTATACCACAAGCAGTCTTTATATAAATGTTATTTTAAACTTGTTTGATTAGATGACTAATTTATACTTGTGGAACTAGACCAGGGGCATCCAACATGCAGCTCATTTAACAGCAAAGTGCCGCTCTCCTGACTTATAGAAACTTAGAATGTTTTGGCAGATAGGAACCATTTGGCCCATCTAGTCTGTCCAATTTTCTGAATACTTTTATTAGTTCCTGGCCTTATCTTATACCTATCCCATGCAATTTTAAACTCGTTCACTATCTCTACCATGTCTGCTGGATGGATATTCAACCATGCACCCACTATCCTCTCAGTAAAGAGAGGGTTTGTTTTTTGATATTTTTATTTGAAATGTACCTTGGTGTCCTTCACTAAGGTCTGTACTTTGGAAAATGTCCGCCACAGCCTTGGTCCATGCCTATCCCTGGGTACAAGGTATTGAAGTTATAAATGATTTCCGCCTCCTTTCTAAGGAGTAAATTATCCAAATTCCCCCCCCCCCTCC
This sequence comes from Bombina bombina, assembly GCF_027579735.1. Taxonomy (NCBI): domain Eukaryota; kingdom Metazoa; phylum Chordata; class Amphibia; order Anura; family Bombinatoridae; genus Bombina; species Bombina bombina. The sequence continues at coordinate 1,130,478,584 of NC_069504.1, forward strand.
AATTACCTTTTATTTTACATAGGCCCCAAAATTTGAGGTCCTTTGTGCTATTCTTATGTATCTCTCTAAATTGCTGGTATAAGTGCGTCTCTAGAACACCTTTTTCAATATGCCAGAGGTGCTCACGAATTCTATCTCGTAGCATTCTAGATGTTTCTCCAATATAGATCAAACCACATGAGCACTGTAACATATATATATAACACCTCTATTGCTACATCTTAGGACATCTTTGATTTTATAATCAATATTTAATCCAGGAATATTAATACTTTTCTTTTTTGTACTATGCTTACATGACTTACATGAGATACAAGGGTAGAACCCATTCATTTCTTTACCCCATAAATCTCTTTCTTTGCCTTTCTGATACATTTTTCCTTTTATGAATTCACTTGGGGCCAGCATTGATTTTACATTTTTTGCTCTTTTGAATACCATTCTAGGAAATGGTGGTAATTTGTCCCCTACTATAGGGTCACTTTTAATGATATGCCAGTGTTTCCTTAATATTTTCCTTATCTTATTGTGGTCATCATTGAATTCAGTTACAAATGGTATGTCATATTCATCTCTAATTGGATTGACTTTAGTTTTATAGGTAAGTAATGCTTCCCTATTCGTTTTTCTAGCTCTTGAGACTGCATTATTTATAGTCTCTTCTTTATAACCTCTTTCAACAAATTTCTTCTCTAATAATTTAATTTGTTCCTCAAAGTCATCTATTTCGGTGCAATTCTTCCTGATTCTCAGGCACTGTCCTACTGGAATATTATTTTTCCACTTAGAAAAGTGGCAACTAGATGCGTGGATGTAATTGTTGGAATCAGTTGGTTTAAAATGAGTCTTTGTTATTAATTTATTATTTTCCACCCTGATATTTAAATCTAGAAATGTTATGGTTTCCTTACTTATTTGATAGGTAAAAGTTAAGCCTTTATCGTTATTATTCATAATGCCAAACATATTTCTTAGATCTTCTTCACTCCCTTTCCACAAGATGATAATATCATCAATATACCTTTTTTTTTTTAAATTGTATTTTTTTATTGATTTTTGTTGAAATAAAAGTGGAATAAATACAACAACTGTACGAGACAATCGTACGTCAAATCGTACGTCAAATATAAGTACTGCAAATATCAAAGCATTTTTGAGGTTATCTTCAAGAATTTGGGGGAGAGAGTTGGATAATTTAACACCAAGGTGGGATACATAATTATGGCTGGGGATAAATTTATATTTGTTACATAGGTTTTTTGGAGACCTCCTCGGGTAACCCAGAGGTGAATAATTCGGATTTTGAGTGATTTAATTTATAGTACGACAGGGAGCCAAATGTCTCTAGGAGGGACAAGAGTCTCTGAATCTCTCGTAAGGGTCTGGAAAAGAATAGGGTAGTATCATCTGCAAACAAGGCTACTTTGTGGACCGTACCGTGGAGGGTGAGTCCCGAGATCTTGTTATCTGTCCTGATGGCCGCAGCCAGAGGCTCCATGGCCAGTGCGAACAATATCGGGGAAAGGGGGCAACCCTGACAGGTGCCATTAGAAATAGGGAAGGGAGTGGGGTCAAACCCCAGTCCTCTCACTGAAGCCACTGGGGAGGAATATAGAGCCTTGATTGCTAGAATAACACGCGAAGGGAACTGGAAGTTCTCCAAGACCTGCCAGAGATATTCCCATCTGACGCGGTCGAAGGCTTTCTCGGCATCCAGGGAGAGCACTGCAAGTGGCCTATTCAGTCTCTTGGCCTCTAGGAGTATGTTAAGGAGCCTCCTGGTGTTATCTGGCCCTTCTCTCCCTGGTATGAACCCGACCTGGTCTGGGTCAATCAGCGTTGGAAGTAATTTTGCTAGCCGATTAGCCAGTATTTTGGCGTATATCTTAACATCAGTATTGATGAGTGAGATGGGTCGGTAGCTAGCGCAAAGGGTAGGATCTTTATTGGGTTTGGGGATGGTGATGATGGAGGCCTCAAGGAATTCCCTGTCGAATGTCCCTGTGGACATAGCCTTGTTGAAAAATCTGGTAAGCATAGGGACGAGTTCTGTTGGGTATGTCTTGTAGAAAATGGCCGTGAAGCCATCAGGTCCAGGGGCTTTAAGGGATTTTAGTTTTTTGATAACCGATTTAACCTCCTGGCTAGTAATCGGGGAGTCGATGCACTCTTTATGGGAGTCATCTAGGGTGGGGAGCTTGAGGGAGTGAAGAAAGGAATTTATTGTTTCCTTAGGGGGCTTTCTCTATCACCTCTGTATTGCCTATATTGTAAAGTTCAGAGTAGAACTGATGGAACTGTTGGCCAATCTGGGAAGGAAGTCGGACTGAACGGCCGCCCTGTTTAGTTTCATGAATACGAGTGGCACCTGCACGCTGTCTGATTTTATTGGCTAGTAGAGAGTCTGCTTTATTGCCCTTGGAGTATAGGAGGTGTTTCAGCCGAAGGAGATTGGACTGTGTTTTACGGAATTCTAATTGGCAAATATGCCGCCTAAGGTCTTCCACCTCAGTTTTGTGGGTTCCCGAGTCAGGGGTCCGCCTTTGGGTTTCGAGTACCCGCAGTATGCTATGTGCTTGTGAGAGGGAAAGGCCTGCCTGTCTCCGGAGATGAGCCTGCTTACGGATGAAAAGGCCTCGTAGAGTAGCTTTAAATGCCGCCCATATAGTATTATCACTAATTTCTGGGGTATCATTGGTCTGGAGGGTGAAGCAGATCTCCTTCCTGATCTCTTCCCTAAACGGGACATCTGAGAGGAGATGGTGTGGCAGTCTCCATGGGGCTCTGGTTTTAGTCGTATGACTGGAGTCTATGTCTAAGGTGATAAGGTCATGGTCTGACCACGGGGTGAGATGGATGTTCACTGAATGGACCAGGTCCAGGTCAGAGGGGTGGCAGAAAAAGTAATCAAGTCTAGAGTGTGTAGAGTGAGGGTGAGAGAAGTGGGTAAAATCTTTATCTAGAGGATGTAAAGACCTCCATACGTCGAAGTATGTGAACTGACAGATAAGTTCCCGGAACCTACGACTGGTAGGGTCATGGTTGGAGAGGAGCCTCTTAGAGGAGCCTGTTTTCCTATCTATCTTTTCATCCCATACCATGTTCAGGTCACCGGCGGGAATGACTCTGCCCTGTTTGACCTTCTCCACATGCAGAAGGACCTTCCTGAGGTATCTGGGTTGGAGAGAGTTTGGGAGATAGACCGAGACGAGGGTATATGTGACATGATCCAAATTACAAATGAGGATGAGATATCTAGCCTGTGGGTCTCTGAATATAAAGAGGGGCTCGTAAGCCACTCTTTTGTGTATTAAGACGGCCACCCCTCTGGCTTTCTTTGTAAAGGAAGCCGCCTCAAAGACTGGGAAGTCCTTGGAGATGTGGGGGGGGGGAGTCCGCCAGGAGGTGGGTCTCCTGAAGGAATGCCATGTCTGCACTGTGGTGACGGAGGGATCGTGATAGGAGACATCTCTTGCCCACGGTGTTGAGGCCTCTGACATTATGAGTAAGGAGTCGGAGGGAGGCCATTTAGGGATCTTGGGGGGGGGGGTGGAAGGAAGGGTAAAATCAAAGGTAGGTTGGGAGGGGGGATAAGGGATAAAGGGAAGCAAGTGGAAATAGTCCACCTATGTGGGGCCCTAGAATGGGCACCAGAGATTGGGGGGGAGTTAACCTTGTCTAAGAGACAGAGGGACTAGTGCGAGTAGCCCCGCTCAACTGTAAAGGAAACACAGAATAGATAATTAACCATACGTAACAGTTTGAACTCTAACTTAAATTAGTTACAACAAACATTGTAAATAGAAGCAAATCACAATAAATGAACCTGACAGTGGTGTTGAGGTGTATACCGACAATCTCAGGTGGGTGAGGCTTGAGGCCTCAGGGTGTGGTCAGGAGGGTTCGGTTTTGACCGCTTTGGTCTCTGTTCTTTGACAGACCATTCAGGAGCTGTAACCCTCAATCTGGAGCGAGAGTCCTGCTGGTTGCTGGGGGCAGCTTGAAGGCCCCAATTAGCTAGTAGAGTACCTCCCATAGAGGGTGAAGAGACTGTGTGGGTTTGATTGTCCTTGGTCACAATCAGCTTAGTGGGGAATCCCCACCTATATTTGATCCCTGCTTTCCTCAACTGAGTAGTAATTGGAGCATAGAGCTTTCGTTGTTGTAAGGTATATGAGGAGAGGTCAGGTAGGAGCTGGATATCTTTGAGATTATAGGGTAGACTAGGTCTGTTGTATGCTGCCTGCATCAGCCGGTCTTTGAAGGTAAAGTGGTGGAAGCAGACGACCACGTCTCTCGGTCTATCAGAAGATACAGAACGTGGCCGAAGAGCCCTATGGGCCCTCTCCATAGCATGCATGTTGCCCTCCAGGGGGCCCAAGTATGCAGTGAACAAAGTAGTGAGAAATTCCTGTAAACCACCCGGATTTATCGTCTCAGGTATGCCCCTAAACCTTATATTGTTCCTCCTAGCTCTGTCCTCTACATCTGCCAGCTTCAGCTCCAGCTGGGAGATTTGTTCGGCCAGATTTTCTGCGTAGGCCAAGAGGTTCGAGTTATCAGTGGCCAGGTCGTCTTGTTGCCGCTCGAGAGAGTCAACCCTGTCTCATATTTCCTGAATTTCCTTCTTAAGTTCAGCCAAACTTCTCTTGATCTCAGCAGTGATAGATTTAGTCTGATCTGCGAGGAGTTTCTGGAGAGTACTTTCCGTGATGTAGTGGTTGAGATGCGCAACAGACTGGGAGCTTGATTGCGAACCCTCATCTTGAGATTCTGGGTCGCTAATGTCTTTACTCATGGAGGGAGGTTTCTTGCTTGGTTGAGAGAAATGATCTAGAACAGTCTGCTTCGAGGCCACTTGGGACTTGGTATTTTTTCTAGCTGAATGTGACATGATTGATATTTAAAGGAGACCAAGGAGTTTGTCGGTATGGTGGAGGTGTGGTCCACCCTGACCACGTACCCACAGAGAAGTCGTTAGAATCCTGGAATAACCTCAGGGAGAAAAAAGGGTTAAACTTCAACACATGGGTGGTACATTAGCATAATATGGTATATTGTAAGAGCGGGGCCTGCACTGTCCTCAAAAGGAGTGACACCTAGCACATAGTTCTACACCTCAATAATGTTGGCGGCTCCAAAGAGCCCCCACGCACCTCGGGGAGAGGGATACAACCAAGAGGAAGGGGAAAGGGGAAGTGGAAGTGACCAACCCAGACAAGCTGGGCCGGAGCGGTGGAGGCGCGAGGGGGACCAATGCGGCCCGTCCCGTTCAGCGGGACCCACAGAATTATCACAAAAACACAAAGCAATAAGGGCACACAACAGAATGTTTCAATGTTTAGAACAACTCTAGTTAGCAAAGGTCCCAGTAGATAACTGGGTATAAGTGATGGGGAGCTCCCCACCTGAGGTGTTGGGAATTAAGTACTCTGAGGCCAAAGCTAATAGGTTATCCTCTAATATACTGAGTAAGGGCCTAAGTGTCGGGTTAGTAGGAAGAGGGTGGGGAGGTGAGGGGAAATTACAGATGTGACAGATTACTGTAGTCCTCTATGTAGCTAATCCAGCTAAAATGATATTCTAGGTGAGTTACATCATTGGTATGCAAGAAAAAATCCCGTAGCCAAGGAGTGTGACACTCGTGTTAGCCCCTCACCTCGGGGAACCTGGGGATACTACCCGAAGGAAGGGGAAAAGGGAAGTGGAGGTGACCCACCCAGACTAGCTGGGCAGGAGCGGAGAGGTGAGGGACCCACGTACACAATTTGCGAAGACAAGAAGTACTACAGGCCTAACTAAACAGTGAGAATTTAGCAGTCCACTCCTTAATATAGACAACCTGAAAAGGAAGAAATGGTAAAACAGAAGTACAATGTACACAACCTGTTAGGGGCAAAAGTGGTTAGAAAAGCAAATATATGAAGCTACACTCCACTTTAGGTTAGGAACCTAAAGGCACATAAGCTGTCGCAGCAGCCAAAGGTGATCAGTAATGAACCAAAATAAGCCAAGTTGCAAAATGCACCAAGTCAGTGTGAGTTTATACACGGAAGTTCCTGTGTGTAGGAGGCAGTTTTGATGCAAATTGGCTCCTGGCAGCCTATATCCTTTCGCAGAGGGTCCCCATTATAACCGTGTGAATACTAGTAAGGCTGATGGGGCTATAGAGCATATAGTCTAGGCTCCAGGACTCTAGTGTCTCTATTACTGTGCCTCTGTTAAACAAAATGTTCCCCTCTGAGCAGGTGAGAAAGGAAAGGAGAACAGCAGGGAGACTTGCAGTAGCATCCAAGGTTAAATCTGGTTTTCTGGCGGCCGTGCACAAGCTGGTTATGTGAAGGGGTAAACCCAGGCCGCAATGGTCCCTTAGTTAAAGTCTAGCAAGTGTGCAGTGACCCTTGTCAGAGACCTACACTAAGATGGCCAGCTAATAGGTCACTTTATTGAATCCCACTATTGTGGCTAGGGGCCCAGCAGACGGCAGTTAACTCAACTCTGCTATGGGGTGAAGCCTGATAGAAATGCTGCTATGTAGTGCCTTAGAGTGTGGACATGGATATACTCAAATAGACACAAATAGTTCTTACCCTTATTGTCCAGAGTGCTCTGCTCCTATAATGCCGCTACTGCACGGGCCCCTCAGCTGAGTCTGAGGAGTCTGATGATCAGGCCGCAGGGTGTTGGAAGTTCGCGCCACAGGGATTGTGGCGCACTTAGAGGTCTAACTTAGAGGTCTAACTGACACACCGTATCCTCAACAAAGACTAGCGGAAGCTAATCTGCGGAGTCAAGAGGGCAGCTGGTCAAGGTGACAGTCCGGCTCCAAGGCAGATCCTCTCCAAGTAGGCCGGTCCCCGCAACTCGGCAACTGACAGTGTCACAGCAAAGGGAGACAAAGATACCTCCACAGGTCCAGGTAAGCAGTTAGGAGCACAGTGTTCCGCTCTCAAACGCCACTATGTCCAAAGTAGCATAACGGATGGAAGTAAAAGCTAGGCTTTAGGCTAGTCCTCCAACGAGCAGCAGGCAGGTAGCCCCAAGATGGCGTCTTTCCGCGCCGTTTACCACATCAGGCACCTCTCCAGGGAAGGGGAAGCGACTTGAGGGTGTGGCCAAGCAGAGCACCCAACCTCCAGGTCCCTGTGTAGTGGACGGCCGGTCTTCTAGGTGTGTGCTCCGGAGCGGATCCCCGACCCTCCAGAGCAATGCGGAGAGAAGCAGGTGAGTGGTGTCAGCTGGGGTCACAAGGGTTCAAGTCTCAGGAGCGGAGCCCCGACCCTCCGGAGATGGCAGCCCTCAGCAACGTATCCCTGTAGGAGACTGTAGTGTTTGTGGGTTGGTAGCTCTCCTCCAGTGCAGTGCGGCAGTCTGTCTCCAAAGGCTCTGTATAGGGGCTGCTCCCGGTGAGGCCAGATGTTAAGTCCTCAGTTAACTTTTTTTAATCCGAAAAAAGTCAGCCAAACTGTAGAATGGGGTAGGGGTCCACGTTTATGCCTACTTATCACTGATTTAGATGCAAAAAAGTCAGTTAAAAGGGTATTTACACCTATAGCTGCTCAGGAGCTCAGTCAAGCACGTCCATGCTGTGCTGCGGCTAGCTCCGCCCCCCATCAATATACCTTTTAAAAAGCACGAGACTCGCACCGAGCTCCGCAAACCGGAGAAATCTATTTTCCCAATCGCCCATGAACAGATTTGCGTAGCTTGGTGCGAATCTCGTGCCCATTGCTGTTAGATGCTGAATGAAATAGGCTTAGACAGCAGTTTATTAACCCATTGCTTGATTAACTTCTAGCGCCACCTGCACTCTAACGTAAATTTCCTTTAACAAAAACTACCCAGGAAGGAGGTAGTATAAGAGGTTGGCTACGTGGGTTGAGTTCAGCGCTCCACTTCACTGTCTCATACATCTTTCTCATTTCTTTTCTTCCTAGAAGTGGTAGCAGCAAGGACTAAATAAACGTAATAATAATGAATATTTTCTCCTACAGAGATAAACTATACTCTGAATTATCGAAAAAAGAATTTCAAAAATTAGATGAAGAGGCAGATAAGGTTGATATCACAAAATGGGTAGGGGACTTAGAAAAGGTGCTAAATAAAGAAATAAGACAAAAAATTGAATTAATTTTCCTAGATAGATACCTAGAACAAGACATTATACCTAGAGGCTTGAAATTCAAGAAGAAATGTACTTTCGAATTAAGTGAAGACTTACAGAATGAATGGGACGAGGTTCTAGTGGGGGCCTCTAAAGGACTAATTAAAATAATTAAAAAATCAAGAAATGAGAGTTTGGAGTCTATCATCTTATTGATTAAAGAAAAATTAGATACTGTAAAAGAGGATCAATTGTTAAAGGATAAACAAAAAGTAATAATAAACAGATTGGAAAATGTAAAAAGAGATTTAGTTTTAACTAAGTGTAAAAAGTTTGAGAGAGATTTGAAGGAATCATCTAATACCCAGACAGAAGATTCAGAGGCCAATATAAGGGGAAGTACAAATATATTGAGTGCAAATAATAACACAGCAGGGTGGGAAGAGAATAAATATACTAACCAAGATTTTTCTAAAGATCAAAAGAGAGAAAGACATGGAAATTTTCAGGGAAATTCTCAGGGTAATTTTCATGGAAATTATATTGACAATAGAAATAATATGAGAGGCTATACATATCAAGATAGAGGCTATAATCAAGGAAGGAGGTATAACCAAGGTTACAATCAGGGTTATAACCAATATATGAGGTTTAACCGCGAGTATATCCCTAATAGAGCATTTAATCACGGTAGAGGATATTATCAATATGACAGAAGGGACTATGCTGGTTGGAACAGACACCAGAATTTTAACAATTATAGAGATGAAGCAAGATATAGAAGGGATGAAGGGAAGGAAGTATACCCAGATAGGGATTACCGGTCAGATAGAATGGACGGAAAAGAGGGAACGTATATAGACAGGAATAATCCATTAAATAGGAGGGAAGATAAAAAGGCAGAACAGAAACAGGTGACAATTCCAACACATAATAGATTTGGACCCCTTATGAACACAAATGAGGAACAAATACAATTGACAAAAGATGAGCTGACTTTTTTGGGCCGAAGCCCCCCAAGAGAGGGACCATCATTAAGAAATGTGAAAAACCAAAGATTAGACACACCAAGAATAGGAAAAAGACAAAAAGAGGAGTCAGAGGAGGAAGGGGAAAGAATGGAGGCAAAAAGACAGAAATAGAAACAACTAGTAAAGGGATATTCAATTTGAGTAAAAAGGAATTGAGTAAGGACGAGGAAAGGATATTAAAGCTAGGTCTTTCGTTTGCACCCTCAAAGCCATTAAATAAATTTGAGACTCATATAAATGTGAGGAAATACGTTAGGAATCTAACTCTCAAAAGGTTCTTTTTGAAAAATCCCCTTGACAGATACAAGACTAGTGACAATAGTGTTAAAAAAGAAGATATGTATCAACATACATCTCTTAAGATGAAGTCAAACTTCTATCCAAGTAGTGATAAGTGTAGCAACCTTGAAACGTTCGAGAAGATGGTCTTAGCAGACCTAAAAAAATTGGAAGGATCAGGAAAACAAAGTAAGAAAAATTTAACCAAAAAAGAAAGAGAAATATTAAAGGAACTACAAAGTAATGAAGCAATCACCATAAAAATGGCAGATAAAGGAGGAGGGGTGGTGATTTTAGATACCGTGAAGTATAAAGAAGAGGCAGATAGGTTATTGAATGACAAGAAGACATATAGAAAGTTAGTTTTGGATCCAACAAATAAATACTTGGAGAAACTGAATAAGATACTTGTGAAAGGGAAAGAAGAGGGAATTTTAACAGATAAGGAATACACATATATAAAACCACAATATCTAATAATCCCTATCTTTTACTATTTGCCGAAAGTGCATAAGAGCTTAGTGAATCCCCCCAGAAGACCCATTGTCTCAGGCATAGGATCTCTCACAGCCAACTTATCGGAATATGTTGATAAATTTCTACAGAAATATGTGGTAAAATTAGACACCTATCTAAAAGACTCTACCAGTTTACTCAAATTACTTAATGAAATAGAATGGAAGAATGATTATCTATTAGCCACCTGCGATGTGGTGTCGCTATATACTAATATTAACCACAATCTTGGTATAGAGGCAGTCGAGGGATTCCTACAGAAAGACTCAGACTTAAAGAAAGAACAGGGAACCTTTCTAATAGAATGCATTCGCTTCATTTTAGAACATAATTATTTTTCATTCGATAGCAACTACTATCTGCAAATAGAGGGAACAGCAATGGGCACGAGATTCACACCGAGCTACGCAAATCTGTTCATGGGCGATTGGGAAAATAGATTTTTCCGGTTTGCGGAGCTCGGTGCGAGTCTCGTGCTTTTTAAAAGGTATATTGATGATATTATCATCTTGTGGAAAGGGAGTGAAGAAGATCTAAGAAATATGTTTGGCATTATGAATAATAACGATAAAGGCTTAACTTTTACCTATCAAATAAGTAAGGAAACCATAACATTTCTAGATTTAAATATCAGGGTGGAAAATAATAAATTAATAACAAAGACTCATTTTAAACCAACTGATTCCAACAATTACATCCACGCATCTAGTTGCCACTTTTCTAAGTGGAAAATAATATTCCAGTAGGACAGTGCCTGAGAATCAGGAAGAATTGCACCGAAATAGATGACTTTGAGGAACAAATTAAATTATTAGAGAAGAAATTTGTTGAAAGAGGTTATAAAGAAGAGACTATAAATAATGCAGTCTCAAGAGCTAGAAAAACTAATAGGGAAGCATTACTTACCTATAAAACTAAAGTCAATCCAATTAGAGATGAATATGACATACCATTTGTAACTGAATTCAATGATGACCACAATAAGATAAGGAAAATATTAAGGAAACACTGGCATATCATTAAAAGTGACCCTAGAGTAGGGGACAAATTACCACCATTTCCTAGAATGGTATTCAAAAGAGCAAAAAAATTAAAATCAATGCTGGCCCCAAGTGAATTCAAAAAAGGAAAAATGTATCAGAAAGGCAAAGAAAGAGATTTATGGGGTAAAGAAATGAATGGGTTCTACCCTTGTATCTCATGTAAGTCATGTAAGCATAGTACAAAAAAGAAAAGTATTAATATTCCTGGATTAAATATTGATTACAAAATCAAAGATGTCCTAAGATGTAGCAATAGAGGTGTTATATATGTTACAGTGCTCATGTGGTTTGATCTATATTGGAGAAACATCTAGAATGCTACGAGATAGAATTTGTGAGCACCTCTGGCATATTGAAAAAGGTGTTCTAGAGACGCACTTATACCAGCATTTTAGAGAGATACATAAGAATAGCACAAAGGACCTCAAATTTTGGGGCCTATGTAAAATAAAAGGTAATTGGAGGGGGGGAGGGTATTTGGATAATTTACTCCTTAGAAAGGAGGCGGAAATCATTTATAACTTCAATACCTTGTACCCGAATGGCCTAAACTCTGAATTGGATATAAATCCCTTTCTAACATAATCTTGAAAATTAATTTTTAACATGTACTTAGTTATTTTTTATCCTGTAGTTCCTTACAGTTTTCTAATCAAAAGAACATATCCCAAAATCTTGAAACCCTAATAGGAGAGGTTCAGGAATGAATGACTTGTCTCTAATTATTGCTCTAAATTTATTTTTCTAAATACATATATAATAGAGTTTAACAAGACCACTGTGTCCCTCTATGGCATAGTGGTACATTTTTAGCCTTTTAACTTAGAGACCCTGGGTTCAATTCCCCATATAGGAAGATTCAAAATAAGCAGTAAATAGATCTGAAGTATGGCCATATTTTGGTCTGAGGACATTATAATTGAAAATGTTAAATTTAGAATAAAAACTTTCAAGTAATTTAAGGCTTAGTAGGATTATTTAAAACATAGAAGATTTAAAGTTCAATTCATCTTTATATAAATTAAATATCCCCAACAAAGATAGGCCGTGACGAGAGAATATCTAATATCTCTAAACCACTTCAATACAGTGATATTGTCAGAAGCCCCAGAATTAGGGAAATATAACTCTCTTTAGATAATTTATCCCAATAGTCAGTATCAGAAAAGGCAAAGTCCTAGACACGAAATGGGAGATGTTAAGGACTATAGAGTATGTTAGAAAATCAGCGTGAATGAATATATATATGGAAGTTTAAACAAGGATGTTTATTAGTCCAGAGTGGCTTAGAGGGTACACCTTAGCTCTTTGCCATGGGGATCCCAGGTTCGGTCCCTGTGGAGCCATTCACTTTTATCGGTAATATAAAATTCTTAATTAATTTAATAATTTTATTTGTTTTGAATAACTGTCTGAGAAAACTATTACTGAAATAATTGTAGTATGGCATAAAAGATGTTTTAGACAAGCTTCAATTTAAGAAAACTATGAAGCCAAGTAAGAATTGTGACAAAGAAACGTATGTTCACCTGGACATGAGAATCCCACCTTTTGAGGTTTAACTTCCAGAGTGATAAGAGGAAGTGAATAAGTAACAACGAATCAAAGACAACTAGGGGAGATATAAGGCACATACTACTCTCACACTGGATCTTGAAAAAGCCCCATACCTTAGGGGTGAAACGCGTAGAAAGGTATTTACAAAGAAGACACACAGCGCTAACCGACTCTGCGTACATTGTACTTAAAGAGCAGAGGACTCGCTATATGCTGTAAACTGGGAAACGGAGGTAACTGAGGTAAGGCTTGCGCAAGTGAAGACAGTTACAGATTAGGACCCGGAGGTCCGAGACATACATCTGAACAGCATACCTATACAGGAGTGGATATACCGAGACGAAGAGAAGCAGGTGAGAGTGTTTGTGCTGTTATCAGTTCCCCCCTGCATAGTTACATCAATACCGGACCACGGCAGTCCGTTGGGGTTAAATCCAAACAGACTTATTTCTTAACATTTACAAACTGTTGCTCTAATTGTGACTCCTCTGAAAAGAAAAGCGAGAGCTGAAAATACAATAAGTTAATCCGGAATCACTTCTATTACTGGTCACATTAGCAAGTTATAAGAGCGGCTTGAACAACCGGGCTTTGCCCTAATCAACTTGAGATAGTTGTCACTTGATCCTGAGTGCTACAGAAGTCTATCTATGGACTAAGCAAAACTTTATATCGAGGAAGGATCACCATTATAATATAAGAGACTGTGGAAAAAGGCATATACTCTCTAAGCCTGATTGCTCAACACTTTTATTGCCATCATTTTTTTTCTGTATACAAACTGATTATATATATGTTTTGTTTTTTACTGTTTTAATTGAGGATATTAACATATTGTGACATTGTGTGTTTGGAAGGTGAATTGACTGAATAGCATGGGCCACATGTATGATTGTGTGTGATGAATTTTTATGTTATGATCTAAGAAAATTGCTGAATAAACTTGTTATGATATTTTAGAAACTAGTTTTAGAAATGTATTTCTCTCTTGAACCCTCTAGTTTGCCAAACGGTTATTAGCCAGACTTATACTATATTAAGATATGCCCATTGTTAGAGGCTGAATGAAATAGGCTTAGACAGTAGTTTATTAACCCATTGCTTGATTAACTTCTAGCGCCACCTGCACTCTAACGTAAATTTCCTTTAACAAAAACTACCCAGGAAGGAGGTAGTATAAGAGGTTGGCTACGTGGGTTGAGTTCAGCGCTCCACTTCACTGTCTCATACATCTTTTAGATCATTGTAGGTAATTTATTTAATTAATTTATTGATAGTGTAGTGTTAGGTGCTTAGGTTAGGATTTATTTTACAGGTAATTTTGTAATTATTTTAACTAGGTAGCTATTAAATAGTTATTAACTCCTTAATAACTATTGTACCTAGTTAAAATAAATATAAAGTTGCCTGTAAAATAAATATTAATCCTAAATAGCTACAATGTAACTAATAGTTATATTGTAGCTATATTACGGTTTATTTTATAGGTAAGTATTTATTTTTAAATAGGAATAATTTATTTAATTATAGTAAATTTATTTAGATTTCTTTAAATTATATTTAATTTAGAGGGGTGTTAGGGTTAGGGTTAGACTTAGGCTTAGGAGTTAATAATTTTATTATAGTAGCGGCGACGTTAGGTGCGGCAGATTAGGGGTTAATAATTGTAGGTAGGTTGCGGCGACGTTGGGGGGGGCAGATTAGGGGTTAATAAAAAATGTTATAGTGTTTGCGAGGTGGGATTGCGGCGGTGTAGCGGTTAATACATTTATTATAGTGGCGGCGATGTCCGGTCGGCAGATTAGGGGTTAATAAGTGTAGGTAGGTGGCGGCGATGTTGGGGGGGGGGGGCAGATTAGGGGTTAATAAATATATATTTGTCATATGTTTGTTTCTGTTTCAATATGTCCCCTCCTGCTGGATAGCAATATATCAGATGTGAGCTATTGTTCTGACTCCCAGGTGTACCTTGGGTGTGTTATTCCCCACCTACCAGTTGAAACAGCCTATCATATACAAATAAAGGGTTAACTTGAACAAACCTCTTTTACACCTCCCATTGGCTCTTTACACCTATAAGTTGACCTCCAGCAGTAGGGATCAATATCTCTGATGAAGCGCATGTGTTAATGCATGAAACGCGTAAGTTAAGAGCTTACCTGATGTCCTGTATGGAAGCCTGCTCCAAATAAACCATTTATATTCACCGAAAAGACCCAGCGTTTCCTTTTCCTCATTTTCGTTAATAAATATAATATAGGTGTCGGCGATGTTAGGGACAGCAGATTAGGGGTTCATAGCTATAATGTAGGTGGCGGTGGTGTCTGGTCGGCAGATTAGGGGTTAAATAATTTTATTATAGTGTTTGCGATGTGGGGGGCCTCGGTTTAGGGATTCATAGGTAGTTTATGGGTGTTAGTGTACTTTGTAGCACAGTAGTTAAGAGTTTTATGTTCCGGCGTTAGCCCATAAAACTCTTAACTACTGACTTTTAAATGCGGTTGGAGACTTGGAGGTAGAGGCTGTACCGCTCACTTCTTCCAAGACTCGTAATACTGGCATTAGGCAAATCCCATTTAAAAGATAGGATACGCAATTGACGTAAGGGGATTTGCTGTAGCCAAAAGTTGCGGAAGAAAAGTGAGCGGTACACCTGTACCTGCCATACTCGTAATACCAGCGGGCGTTAAAAAGCAGTGTAGGACCCCTTAACGCTGCTTTTTAAGGCTAACGCAGAACTCGTAATCTAGGCGTAAGTTTTTTTATAGACATTAAGGGGCTGAATTATCAAGCTCCGAATAGAGCTTGATTCCCCTTGTTTCCCTCACCAGAAACAGAAGTTATGAATACGATCGGGTTGATTGGCACCCCGTGCTAGCGGCCGCGAATCTGCAGGTGGCGGTACTGCACTAGCAGTTCTAGTGAACTGCTGGTGCAATGATAAATGTCGACAGCGTATGCTATCGGCATTTATCAATGTGCAACGGACATGAATCGCTAAATCGTATCATGTCTGCTCGCACTTTGATAAATATGCCCCTTTATATATGGACATATTACAGTGTTATGGATGTAGCATACATATGAAAGACTCTATGTTGTACAAGTTACCTGCTAATAATTTCTTATTCCTTATCTGGTGTGATCTAACAACTACAGAGGGAAACACAAACACCCAATTATTTTCTTTAAAGGACACTGAACCCAGTTTTTTTCTTTCGTGATTCAGATACAGCAGCAATTTTAAGCAACTTTCTAATTTACTCCTATTATACATTTTTCTTCATTCTCATGCTATCTTTATTTAAAAAGCAGGAATCTAAACTAAGGAGCTGGCCCATTTTTGGTTCAGCACCCTGGATAGTGTTTGCTTATTAATGGTTACATTAATGGTTGCATTAAGCCACCAATAAGCAAGCGCAACCCAGGTTCTGAACTAAAAATGGGCCGGTTCCTAAGCTTTACATTCCTGCTTTTTAAATAAAGATAGCAAGAGAATGAAGAAAAATGTATAATAGGAGTAAATTAGAAAGTTGCTTAAAATTGCACAATCTATCTGTATCATGAAAGAAAAAATGTGGGTTTAATATCCCTTTAATGATTCAGATAGAGTAAGAAATTTTAAACAACTTTCCAATTTACTTCTATTATCTAATTTGATTTGTTTTCTTGGTATCCTTTGTATAAAAACATACCTAGGTAGGCTCAGGAGCTTCTGATTGGTGGTTATACACATAAGCCTCATGTTATTGGCTTACCATTACAAGTTTCTGAAAAGCCTCCTTGTGCGTGCGATATGGTGACTATAAGCTCCATACCGCACAAAATCCAAGGGCTTCTTTCACGTGCTCGTGCACACTTTCCCCCATAGACATCAATGGGGAGAGAGTGTTAGAAAAAACCTAACAACTGAAGCGCGGAATGGCGATCGCCGTATCGCAACCCCATTAATGTCTATGGGGAAAAAAAGTTATGTTTAAACCTAACACCCTGACATAAAAGCCAAGTCAAACACCCCTAATCTGCCGCCCCCGACATCACGACACCCAAATAAAGTTATTAACCCCTAATCTGCCTCCTCCAACATCGATGACACCTAAATAAAGTTATTAACACCTAATCTGCCGCTCCCAACATCGCCGCCACTAATAAAAGTTATTAACCCCTATTATTCCGCTCCCCGACATCGACGCCACTATAATAAAGTTATTAACCCTATTGCCCCGCACCCCAACATCACCGACACTATAATAAAGCTATTAACCCCTATTCCGCCGCTTCCCGACATCGCTGCCACTAAATAAAGTTATTAACCCCTAGACCTCTGGCCTCCCACATCACTGCTACTAGATAAACCTATTAACCCCTAAACCGCCAGCCCCCCACATCGCAAAAAACTAAATTAAACTATTAACCCCTAAACCTAATAGCCCCCTAACTTTAAATTAAATTTACAATATCCTTATCTTAAAATAAATAAAAATTTACCTGTGAAATTAAAAAAACATAAGTTTAAACTAACAATTAACCTAACATAACTATTATACTAAACTATTACACTAAAATTAAAATAACTACCAATTAAATAAAGTAAATTACACATTAAATACAAAAACTAACACTACGAAAAAAAATTAAGTCTAAAATTCCAAAAAATAAAAAATTCCCAAAAATTACAAACACTAAATTATGAAAAATAACAAACGGCTAGATTACGAGTTTTGCGTTAAGTGCGGTGCGGTACTAACTTGCAAGTTATTGTCACCGCTCACTTACCTACAGCGCTGGTATTACAGGATTACAAAAACCCGGTGTTAGCAGGCAAGAAGTGAGCGTAGAGAAAAATTGAGATCCATACTGCACTCCAATACCAGCGCTGCGGTGAGCTAGTTTTAAGTGCTCGTGCACGATTTCCCCATAGACATCAAGGGGAGAGCCGGTGTTCTGTGAAGGGACCGAACTTTGTAAAAGAGCGAACCATGTCACTTCCTGTGATGTCATCAGCTGTTGCTCTCATTTTGCTCCTAATGCGCATGCGTGCCAGCGTCATCACATACCTGGCCGCATACGTCACGATGAAACTATGTAGACTTGTGAAATTCTGAAACCATTGTATAGCGCATGCGTGGACTTTTCTATCACAAATGGGGGTGTTTTATTGAATGATGTTTATTCAACACTGTGGGGCATATGTATCAAGCTCCATATGGAGCTTGATGCCCCGTGTTTCTGGCGAGTCATCAGACTCTCCAGAAACAGCAGTTATGAAGCAGCGGTCACAAAGACCACTGCTCCATAACCTGTCCGTCTGCTCTGAGCAGGCGGATAGACATCGCAACAATACAACCCGATCGAGTACGTATTGCTCGCCGTATTCAGCAAAGTCTGGCGGACCTGATCCGCACTGGCGGATCAGGTCCGCCAGACTTTCATAACTAGAGGAATGTATGTGCATTATGGTGTGAAACAGAAATAAATGTATAGTTATTTAAAAATATTTATTTATATATAACTTCAAAAACATACAAACATTCAAAGCACTTGACTTTATGTTTACTGTAAAATACGATATCCGAGTGGCTGTGTGTCATGCAGGGACGAATAAACATAGTTCCATGTTTGAGGTTATATATAAATAAATATTTTTAAATAACTATACATTTATTTCTGTTTGACACCATAATGCACATACAGTGTTGTATAAACATCGTTCCATAAAACACCCCCATTTGTGATAGAAAAGTCCACGCATGCGCTATACAATGGTTTCAGAATTTCACAAGTCTAAATAGTTTTACCGTGACGTATGCGGCCAGGAATGTGATGAGACTGGCACGCATGCGTATTAGGGGCAAAATGAGAGCAACAGCTGATGAAACGTCACAGGAAGTGACATGGTTCGCTCTTTTGAAAAATTAGGTTCCTTCACAGAACACCGGCTGAAAAAAGTCTAACACCTGCAATAAAGGAGCATAAAGCTCCGTAACGCAGCCCCATTGATTCCTATGGGGAAAGAAAATTTATGTTTACACCTAACACCCTAACATAAACCGAGTCTAAACACCCCTAATGTTACACTTATTAACCCCTAATCTGCCGCCCCCGACATCGCCGACACCTACATTATACTTATTAACCCCTAATCTGCCGCTCCAGACATAGTCGCCACTATAATAAACATATTAACCCCTAAACCGCCGTACTCCCGCATCGCAAACACTAGTTAAATTTTATTAACCCCTAATCTGCCACCCCTAACATCGCCGCCACTTATCTACATTTATTAACCCCTAATCTGCCGCTCCGGACATCGCCGCCACTATAATAAACATATTAACCCCTAAACCGCCATACTCCTGAATCGCAAACACTAGTTACATTTTAATAACCCCTAATCTGCCGCCCCTAACATCGCCGCCACCTACCTACATTTATTAACCCCTAATCTGCTGCCCCAATGTCTCCACCACTATACTAAATTTATTAACCCTTAAACCTAACCCTAAGTCTAACCCTAACACCCCCTAACTTTAATGTAATTAAAATAAATCTAAATAAAACCTACTATTAATAACTAAATAATTCCTATTTAAAACGAAATACTTACCTATAAAATAAACCCTAAGCTAGCTACAATATGACTAATAGTTACATTGTATCTAGCTTAGGTTTTATTTTTATTTCACAGCTAAATTTGTATTTATTTTAACTAGGTAGACTAGTTAGTAAATAGTTATTAACTATTTACTAACTACCTAGCTAAAATAAATACAAAATTACCTGTAAAATAAAACCTAACCTGTCTTACACTAACACCTAACCTTACACTACAATTAAATAAATTACATAAATTAAATACAATTAACTAATTTACAAAAAAAACAAACACTAAATTACACAAAATAAAAAAAGAAATTATCAGATATTTAAACTAATTACACCTAATCTAATAGCCCTATAAAAAAAAACACAAAAAAAAAACCCTAGCCTAAACTGAACTACCAATAGCCCTTAAAAGGGCGTTTTGCGGGGCATTGTCCCAAAGAAATCAGCTCTTTTACCTGAAAAAAAAATACAAACAACCCCCCAACAGTAAAACCCACCAACCACACAACCAACCCCCCAAATAAAATCCTAACTAAAAAACCTAAGCTCCCCATTGCCAGGAAAAGGGCATTTGGACGTGCATTGCTCTTAAAAGGGCATTAAGCTCTTTTTCCGCCCAAACCCTAATCTAAAAATAAAACCCACTCAATAAACCCTTAAAAAAGCCTAACACTAACCCCCGAAGATCCACTTACTGTTTTTGAAGACCCGACATCCATCCTCAACGAAGCCGGCAGAAGTCCTCAACGAAACGGCAGAAGTCTTCATCCAGACGGCATCTTCTATGTTCATCCATACGGCGCGGAGCAGGTCCATCTTCAAGACATCCGGCGCGGAGCATCCTCTTCAATCGACGTCTTCTTGAACAATGAATTCTCCTTTAAATGACATCATCCAAGATGGCGTCCCTTGAATTCCGATTGGCTGATAGAATTCTAACAGCCAATCGGAATTAAAGGTGAAAAAATCCTATTGGCTGATGCAATCAGCCAATAGGATTGAGCTTCAATCTTATTGGCTGATCCAATCAGCCAATAGGCTTGATCTCACATTCTATTGGCTGATTGGAACAGCCAATAGAATGCGAGCTAAATCGTATTGGCTGATTGAATCAGCCAATAGGATTTTTTAACCTTTACTTTCCGATTGGCTGATAGAATTCTATCAGCCAATCGGAATTCAAGGGACGCCATCTTGGATGACGTCATTTAAAGGAGAATTCATTGTTCAAGAAGACATCGATTGAAGAGTATGCTCCGCGCCGGATGTCTTGAAGATGGACCCGCTTCGCATGGATGAAGATAGAAGATGCCATCTGGATGAAGACTTCTGCCCGATTGGATGAAGACTTCTGCCCGGTTGGATGAAGACTTCTGCTGCTTCGTTGAGGACTTCTGCCGGCTTTGTTGAGGATGGATGTCGGGTCTTCAAAAACTGTAAGTGGATCTTTGTGGGTTAGTGTTAGACTTTTTTAAGGGTTTATTGGGTGGGTTTTATTTTTAAATTAGGGTTTGGGCGGAAAAGAGCTAAATGCCCTTTTAAGGGCAATGCCCATCCAAATGCTCTTTTCAGGGCAATGGGGAGCTTAGTTTTTTTAGTTCGGATTTTATTTGGGGGGTTGGTTGTGTGGGTGGTGGGTTTTACTGTTGGGGGGTGTTTGTATTTTTTTTTTACAGGCAAAAGAGCTGATTTCTGTGGGGCAATGCCCCACAAAAGGCCCTTTTAAGGACTATTGGTAGTTTAGTTTAGGCTAGGGTTTTTTTTTTATTTTGGGGGGGCTTTTTTTATTTTGATAGGGCTATTAGATTAGGTGTAATTAGTTTAAATATCTGATAATTTCTTTTTTCATTTTTGTGTAATTTAGTGGGTTTTTTTTTTGTAATTTAGTTAATTGTATTTAATTTAAGTAATTTATTTAATTGTAGTATAAGGTTAGGTGTTAGTGTAAGACAGTTTAGGTTTTATTTTACAGGTACATTTGTATTTATTTTAGCTAGGTAGCTAGTAAATAGTTAATAACTATTTAGTAACTATTCTACCTAGTTAAAATAAATACAAACTTGCCTGTGAAATAAAAATAAAACCTAAGCTAGATACAATGTAACAGTTATATTGTAGCTAGCTTAGGGTTTATTGTACAGGTAAGTATTTAGTTTTAAATAGGAATTATTTAGTTATTAATAGTAGGGTTTATTTAGATTTATTTTAATTACATTAAAGTTAGTGGGTGTTAGGGTTAGGGTTAGACTTAGGGGTTAATAAATGTAGGTAGGTGGCGACGATGTTAGGGGTGGCAGATTAGGGGTTAATAATATTTAACTAGTGTTTGCAATGCGGGAGTATGGTGGTTTAGGGGTTAATATGTTTATTATAGTGGCAGCGATGTCCGTAGTGGCAGATTAGGGGTTAATCATTTTATTTTAGTGTTTGCAATGCGGGAGGGCCTCGGTTTAGGGGTTAATAGGTAGTTTATGGGTGTTAGTGTACTTTGTAACACTTTAGTTATGAGTTTTATGTTACAGCTTTGTAGCGTAAAACTCATAACTACTGACTTTCAGTTTACTGTATGGATCTTGAAATTTTAGGCTGTACCGCTCACTTTTTGTCCTCCCAGGCAGACTCGTAATACCGGCGCAAAGGAAGTCCCATTGAAAAAGGACTTTTTGAAAGCTGCAGTAGTTACGTTGCGTTACGGCCAGAAAAGTGTGCAGTGCCCCTAAACCTGCAAGACTCGTAATACCAGCGGTAGTAAAAAAGAGCCTTAACGCTGCTTTTTCACTCATACCCGCAAAACTCATAATCTAGCTGAAAATTATCCAAAATAAAAACAATTACACCTAATCTAATAGCCCTATAAAAATTAAAAAGCCCCCCAAAATAAAAAAACCTAACCTACAATAAACTACCAATAGCCCTTAAAAGGGCCTTTTGTAGGGCATTGCCCAAAATAAATCAGCTTTTTTACCTGTAAAAAATATAAACACCCCCCCAACAGTAAAACCCACCCAACCAACTCTCCAAAATAAAAAACCTAACTCTAACAAAAACCTAAGCTACCCATTGCCCTGAAAAGGGCATTTGCATGATCATTGCCCTTAAAAGGGCATTCAGCTCTTTTCCATTGCCCTTAAAAGGGCATTTAGCTCTTTTAAAAAAAGCCCAAACCCTAATCTAAAAAAAAACCCCACCTAAAAAAACTAAAAAAAAACTAACACTAACCCCCGACAACCCACTTACAGTTTCCGAAGTCCGGACATCCTGGCGGCGAGAAGTCTTCATCCATCCAGGCGGTGTCTTCTATTTTCATCCCAGCGGCGTCTTCTATCTTCATCCCGATGGCACGGAGAGGGTCCATTCTTGAAGACATCCAGCGCTGAGCGTCTTCTTCATACGGTCACTGTATTTGACTTTTTTTTCCCTGCAAAACCATTAATGAAAAAAATACTTGTAATAAACAATGAAAATGACTGATTGTGATAGTGTTGTCATTGATGGATACCAAGAGAATTAAGCAAACTAGATAAAAGAAGTAAGTTAGAAAATAAAAATAATGCAAAATATATACATGTGTGGTCTTAGCTTTATCAGAGGTTTCCAATGAATACATTTTGAGATTTTCTTTCTACAGTTAGAAAACTACAAGTTGGTGAATGTGATAATATTGTATATACTTTTTTTGTAACTGTATTATGTCTTAATTCTCTGAATAAATAGCTAGTTAAAGCTGTTATCCACTGAAAGCTGTTTTTATACCAAGTAAATAAAAAAGCAAAGGCTCTATTTCTGTTTAAATAGAGTGATAGCAAAAATACTTAAAAAATTCTCCAGTACTTTGAGCACATTTTTTTCCAAAACCAGTCAGGATAAAAGTGACATTACTTGCACGTGCACATACATATGCCTTGTAGTGATGTCGCAAATTATTCGCCGGCGAATAGTTCCCGGCGAACATAGCTTGTTCGCGTTCGCAACGGCGGGCGAATATATGCGATGTTCGATCCGCCCCCTATTCGTCATCATTGAGTAAACTTTGACCCTGTATCTCACAGTCTGCAGACACATTCCAGCCAATCAGCAGCAGACCCTCCCTCCCAGACCCTCCCAGCTCCTGGACAGCAGCCATTTTAGATTCATTCGGAAGCTGCATTCTTAGTAATAGGAGGGACAGTGTAGCTGCTGCTGATTTAATAGGGAAATTGATAGCTAGGCTAGTGTATTCAGTGTCCACTACAGTCCTGAAGGACTCATCTGATCTCTGCTGTAAGGACAGCACCCCAAAAAGCCCTTTTTAGAGCTAGAACATCAGTCTGTTTTTTTTTTTCCTGTGTAATCTAATTGCAGTTGCCTGCCTGCCAAGCCACTTGCCCAGTGCCACCACTCATATCTGGTGTAACATTAGTGTAAATTTAAAAAACAACAACACTTTTTTGACTGTGAAACATCAGTCTGCTAGTGTAATCTAATTGCAGTTGCCTGCCTGCCAGCGTGTGTGCCAGGCCCACTTGCCCAGTGCCACCACTCATATCTGGTGTAACAGTAGTGTAAATTTAAAAAAAAAACTTTTTTGACTGTGAAACATCAGTCTGCTAGTGTAATCTAATTGCAGTTGCCTGCCTGCCAGCTTGTGTGCCAAGCCCACTTGCCCTGTGCCACCACTCATATCTGGTGTAACAGTAGTGTAAATTTAAAAAAAAAAACTTTTTTGACTGTGAAACATCAGTCTGCTTGTGTAATCTAATTGCAGTTGCCTGCCTGCCAGCGTGTGTGCCAGGCCCACTTGCCCAGTGCCACCACTCATATCTGTTGTAACAGTAGTGTAAATTTAAAAAAAAACTTTTTTGACTGTAAAACATCAGTCTGCTAGTGTAATCTAATTGCAGTTGCCTGCCTGCCAGCGTGTGTGCCAGGCTCACAGCGTATACTGTGCCCACTTGCCCAGTGCCACCACTCATATCTGGTGTAACAGTAGTGTAAATTTAAAAAAAAAAAAACTTTTTTGACTGTGAAACATCAGTCTGCTAGTGTAATCTAATTGCAGTTGCCTGCCTGCCAGCGTGTGTGCCAGGCCCACTTGCCCAGTGCCACCACTCATATCTGTTGTAACAGTAGTGTAAATTTAAAAAAAAACTTTTTTAACTGTGAAACATCAGTCTGCTAGTGTAATCTAATTGCAGTTGCCGGCCAGCCAGCGTGTGTGCCAGGCTCACAGCGTATACTGTGCCCACTTGCCCAGTGCCACGACTCATATGTGGTGTAACAGTAGTGTAAATTTAAAAAAAAACTTTTTTGACTGTGAAACATCAGTCTGCTTGTGTAATCTAATTGCAGTTGCCTGCCTGCCAGCGTGTGTGCCAGGCCCACTTGCCCAGAGCCACCACTCATATCTGTTGTAACAGTAGTGTAAATTTTAAAAAAAAAACTTTTTTGACTGTGAAACATCAGTCTGCTAGTGTAATCTAATTGCAGTTGCCTGCCAGCGTGTGTGCCAGGTTCACAGCATATACTGTGCCCACTTGCCCAGTGCCACCACTCATATCTGGTCTAACAGTAGTGTAAATTTTAAAAAAAAACTTTTTTGACTGTGAAATATCAGTCTGCTTGTGTAATCTAATTTCAGTTGCCTGCCTGCCAGCGTGTGTGCCAGGCCCACTTGCCCAGTGCCACCACTCATATCTATTGTAACAGTAGTGTAAATTTAAGAAAAAAAACTTTTTTGACTGTGAAACATCAGTCTGCTAGTGTAATCTAATTGCAGTTGCCTGCCTGCCAGCATGTGTGCCAGGCTCACAGCGTATACTGTGCCCACTTGCCCAGTGCCACCACTCGTATCTGGTGTAACAGTAGTGTAAATTTAAAAAAAAAAAACTTTTTTTACTGTGAAACATCAGTCTGCTTGTGTAATCTAATTGCAGTTGCCTGCCTGCCAGCGTGTGTGCCAGGCCCACTTGCCCTGTGCCACCACTCATATCTGGTGTAACAATAGTGTAAATTTAAAAAACTCCCAACTTTTTTGAGTGTGAAACATCAGTCTGCTAGTGTAATCTAATTGCAGTTGCCTGCCTGCCAGCGTGTGTGCCAGGCCCACTTGCCCAGTGCCACCACTCATATCTGGTGTAACAGTAGTGTAAATTTAAAAAAAAAAACTTTTTTGACTGTGAAACATCAGTCTGCTAGTGTAATCTAATTGCAGTTGCCTGCCTGCCAGCGTGTGTGCCAGGCTCACAGCGTATACTGTGCCCACTTGCCCAGTGCCACCACTCATATCTTGTTTAATAGTAGTGTGTGTACATTTAAAACAAAAAAAACTTTTTGGACTGTGAAACATCAGTCTGCTTTTTTGTGTCAGCCTCACAGCGTATACTGTGCCCACTTGCCCAGTGCCACCACTCATATCTTGTTTAATAGTAGTGTAAGTGTACATTTAAAAAAAAAAAAAACTGTAAACATCAGGAAGGAGTCCCCAAGGAGTAGGCCTGTATCACAGGGCTGAACCAGAGGGAGGATTGAAATCCGTAGTAGCGGCAATACCGACCGGACAGGAGACAGCTAATCTCCAAGAGAGAGCTTACCGGAGGTGAGACCGATACAGAGCAATTAAACTACGCTAAAAAGAAAGTTAAGACACATATTGCAAACGACACCTGTTAGCAGCTGCTGAACCCCAAACACCAAAAGCAAATATTTTTGGCCCCACTATATTATAATATATTATAGTATATGAAATTGATCCTGCTAAAATACTGAGTTGGCCTGTTTGATACGATTGCTAACACACACTGACTGTTTGTTAAACACAAGGCCTTGGGATAATAATACCAACTGCGTCACAGCTTGCAGTCTAGACATCAGAGGAGGAAATCATTTACAGACACCAGCCTTCATTATGGCAAGTAAGCGACCACACCGCATTGATAAACACCCCAAAGGATCTAACATAAATGGGGGAAAGTTGAACAACTTTTTTAAACCCTGTGAGATAGCTTCCTCAGGAGATTCTGACCCTTCCTCGCAGACTGAAATAGGGGACAAAGATAGACCAGAACAGCATTTAGGAGAAACTGATAATAATAACAGCATAACTAGAGCAGATCTGAAGGCTCTACCCTCTAAAGAGGATTTCTCCTCATTCATGAAGCAAGTTAGCAGGGTTATAAAAGAAGGACTGGCAGACATTAAAAAAGATGTGGCAGATATGGGGAACAGAATACTACAAATAGAAGAGCAGGTGGAGGAAAACACACAGTCAGCTATGTCTATGACTACAGAATTACAACATCAAAACTCAACCATAATACAGCTACAAGAACAGGTTGAGGACCTGGACAATAGAGGCCGCCGCCAAAACCTGCGAATTCGTGGGGTCCCAGAGGACATCCAATCCGCCCAGATCCCATCATACCTTCAAAACCTATTTAAGTTCCTATTGAGAACAGAAGGAGATGAAAGAATCAGCCTAGACAGAGCACATAGGGCGTTAAGACCTAAACCCTCAGCTACAGCACCTCCCAGGGATATCATACTCAGATGCCACAAGTATTCTGACAAAGAAAGAATAATACAAGCGGCTAGGAAGCAAACACCAATATCCTTTGGAGAAGATTCACTTCAGATCTTTGCAGACCTTAGCCCTATCACTTTGGCAAAAAGAAAAGAAGCGAGATACTTAACACTGCACCTGAGAGATTTGAATATACCCTATAGATGGGGATTTCCCTTCTCAATCAGAGTCAATAAAGGAGACAAGACCTACATATATAAAAATGCAGAAGATCTGGAGCAGTTTTGCACACAATTGAACATCCCCCAGCCCACTCTACCAAGACTCACGGATGACAGAAATGTTCAACACCTGCAAAATACATCAGCCCCTAAGCCACAGCGTCAGGAATGGTCCATGGTCGCGAAGAAGAGAAGAAAGCCATCTGCACTACAGGCAGACACACCTGGTCCCTCACGAGAATCACCCTGAACATTGACATTTGTTATCATGCTGAAAGACTAAGTATTATTTCTTGCTCAATAGGACTGAGTTTAAAATTGATAATCTCAATTAGTTGTTATTTTATAAATGTTTGATTTACTTTTCAAATAGCCCGCCTGGAAGGATCGGCATCGCTGGGTGCCTACTACCCCCTCCCCCAATTTACACGGAGTTGGATATGAGTGCAATGATCAGCCAGGTTATTTTGTTGGCTTGGTGGTTGTCTCATAGATCAATTCCCTTACTTAGGAAAAAGTTCAGATTATGTTGTTTTCATTTTATTTATTCTTATGTATGTTCTAACATTGTGCTCACATTTTTTAGTGTACCAATCGCCAGCAGCTTGTGCCTTTTACTTATCTTATCATGCATCTACTCTTTCTACGCAACCCCTTGTGTTTGGGAGGGGACCTCCGGGACAGTCCAGGTAAGACTAAGCAATCATTACAGCACACACATTAGACACCAAGAGAATGGCTGATCCCCTAATTAATATAGTTACACAAAACGTCAAGGGGTTAAACTCTCCTACAAAACGCTCTATAGCCCTGAGAGCCTTATCGAAACATAAAGACTCTATAATATTTTTGCAAGAGACTCACTTTGTTAGTGGAGTGGAACCCAAATTTAAATCAAGAGACTTCCCAATGGGTTATTTTAACTCTCATAGCACCAAGAAAAACGGGGTAGGAATCTTATTTCATAAGAGTTTACATTTTCAATTACAGAACAAAATTACTGACACGGAGGGCAGAATACTGCTCTTAGTAGGGCTTCTATACAATACCCCAATTACAGTTGTAAATGTTTACGCCCCCAATAACAGAAGGCAAAAATTTTACAAACACCTTCTAGACTTAGTTCTAGAACACAAGAAGGGACTTTTGATACTGGGAGGAGACATGAATGTGACAATTGACTCCACTCTAGACACATCGACAGGATCACCCCTTTCTGACACAAGACCTCCGAATGCAGTTCTTAAATGTTTGGAGGTCCTAGGACTATTAGATACATGGCGTATTCTACACCCAACCCAAAGGAATTACACGTTCTATTCCCACCCATGGTCGGTATATACACGTATTGACCACCTTTATTTGGACAGAGCTTATGTGGCACAACTCAGAGAAGCAGACATAACGCCCACGGTTTGGTCAGATCACTCGGCAGTTTCCATGCAACTGACCTGGCCAAACAAACCGAATACACAATTTATATGGAGAATGGATGACTCCCTACTTCATTACCCATCCTCTGAAAAATGCATCAGGCAAACACTGACGGAATATTTTCAGTTTAATCAGACACCAGGGATGACCCCAGACTGCTTATGGGAGGCACACAAAGCAGTGATCAGGGGGGAATGCATTAAATTGTCGGCCCACAGAAGGAGGTCATATAACACTGCAATAAACAGATTAACTTCCCAAATACACCACCTAGAGCTGCTACATAAAAATAACCCTAAGGGACAAACAGAATACGCTCATCTAATGAAGAGCAGACAGGAGCTGAATGTCATTCTAACGAGGGAATCTCAAAGGAAGGCTCTTTCTCTTAGAAAGACATACTTTTATGAGAGTAATAGAGCTGGCCCTTTTTTAGCAAAACTACTAAAAGCTCAAACTAGAGCCTCCCAAATAGATAAACTTCATACCACAGACAATAGACCCATCTATGACAGTAAAGAAATAGCTAACCTCTTCGGGGACTACTATGCTAAGCTTTATAACTTGGACTCCGACCCCTCCCCAGAACACCAGACTCGAATGAGAGATTATATTAAACAGGCTAACCTCCCTAAATTGACACAAACCCAAATTGACAAACTGGACAGCCCTATAACAAAACAAGAAATATTAAAAATTATAAAAGAGCTTCCCACAGGTAAAAGCCCAGGGCCAGACGGCTTCACCAATATATATTATAAGAAGTTCAGACAAATTCTAGCTCCCCATCTCTTATCATTTTTTCACGCACTTGACGAGACAAATAATATGCCCACTAATTCCTTATTGGCACACATTACTGTGATACCGAAACCAGGTAAAATCCCAACAGATCCAAGCAGTTACCGCCCAATATCACTCTTAAACACCGATGTAAAAATATTTGGGAAAATACTGTCAAACAGACTCAATGACATCATACAAGACATAATTCACACGGATCAGGTGGGATTTGTTCCTAAAAGAGAGGCGAGGGACAACACCATTAGAGTGTTGTCCCTCATGAACTATGCCAAACAAAATAGAATACCAGCGGTTTTAATAGCGACAGATGCTGAAAAAGCATTTGACCGCATAAATTGGGGATTTTTAAAAGAGACGCTTTTAACGATAGGCTTAAGTCCCACAACAATATCACGAATATTTAGTTTATACGCCCACCCCTCCGCCCAGATTAAAGTTAATGGAGTTTTATCAGACAAGTTTACAATCAGCAATGGGACACGACAGGGCTGCCCGCTTTCCCCCACCTTATTTATATTAATGATGGAAGTACTAGCAGCCAGAGTCAGAACAAACCCAAACATTCAGGGAATAACCATTGGCCCGCATGACTTTAAGATTGCTCTATACGCGGACGATGTCCTTTTTACAATAACTTACCCCTTACAGTCGATTCCTGCTACTTTGTCCGAAATCACTGAATTTGGTCGCTATTCAAATTTTAAGATAAATTTACAAAAGTCAGAAATTCTCAACATTTCCCTTCCTCAACCAGCATTTATGAATCTGTCATCTATCTGCCCCCTTCAACTCCAAACCAAAACTCTGAAATACCTAGGTATTCAGCTATCCCCGGATAAAAAAGTTTTATTTGAGAACAATTATACTCCCCTATTGCATAACATATCGAGAGACCTACAACAATGGGCGTCCAAGCCCATCTCGTGGTGGGGGAGGATTCAATGTATAAAGATGACAACTCTTCCAAGGATATTGTATATTTTACAGACACTCCCTATGACCCTCCCAAAATGGTATCAGACCAGACTACAAAAACATATCAATACCTTTATTTGGGGAGCGAGTAAACCCAGGATTAATAAAGAAACAATGTACAGAACTTTGGTCAATGGAGGTCTGGGTGTCCCCTGTATATCGGTATACTTGGAAGCAGTTACACTTCAGAGGGTCTTAGATTGGCATGGAGCGAGGGAGTCAAAGGCTTGGGTAGCAATTGACTCACACATACTGAGAGTTCCCAGGGTGGGTTCATTATGTTGGATACCGAAACATCTGCGGCCCCCACAATGTATGAACCTAGAGCTGCACAAACAGATGTTCGACTCTTGGGATAAAATAATAGCTAATAATCCGCATATTACGGGGATTAGATCACCCCTGTTCCCTATTCCCACTAATGCAGAGTTAATAGGGGGTTTAGATAGTGGACAACAACGCCTAACGGAATGGGGCTTCACAACACCATTAGTAGACTTTACACAGAACAAGAAAATCAAACCCAGGGAAGATATCAAAAACATCGCAAATGGGAGCTATGCGAGATGGCTCAAGTACCATCAATTGGTTCACTTTATTCACATATCCCCTCATAGAGCTGACTACCTGAGAGACTTGACAGCCTTTGAGCAATTGTGCCTCAAAGAAGAGACAACACCACACTCTCTATCACTCTCAAGAAAAATGCTGCAGACACCGCAAAACACACGACTCCCCACATATACCACCAAATGGCACAACGATCTGAACCTAGAATTAGGAACAGAGGACTGGACAAAGATATTCAAAAATACCAAAAAATCTTCCACATCTCCACAAATAATAGAGCTCAATATTAAGGTTCTGACGCGATGGTACCTGACACCAACAAGGTTACACTCAATTTATCCAGGTACGAGCGATAGATGCTGGAGAGGGTGTGGGCATAGAGGAAGTTATTTGCATATGTGGTGGAGTTGCGACAGAGTTAGGCCATTGTGGGAGGGTATAGAGATACATTTCAGAAAAATTTTGACAGACAGCTTCAAACTGACACAAAACATAGCTCTACTAAATGACAAACCAAATACCACCTGTACACTGAGACTTGGGCTCCTACAACTGGGATTAAACGGAGCCAAAGCCCTGATTGCGCATAAATGGAAATCACCAGATATACCCTCTATACCAGTATGGAGATTGAAAGTCTCTAGTCTCCTGTCCTTAGAGGAATATGGCTATTTAAAAAGACACAAATTAAACACATTAGCTGATATACACTTCATTTGGGAAGAATCACTACCGCCATCACAGAGACAATTAGTGCAATAGACGAAGTGCCGGGGGTCCCCACCTAGATACTCTATGATCTAGGTAACCTGTTACTCCATTCATACATCATTTAAGGTTAAAGATAGTT
This sequence comes from Bombina bombina, assembly GCF_027579735.1. Taxonomy (NCBI): domain Eukaryota; kingdom Metazoa; phylum Chordata; class Amphibia; order Anura; family Bombinatoridae; genus Bombina; species Bombina bombina. Next base: position 1,130,510,072 of record NC_069504.1, read on the forward strand.
AGCAAAACATGTGAGATGGTAGATCTTGAGATAATTTATTTTGCACTTGTGAGCACAGGAAAATATTGTGAGAATGTTATGTATTATTTTATTTTGTTTGGTTTTATTTAAAGGTTTGTTCAATATCATCATCTGTACTGAATATAATAATGCAGACTTTGGAATACTGTACTTTGAAAATTTACATTGACTTAATATCTGTATTGTTGTACATTCTCCAATAAACAGATGTAATAAAAAAAAAAAAAAAAAAAAAAAAAAAACTTTTTGGACTGTGAAACATCAGTCTGCTTTTTTGTGTCCGGCTCACAGTGTATACTGTGCCCACTTGCCCAGTGCCACCACTCATATCTTGTTTAATAGTAGTGTAAGTGTACATTTAAAACAAAAAAAACTTTTTGGACTGTGAAACATCAGTCTGCTTTTTTGTGTCAGGCTCACAGCATATACTGTGCCCACTTGCCCAGTGCCACCACTCATATCTTGTTTAATAGTAGTGTAAGTGTACATTTAAAACAAAAAAAACTTTTTGGACTGTGAAACATTAGTCTGCTTTTTTGTGTCAGGCTCACAGCGTATACTGTGCCCACTTGCCCAGTGCCACCAATCATATCTTGTTTAATAGTAGTGTAAGTGTACATTTAAAAAAAAATGACAGGCAGAGGCAGGCCACCCCGCAGGTGCCGTTGTGGTCGTGGTGCTGTGATTCCCTTTGGCCCTAGAATAATGCCCAGTGTTCAGAGGCCACGTACCATGAACTTGAAAAGTTCTGAGGACATAGTTGACTTTTTAACACAGGACACCCAATCTTCTATAGCTTCCGCTCCGACCCTTGACGCACCATCCTCCTCCAGCTTATCTTCGAGCACCTCTCAAGTTACCACTCGCCTGCCTGCCGCCACCACCAACACTAGCACCACAGCCGTTTCCCTTGATCTGTCAGAGGAGTTATTTACACATCAGTTGGAAGAAATGAGTGATGCGCAACCATCATTGACAGAGGATGTAGATAACAGTGATATGTCTCAGTCAGGCAGCATTACAGACATGGACGTACGGTGTGATGATGATGATGTTGTACCATCTGCTGCTTCCTTTGTTGATTTGTCAGATACAAGTGAAGCGGTTGATGATGACGATGCGTCCGTGGATGTCACGTGGGTGCCCGCTAGAAGAGAAGAAGAACAGGGGGAAAGTTCAGATGGGGAGACAGAGAGGAGGAGGAGGAGACGAGTTGGAAGCAGGGGGAGGTGGTCGCAAGGAGCTAGTGGCACAGCCAGACAGCATGCATCGGCACCCGGGGTCATCCAGACAGCACGCCAATCAACGCATGCTGTTGCCACCACCAGAATGCCGTCATCACAGAGCTCAGCAGTGTGGCATTTTTTTTGTTTGTCTGCTTCTGACAACAGCGATGCCATTTGCAACCTGTGCCAAAAGAAACTGCTTTGCGAAGGCACATGATCACACATCACAAACGCCTATGGGATCAACACATGAGTACAAGCAGCACACAAACTTAAAGCCGCCATCCTCCTCCTGGTCCAGCATCTTCAGCCACGTCAACCACTGCTGTCCTCCTTGCCCCCTCTTAACCATCCACCTCTCCGTCTCTCTTCCGGAGCATTTCCTGCTCATCTGCCCACAGTCAGGTGTCTGTCAAGGACATGTTTGAGCGTAAGAAGCCAATGTCACAAAGTCACCCCCTTGCCCGGTGTCTGACAGCTGGTTTGTCTGAACTCTTAGCCCGCCAGCTTTTACCATACAAGCTGGTGGAGTCTGAGGCGTTCAAAAAATTTGTAGCTATTGGGACACCGCAGTGGAAGGTACCCGGCCGAAATTTCTTTGCACAAAGGCAATCCCAAACCTGTACTCGATTGTGCGAAAGGAAGTAATGGCATGTCTGGCACACAGTGTTGGGGCAAGGGTCCATCTGACCACTGATAGCTGGTCTGCAAAGCATGGTCAGGGTAGGTATATCACCTACACTGCGCATTGGGTAAACCTGCAGAGGAGTTGGTGACACTGCCACGACTTGCAGGCAGGCCTGCTGCCATCTCCTCTACTCCTACTCCATCCTCTTCCATAACCTCCTCAGCTGAGTTCTCTTCTGCTGCTGCGTCTTGCTCCACATCAACTGCACCCCCCCAGCTCCCCAGGTACTATTCCACATCCCGGATACGGCAGTGTCACGCCGTCTTGGGGTTGACTTGCCTGAAAGCAGAGAGTCACACCGGACCAGCACTCCTGTCCGCCCTGAACGCACAGGTGGATTAGTGGCTGACTCCGCACCAACTGGAGATCGGCAAAGTGATTTCTGACAACGGAAGTAATTTGGTGGCGGCATTAAAATTGGGCAAGTTGACACATGTGCCATGCATGGCACATGTGTGTAATCTGATCGTACAACGCTTTGTGCATAAGTACCCAGGCTTACAGGACGTCCTGAAGCAGGTCAGGAAGGTGTGTGGCCATTTCAGGTGTTCCTACATGGCCATGGCACACTTTTCAGATATCCAGCGGCAAAACAACATGCCAGTGAGGCGCTTGATTTGCGACAGCCCGACACGTTGGAATTCAACACTCCTAATGTTCGACCACCCGCTCCAACAAGAAAAAGCCGTTAACGAGTATTTGTATGACCGGGGTGCTAGGACAGCCTCTGTGGATCTGGGAATTTTTTTGCCACGTTACTGGACGCTCATGCGCAATGCCTGTAGGCTCATGCGTTCTTTTGAGGAGGTGACAAACCTAGTCAGTCATACCATTTGTTTTCTTCCTTGAGCATGCCCTGCGAAGAGTGCTGGATCAGGCCGTAGATGAGCGTGAAGAGGAAGAGTTGTGGTCACCATCACTACCAGAAACAGCCTTATCAGCATCGCTTGCTGGACCAGCGGCAACGCTGGAAGAGGATTGTGAGGAAGAGGAGTCAGAGGAGTAATGTGGCTTTGAGGAGGAGGAGGAAGACCAACCACAACAGGCATCCCAGGGTGCTCGTTGTCACCTATCTGGTACCCGTGGTGTTGTACGTGGCTGGGGGGAAGAAGATACCTTCAGTGAGATCACTGAGGATGAGGAACGGGACATGAGTAGCTCGGCATTCAACCTTGTGCAAATGGGGTCTTTCATGCTGTCGTGCCTGTTGAGGGACCCTCATATAAAAAAGATGAAGGAGCACGACCTGTACTGGGTGTCCACGCTACTAGACCCCCAGTATAAGCATAAAGTGCCTGAAATGTTACTGAATTACCGCAAGTCGGAAAGGATGCAGCAGTTCCAAAATAAATTAAAAAGTATGCTTTACACAGCGTATAAGGGTGATGTCACAGCACAATGGGAATCTAACAGGGGAAGAGATGAAAGTAATCCTCTGACTCCCACGACCACGCCGGCAAGGACAGGACGCTTTACAGATGTGTTGTTGATGGAGGACATGCGGAGCTTTTTAAGTCCTATGCATCGCCACAGCCCTTCGGGGTCCACCCTCAGAGAACGACTTGACCGACAGGTAGCAGACTACCTCGCCTTAACTGCAGATCTCGACACTCTGAGGAGCGATGAACCCCTTGACTACTGGGTGTGCAGGCTTGACCTGTGGCCTGAGCTATCCCAATTTGCGATAGAACTTCTGGCCTGCCCCGCTTCAAGTGTCCTGTCAGAAAGGACCTTCAGTGCAGCAGGAGGTATTGTCACTGAGAAGTCACCTAGGTCAAAAAAATCTAGATTACCTCACCTTCATTAAGATGAATGAGGGATGGATCCCAAAGGGACTGACATTGGGCGATACATTCGAGTTAAAAAGGCCTGATGACATGAGCTGCCTTGGACTAAAAATATTCCACATGCTGCTGTATTTTATCTTCGAATGCCGGATGACTTGCGTGACTTATCAGCCACCAACTAGGGTTCAAGACGCAATGTTTTAGGGCCCTTTCTGCCTGGGAAACAAACATCAATTTTTCTGGCCGCTGCTACAGCAGCGGCTGCAACAATACCTAATTTTTCAGGCATGTGTACATGCCAAATTTCTCTCGCCTCTGGTGCTGCACTGTGGCTTCAAAAACCACACCACTCATATCTGGTGGCACAGTAGATTGCACGCGCAGTGCCCCAAATTTGAAGTAGGAGGACCGACCAAGCATCTTTTTCCATCTCTCGGTTCCTAAAATCCATGCCATATACACGTCCCCTGATAGGGGACGTAACAGGGATTAAACTGATCAGAATAGTACTACTTAACACACCACTCATATCTGGTGGCACAGTAGATTGCACGCGCAGTGCCCCAAATTTGAAGTAGGAGGACCGACCAAGCATCTTTTTCCATCTCCCGGTTCCTAAAATCCATGCCATATACACGTCCCCTGACAGGGGACATAACAGGGATTAAACTGATCAGAATAGTACTACTTAACACACCACTCATATCTGGTGGCACAGTAGATTGCACGCGGTGCTCTGACAAAATGCAGAAGGACATTTGTCAGACGGACATTTGTCAGACGGACATTTGGCAGACGGACATTTGGCCGACAGACAGAAAGCTAAAGAATGTTCCGATTTCAGCCGAGGGCAGATACGTTCCAGAGTGCTCTGTTCTAATCAGAGCCTCGGGCGCCACAACTGCCTCTGGGAACCTTACCATGGGTCCCAGCCCGCACGTCTTGTAATTCTCTGTCTTGGAAATTATCTATCTATCAAATCTATCTATTTATCTATCAAATGTATCTATTGCATCTATTGATCTATCTATCTATCTAATCTATGTATCTATCTATCTATCTATCTATCTATCTATCAAATCTATCTATCTCGTGGCCGGACTGTTATCTGACAGCCACTTGTGTTTCGGCCATGCCATATACATATCCATGCCATATACACGTCCCCTGATAGGGGACGTAACAGGGATTAAACTGATCAGAAAAGTACTACTTAACACACCACTCATATCTGGTGGCACAGTAGATTGCACGCGCAGTGCCCCAAATTTGAAGTAGGAGGACCGACCAAGCATCTTTTTCCATCTCCCGGTTCCTAAAATCCATGCCATATACACGTCCCCTGATAGGGGACGTAACAAGGATTAAACTGATCAGAATAGTACTACTTAACATACCACTCATATCTGGTGGCACAGTAGATTGCACGCGGTGCTCTGACAAAATGCAGACGGACATTTGGCCGACAGACAGAAAGCTAAAGAATGTTCCGATTTCGGCCGAGGGCAGATACGTTCCAGAGTGCTCTGTTCTAATCAGAGCCTCGGGCGCCGCAACTGCCTCTGGGAACCTTACCATGGGTCACAGACCGCACGTCTTGTAATTCTCTGTCTGGGAAATTATCTATCTATCTATCAAATCTATCTATTTATCTATCAAATCTATCTATCTATCTATCATATCTATCAAATGTATCTATTGCATCTATTGATCTATCTATATAATCTATGTATCTATCTATCTATCTATCTATCAAATCTATCTATCTCGTGGCCGGACTGTTATCTGACAGCCACTTGTGTTTCGGCCATGACATATACATATCCATGCCATATACACGTCCCCTGATAGGGGACGTAACAGGGATTAAACTGATCAGAATAGTACTACTTAACACACCACTCATATCTGGTGGCACAGTAGATTGCACGCGCAGTGCCCCAAATTTGAAGTAGGAGGACCGACCAAGCATCTTTTTCCATCTCCCGGTTCCTAAAATCCATGCCATATACACGTCCCCTGATAGGGGACGTAACAGGGATTACAATGATAGGAATAGTACTACTTAGCACACCTTATAATAATGCAGAGAGAGGCAACGCAGAGAGAGGAGTCTGAAGAAGAGGAGTCAGAGGAGGAAGGTGGCTTTGAGGAGGTGGAAGACCAAACACAGCAGGCGTCCCAGGGGGCTTGTTGTCACCTTTTGGGGACCCTTGGTGTTGTACGTGGCTGGGTGGAGGAAGAGACCTTCAATTACATCAGTGAGGACAAGGAACGGGACATGGCTAGCTTGGTATCCAACCTTGTGCAAATGGGGAGTTTGCCGTTGTGCAAATGGACTGTTTGCGGTTGTTTGTGGTGCGTTAAAGGGACAGTCTAGGCCAAAATAAACTTTCATGATTCAGATAGAGCATATAATTTTAAACAATTTTCCAATTTACTTTTATCACCAATTTTGCTTTGTTCTCTTGGTGTTCTTAGTTGAAAGCTTAACCTAGGAGGTTCATATGCTAATTTCTTAGACCTTGAAGCCCACCTCTTTCAGATTGCATTTTAACAGTTTTTCACCACTAGTGGGTGTTAGTTCACGTATTTCATATAGATAACACTGTGCTCGTGCACGATAAGTTATCTGGGAGCAGGCACTGATTGGCTAGACTGCAAGTCTGTCAAAAGAACTGAAAAAAGGGGCAGTTTGCAGAGGCTTAGATACAAGATAATCTCAGAGGTTAAAAGTATATTATTATAAATGTGTTAGTTATGCAAAACTGGGAAATGGGTAATAAAGGGATTATCTATCTTTTAAAACAATAACAATTCTGGTGTAGACTGTCCCTTTAAACGGGGAGTTTGGTCTGTCACTGTGAAGCGGGCGTAACCCTTACACTACCTGATCGATACAACATCATAACTGATGTTTTAAAGCATGTTATTCCAAACAATTTAGGAATGTTAGGTGATTTATGCCCTTTATGGCTTAAAACCAGACTCTGCATCAACTATGTAATTTTCCGTGGGAGTTTTGCCATGGATCCCCCTCCGGCATACCACAGTCCAGGTGTTAGTACCCTTGAAACAACTTTTCCATCACTATTGTGGCCAGAAAGAGTCCCTGTGGGTTTTAAAATTCGCCTGCCTATTGAAGTCAATGGCGGTTCGCCAGGTTCGCCCGTTCGCGAACAGTTGCGGAAATTCGTGTCCGCCGTTCGCGAACGCAAATTTTTAGGTTCGCGACATCACTAATGCCTTGTGTTATTGCTTCACCTGTGTTCAGCTAGCTCCCACTACTGCATTGTTGCTCCTTTAACAAAAGATCAATCCGACACAGATCGATGCTTACGTCATTACAGATGTTCCAAATATACATTCGGCACTATTTGACACTCTTTCAAAGTTATCAAATAGTTACCCAGTACGCTCGCGGCTATTTCGGCCCAGCGTACTTGGTTTTCAATCCGCCACCCTGGAGGCCACGGATACCGTAAGAATCAATGGGAGTATGAAAGCAGTGAAAGCTCATGTTCGATGCTGCCAAATATCCCATTGATTTCTATGGTAGAGAACCAGTTACATTTACACCTAACACCCTAACATAAGTCCCGAGTCTAAACACCCCTAATCTGCCGCCCCGACATCGCCACCACTAAATAAAGGTATTAACCCCTATCCCACCGCTCTCGGACCCTGCCGCCACTAAATAAAGGTATTAACCCCTATCCCACCGCTCCCGGACCCAACCACCACTAAATAAAGATATTAACCCTTATCCCGCCGCTCTCGGACCCCGCCGCCACTAAATAAATGTATTAACCCCTATCCCACCGCTCCAGGACCCCACCGCCACTAAATAAAGGTATTAACGCCTATCCCGCCGCTCCCGGACCCCGCTGCCACAAAATAAATGTATTAGCCCCTATCCCGCCGCTCCCGGACCCCACTGCCACTAAATAAATGTATTAACCCCTATCCCACCGCTCCCGGACCCCGCCGCCACTAAATAAATGTATTAACCCCTAAACCCCTGGCTTCCCACATCATTACCATTAACTAAACCTATTAACCCCTAAACTGCCAGCCCCCACATCGCCATAAACTAGTAAAATAGTAAATTTTCAAATTTACTTTTATCACCAATTTTGCTTTGTTCTCTTGGTATTCTTAGTTGAAAGCTTAACCTAGGAGGTTCATATGCTAATTTCTTAGACCTTGAAGCCCACCTCTTTCAGATTGCATTTTAACAGCTTTTCACCACTAGTGGGTGTTAGTTCACGTATTTCATATAGATAACACTGTGCTCGTGCACGAGAAGTTATCTGGGAGAAGGCACTGATTGGCTAGACTGCAAGTCTGTCAAAAGAACTGAAAAAAGGGGCAGTTTGCAGAGGCTTAGATACAAGATAATCTCAGAGGTTAAAAGTATATTATTATAAATGTGTTAGTTATCCAAAACTGGGAAATGGGTAATAAAGGGATTATCTATCTTTTAAAACAATAAAAATTCTGGTGTAGACTGTCCCTTTAAACGGGGAGTTTGGTCTGTCACTGTGAAGCGGGCATAACCCTTACACTACCTGATCGATACAACATCATAACTGATGTTTTAAAGCACGTTATTCCAAACAATTTGGGAATGTTAGGTGATTTATGCCCTTTATGGCTTAAAACCAGACTCTGCATCAACTATGTAATTTTCCGTGGGAGTTTTGCCATGGATCCCCCTCCGGCATGCCACAGTCCAGGTGTTAGTACCCTTGAAACAACTTTTCCATCACTATTGTGACCAGAAAGAGTCCCTGTGGGTTTTAAAATTCGCCTGCCTATTGAAGTCAATGGCGGTTCGCCAGGTTCGCCCGTTCGCGAACAGTTGCGGAAATTCGTGTTCGCCGTTCGTGAACGCAAATTTTTAGGTTCGCGACATCACTAATGCCTTGTGTTATTGCTTCACCTGTGTTCAGCTAGCTCCCAGTACTGCATTGTTGCTCCTTTAACAAAAGATACCAAGAGAATGAAGCATATTAGATAATAGAATTGGGGAAAAAAAATAAAATTGTATGTTCTATCTGAATTATGTAAGAAAAATGTTCGGTTTCATCTCCCTTAAGTATTTGACTTTTTTTTTTCCTGCAAAACCATTGATGTAAAAAATACTTTTAATAAACAATGAAAATGACTGATTGTGATAGTGTTGTCATTGAAAGTGCTGCGGCCGTTCACACTGATAATTATTAGACAATACAGTGTAATCAACTCAAATTAAAAGCAAATTCAGTTTTAAAATGTCAAAAAAATGTTTTAAAATATTTGTTGATTCCTTTTTTTTTTAAATAAAATAACTTGTCATTTGACTAATTTATTTTGGGATGTTACAGATTTATCTGCACAAATACACAGCTTTGAATCCTTCTACACAATACAACTGTATCTTTGCCATAGGATGCAAAATAGTCATAACTGCTGCATTTAGCAAATCCAAATACAGCTATTGGGGGATATTTTTCAAGTCGTCAACAGCAAATACGCTGGAATTCCGCAGCGTAATTGTGGCGAGCTTGATTCGACCTAGTTATCAAAGCCTACAGACCAGCAAAATTTGACATTTCTGACGTAACATACGATCCGTCGGTCTGAATCCGACACAGATCGATGCTTACGTCATTACAGATGTTCCAAATATACATTCGGCACTATTTGACACTCTTTCAAAGTTATCAAATAGTTACCCAGTACGCTCGCGGCTATTCCGGCCCAGCGTACTTGGTTTTCAATCCGCCACCCTGGAGGCCACGGATGCCGTAAGAATCAATGGGAGTATGAAAGCAGTGAAAGCTCATGTTCGATGCTGCCAAATATCCCATTGATTTATATGGTAGAGAACCAGTTACATTTACACCTAACACCCTAACATAAGTCCCGAGTCTAAACACCCCTAATCTGCCGCCCCGACATCGCCACCACTAAATAAAGGTATTAACCCCTATCCCGCCACTTTCGGACCCCGCCGCCACTAAATAAAGGTATTAACCCCTATCCCACCGCTCCCGGACCCCACCGCCACTAAATAAAGATATTAACCCCTATCCCGCCGCTCTCGGACCCCGCCGCCACTAAATAAATGTATTAACCCCTATCCCACCGCTCCAGGACCCCACCGCCACTAAATAAAGGTATTAACGCCTATCCCGCTGCTCCCGGACCCCGCTGCCACAAAATAAATGTATTAACCCCTATCCCGCCGCTCCCGGACCCCACCGCCACTAAATAAATGTATTAACCCCTATCCCACCGCTCCCGGACCCCGACGCCACTAAATAAATGCATTAACCCCTAAACCCCTGGCTTCCCACATCACTACCATTAACTAAACCTATTAACCCCTAAACTGCCAGCCCCCACATCGCCATAAACTAAATTAAGCTATTAACCCCTAAACCTAACAACCTGCTAACTTTACATTAAAATTACAACATCCCTATCTTATAATAAATTAAGACTTACCTTTAGAATTAAAATAAACTATATTAAATTATTAATTAACCTACCCTAACTATTATACTACAATTACATTAAACTAGCAATTAAATTATATATTACATATTAAAAAACCCTAACCGTACTCAAATTATTTAAATCCACTATTAAAAATGACTAAGTTACAAAAACAAACAAACACTAAGTTACAAAAACAAACAAACACTAAGTTACAAAAAAATATTGTATCAAAACTATAAATGAATTACATAATCTAATAGCCCTATCAAAATAAAAAAGCCCCCTCAAAATAAAAAAAAAACCCCTAGCCTACAATAAACTACCAATGGCTCTTAAAAGGGCCTTTTGCAGTGCATTGCCCCAAATAAATCAGCTCTTTTACCTGTAAAAAAATACAAACACCCCCAACAGTAAAATCCACCACCCACCCAACCAACCCCCCCAAATAAAAAGCCTATCTAAAAAAACTAAGCTCCCCATTGCCCTGAAAAGGGCATTTGTATGGGCATTGCCCTTAAAAGGGCATTTAGCTCTTTTTCCTGCCCACACCCTACTCTAAAAATAAAACCCACCCAAAAAACCTTAAATAAACCTAACACTAACCCCTGACGATCCACTTACAGTTTTTGAAGTTCCACTTGAAGAATCCATCCATCCAGCAAGAAATCTTCATCTGGGCGGCAAGAAGTCTTCATCCGGGTGGCCTCTTCTATCTTCATCCATCCGGTGAAGTCTTCATCCATGTGGCCTCTTCTATCTTCATCCATCCGGCGCGGAGCGGCTCCATCCTGAAGACATCCGGCACGGAGCTCCTCTTCAATGCGGTCGCTGCAGTAAACTGGAACTTGAATGCAAGTGACGTCATCCAAGATGGCGTCCCTTGCATTCCTATTGGCTGAAAGGTTCCAATCAGCCAATATGATTTGAGCAGCTCTCATCCTATTTACTGTTCCAATCAGCCAATAGGATTGAGCTCTCATCCTATAGGCTGATTGGAATAGCCTATAGAATGAGAGCTGCTTAAATCCTATTGGCTGATTGGAACAGCCAATAGGATAAGAGCTGCTCTAATCCTATTGGCTGATTGGAACAGCCAATAGGATTTTATCAGCTCTAATCCTATTGGCTGATTGGAACCTTTCAGCCAATAGGAATGCAAGGAACGCCATCTTGGATGATGTCACTTGCATTCAAGTTCCAGTTTACAGCGGCGACTGTATTGAAGAGGAGCTCCGCGCCGGATGTCTTCAGGATGGACCCGCTCCACGCCAGATGGATGAAGATAGAAGAGGCCGCCCGGATGAAGACTTCTTGCCGGCTGGATGGATCCTTCAAGTGGATCTTCAAAAACTGTAAGTGGATCGTCGGGAGTTAGTGTTAGGTTTATTTAAGTTTTTTTGGGTGGGTTTTATTTTTAGAGTAGGGTCTGGGCAGGAAAAAGAGCTAAATGCCCTTTTAAGGGCAATGCCCATACAAATGCCCTTTTCAGGGCAATGGGGAGCTTAGGTTTTTTTAGATAGGCTTTTTATTTGGGGGGGTTGGTTGGGTGGGTGGTGGGTTGTACTGTTGATGGGTTTTTGTATTTTTTTTATACAGGTAAAAGAGCTGATTTATTTGGGGCAATGCCCTGCAAAGGGCTCTTTTAAGGGCCATTGGTAGTTTATTGTAGGCTAGGGTTTTTTTTATTTTGGGGGGGCTTTTTTATTTTGATAGGGCTATTAGATTAGGTGTAATTCATTTTTATTTTTGATACTGTGGTTTGTTTTTTTTGTAACTTAGTGTTTGTTTGTTTTTGTAACTTAGTCATTTTTAATAGTAGATTTAAATAATTTGAGTAGGGTTAGGGTTTTTGTAATATGTAATATAGTTAATTTAATTGCTAGTTTAATGTAATTGTAGTATAATAGTTAGGGTAGGTTAATTAATAGTTTAATATAGTTTATTTTGATTCTAAAGGTAAGTTTTAATTTATTATGAGAGGGATGTTGTAATTTTAATGTAAAGTTAGCGGGTTGTTAGGTTTATGGGTTAATAGCTTAATTTAGTTTATGGCGATGTGGGGGCTGGCGGTTTAGGGGTTAATAGGTTTAGTTAATGGTAGTCACGTGGGAGGCCAGAGGTTTAGGGGTTAATAAATTTATTTAGGTGGCGGCGGGGTCCGGGAGCAGCGGGATAGGGGTTAATACGTTTATTTAGGTGGTGGCGGGGTTCGGGAGCGGCGGGATAGGGGTAATAACTTTATTAAAGTTGTGGTGGGCTCCGGGAGCAGCGGGATAGGGGTTAATAACTTTATTTAGGTTGCAGCAGGGTTAAACCTATTAATGTCAGAGATACAACAGGAAGCCAAGAGCAGATCTGTTAGCTCTGAATAATAAACTGTAGTGCGCGCTAATGTGCGTACCCAGTAACGTCACATAAAGGGCAAAATTACAAGTAGCGCGTTATGAGTTTTCCTCGCACAATGTGGTCTTTTTACAATCAATTTCCATTGCACAGCTATTATAAGTTTTCAAAAATGTGTGATTGCGTGCGTATTTGCCTTTTACGCAACAATACTTTCCGTGCTCGAATAGCTTTAGTTAACAGTTTTGCGCAACATAAAAGTTTCACAAAACTCTTAAAAAATACATTACATAGTACAGTTACCCTCATATTAACACTATCTAATAAATATACATTACATAGTACAGTTACCCTCATATTAACACTGTCTAATAAATATACATTACAAAGTACAGTTACCCTCATATTAACACTGTCTAATAAATATACATTATACAGTACAGTTACACTCATATTAACACTGTCTAATAAATATACATTACACAGTACAGTTACACACATAATAATTACACAGTACAGTTACACTTATAATAACACTATCTAATAAATATACATTACACAGTACAGTTACACTCATAATAACACTATCTAATAAATATACATTACACAGTACAGTTACACTTATAATAACACTATCTAATAAATATACATTACACAGTACAGTTACACTCATAATAACACTATCTAATAAATATACATTACACAGTACAGTTACACTTATAATAACACTATCTAATAAATATACATTACACAGTACAGTTACACACATAATAACACTATCTAATAAATATACATTACATAGTACAGTTACACACATAATAACACTATCTAATAAATATACATTACACAGTACAGTTACACTTATAATAACACTATCTAATAAATATACACACATAATACACACATAATAACACTATCTAATACATATACATTACACAGTACAGTTACACTCATAATAACACTATCTAATAAATATACATTACATAGTACAGTTACACACATAATAACACTGTCTAATAAATACATTACATAGTACAGTTACACTCATATTAACACTATCTAATAAATATACATTACACAGTACCGTTACACACATATTAATACTATCTAATAAATATACATTACACAGTACAGTTACACTCATAATAACACTATCTAATAAATATACATTACACAGTACAGTTACACACATAATAACTGTCTAATAAATATACATTACACAGTACAGTTACCCTCATATTAACACTATATAATAAATATACATTACACAGTACCGTTACACACATATTAACACTATCTAATAAATATACATTACACAGTACAGTTACACACATAATAACACTATCTAATAAAAATACATTACATAGTACAGTTACACACATAATAACATATCTAATAAATATACATTACACAGTACAGTTACACTCATAATAACACTATCTAATAAATATACATTACATAGTACAGTTACACTCATAATAACATATCTAATAAATATACATTACACAGTACAGTTACACTCATAATAACACTATCTAATAAATATACATTACACAGTACAGTTACACTCATAATAACACTATCTAATAAATATACATTACACAGTACAGTTACACTCATAATAACACTATCTAATAAATATACATTACACAGTACAGTTAAACACATAATAACACTGTCTAATAAATATACATTACACAGTACAGTTACACTCATATTAACACTATCTAATAAATATACATTACACAGTACAGTTACACTCATATTAACACTATCTAATAAATATACATTACACAGTACAGTTGCACTCATATTAACACTATCTAATAAATATACATTACACAGTACAGTTACACTCATATTAACACTATCTAATAAATATACATTACACAGTACAGTTACACTTATAATAACACTATCTAATAAATATACATTACACAGTACAGTTACACTCATATTAACACTATCTAATAAATATACATTACAAAGTACAGTTACCCTCATATTAACACTGTCTAATAAGAAACATGGATTTATATGTATAGATATACATATGTTTAACTAGGGAGATAATGACCAGATTTTACATTACAATGTTATGTACATGATATCTCAGATGGATTTTCAAAGCGATGTTCGCATATAGATCTCGAGGTATCTAGACATAAATATATTCATATACATATCTCGCTATAAATAGATATATCAATCCAAAAATCATCACATATGTACAGAAATCTTTATAAATAAATAGAACATATTCCGTAACGAAAACAATATGAAATATTCGCATTTTCATGTACACTTTTCAAGGAGAATACGTCAAGGGTTTTGCACAACATATTCAGGTTTTTGTGGAGGTTTTTTCTATTTGTCTTCTCCCTTGACTTCTATGGGGAATACGTGAACGTTCATGCAATTTGGCTGCTTAGATTAAGTGGCTTAACGCGAGCGCAAAATAAGGTATTTTGCAACTTGTAATAGCTGCACAACCCCAAATGCAAAAAAGCCATAACGCAAGCTGTGTTTTTGCAACTATTTGCAAAGTGACTTGTAATATTGCCCAAAGTCATCTGTTGCAATTTACAAAGTGGCCAGGTCCTCCTTTCATTTACAGCTGACCTCAAGTAGAAGAGTATATGCATTTAACAATATTATTTTCTAATCTATTGCTCATTATTTCAACAATTATATTCAGATGTTCCAGCCCAAATAACCGTAAAATGTTAATATAAATACACCATCCGTGAGGCCATTTGATGCCTGAACATTTTTAAGGTATCATTGTTATCTGATTAGAGTATATCAGAAATGAACAACATTACATGCCTCCTGATTCTCGGAGGCTTTCCAGGACATGTAGGTAAGGGAGTCTTGTAGGTGGAGCCACCGCTGTATAGTGAGTTGGGCGTGTTGTAGGTGGAGTTATATGATCTATGGGTGGGGTCAGAAAAGGTTGCAGGTAAAGCTGGGGCAGTTCTTTGTTTTTCTCTGGAAACTGGTAAATTTGTCCTGAATGGGAAATGGGCAGCGCTCTCAGAATGAACTGGTGCACATCACATGACCTGGGCAGCGCTCCTAGACTGAAATGGGTGCATATCACTTGACCTGGGCAGCACTCTCAGAATGAATTGGGTGCACATCACATGACCTGGGCAGCACTCTCACAATGAATTGGGTGCACTTCACATAACCTGGGAAGCACTCTCAGAATGAATTGGGTGTACATCACATGAGCTGGGCAGCATTCTTAGAATGAATTGGGTGCACATAACATAACCTGGGCAGCATTCTCAGAATGAATTGGGTGCACATCACATGAGCTGGAGAGCACTCTCAGAACTAATTGAGTGCACATCACATGACCTGGGCAGCACTTCAGAATGAATTGGGTTCACATCACATGAGCTGGGCAGCACTCTCAGAATGAATTGAGCGCACATCACATGACCTGGACAGCGCTCTCAGAATGGATTGGGTGCACATCACATGACCTGGGCAGCACTCTCGGAATAAACTGGGTGCACATCACATGAGCTGGGCAGCACTCTCAGAATGAATTGGGTGCAAATCACATAACCTGGGAAGCACTCTAAAAATAATTTGGGTGCACATCACATGACCTAGGCAGCACTCTCAGAATGAACTGGTACACATCACATGAGCTGGGCAGCACTCTCAGAATCAACTGGTTGCACATCACATGACCTGGGCAGCACTCTTAGAATGAATTGTGTGCACATCACATGAGCTGGACAGCACTCTAAGAATGAATTGGGTGCACATCACATGACCTGGGCAGCACTCTGAGAATGAATTGGGTGCACATCACATAACCTGAGCAGTACTCTCAGAATGAATTTTGTACACATCACATGACCTGGGCAGCACTCTCAGAATGAATTGGTTGCACATCAGATGAACTGGGCAGCACTCTCAGAATGAATTGGGTGCACATCACATGACCTGGGCAGCGCTCTCAGAATGAACTGGTGCGCATCACATGACCTGGGCAGCACTCTCAGAATGAATTGAGTGCACATCACATGACCTGGGCAGTACTCTCAGAATGAACTGGTGCACATCACATGACCTGGGCAGCACTCTCAGAATGAATTGAGTGCACATCACGTGACCTGGGCAGCACTCTCAGAATGAACTGGTGCACATCACATGACCTGGGCAGCACTCTCAGAATGAACTGGTGCACATCACATGACCTGGGCAGCACTCTCAGAATGAATTGGGTGCACATCACATGAGCAGGGCAGCACTGTCAGAGTGAACTGGGTGCACATCATATGAGCTGGGCAGCACTCTCAGAATGAACTGATGCACATCACATGACCTGGGCAGCACTCTCAGAATGAAATGGTGCACATCACATGACCTGGACAGCACTCTCAGAATGAATTGGGTGCATATTACATGACCTGGGCAGCACTCTCAGAATGAACTGGGTGCACATCACATGAGCTGGGCAGCACTCTCAGAATGAACTGGTGCACATCACATGAGCTAGACAGCACTCTCAGAATGAATTGGGTGCACATTACATGAGCTGGGCAGCACTTTCAGAATGAATTGGGTGCACATTACATGAGCTGGGTAGCACTCTCAGAATGAATTGGGTGCACTCAAAGAATTAATTTTGTGCACATCACATGACCTGGGCATCACTCTCAGAATGAATTGGATGCACATCACATGAGTTGGGCAGAACTCTCAGAATGAATTAGGTGCGCATTACATGAGCTGGGCAGCACTCTCAGAATGAATTGGGTGCACATTACATGAGCTAGACAGCACTCTAAGAATGAACTGGTGCACATCACATAAAATGGGAAGCACTCTCAGAATGAATTTTGTGCACATCACATGACCTGGGCAGCAATCTCAGAATGAATTGGGTGCACATCACATGACCTGGGCAGCACTCTCAGAATGAATTGGGTACACATCACATGACCTGGGCAGCACTCTCAGAATTAACTGGTGCACATCACATGACCTGGACAGCACTCTCAGAATGAATTGGGTGCATATTACATGACCTGGGCAGCACTCTCAAAATGAACTGGGTGCACATCACATGAGCTTGGCAGCACTCTCAGAATGAACTGGTGCACATCACATGAGCTAGACAGCACTCTCAGAATGAATTGGGTGCACATTACATGAGCTGGGCAGCACTTTCAGAATGAATTGGGTGCACATCACATGTCCTGGGCAGCACTCTCGGAATAAACTGGATGCACATCACATGAGCTGGGCAGCACTCTCAGAATGAATTGGGTGCAAATCACATAACCTGGGAAGCACTCTAAAAATAATTTGGGTGCACATCACATGACCTAGGCAGCACTCTCAGAATGAACTGGTACACATCACATGAGCTGGGCAGCACTCTCAGAATGAACTGGTTGCACATCACATGACCTGGGCAGCACTCTCAGAATGAATTGTGTGCACATCACATGAGCTGGACAGCACTCTAAGAATGAATTGGGTGCACATCACATGACCTGGGCAGCACTCTGAGAATGAATTGGGTGCACATCACATAACCTGGGCAGTACTCTCAGAATGAATTTTGTACACATCACATGACCTGGGCAGCACTCTCAGAATGAATTGGGTGCACATCACATGACATGGGCAGCACTCTCAGAATGAATTGGGTGCACATCACATGACCTGGGCAGCACTCTCAGAATGAATTGGGTGCACATCACACGACCTGGGCAGCGCTCTCAGAATGAACTGGTGCGCATCACATGACCTGGGCAGCACTCTCAGAATGAACTGGGTGCACATCACATGACCTGGGCAGCACTCTCAGAATGAATTGGGTGCACATCACATGACCTGGGCAGCACTCTCAGAATGAATTGGGTGCACATCACACGACCTGGGCAGCGCTCTCAGAATGAACTGGTGCGCATCACATGACCTGGGCAGCACTCTCAGAATGAATTGAGTGCACATCACATGACCTGGGCAGTACTCTCAGAATGAATTGGTGCACATCACATGACCTGGGCAGCACTCTCAGAATGAATTGAGTGCACATCACGTGACCTGGGCAGCACTCTCAGAATGAACTGGTGCACATCACATGACCGGGGCAGCACTCTCAGAATGAACTGGTGCACATCACATGACCTGGGCAGCACTCTCAGAATGAATTGGGTGCACATCACATGAGCAGGGCAGCACTCTCAGAGTGAACTGGGTGCACATCACATGAGCTGGGCAGCACTCTCAGAATGAACTGATCCAAATCACTTGAAATGGGCAGCACTCTCAGAATGAAATAGTGCACATCACATGACCTGGACAGCACTCTCAGAATGAATTGGGTGCATATTACATGACCTGGGCAGCACTCTCAGAATGAACTGGGTGCACATCACATGAGCTGGGCAGCACTCTCAGAATGAACTGGTGCACATCACATGAGCTAGACAGCACTCTCAGAATGAATTGGGTGCACATTACATGAGCTGGGCAGCACTTTCAGAATGAATTGGGTGCACATTACATGAGCTGGGTAGCACTCTCAGAATGAATTGGGTGCACTCAAAGAATTAATTTTGTGCACATCACATGACCTGGGCATCACTCTCAGAATGAATTGGATGCACATCACATGAGTTGGGCAGAACTCTCAGAATGAATTAGGTGCGCATTACATGAGCTGGGCAGCACTCTCAGAATGAATTGGGTGCACATTACATGAGCTAGACAGCACTCTAAGAATGAACTGGTGCACATCACATAAAATGGGAAGCACTCTCAGAATGAATTTTGTGCACATCACATGACCTGGGCAGCAATCTCAGAATGAATTGGGTGCACATCACATGACCTGGGCAGCACTCTCAGAATGAATTGGGTACACATCACATGACCTGGGCAGCACTCTCAGAATTAACTGGTGCACATCACATGACCTGGACAGCACTCTCAGAATGAATTGGGTGCATATTACATGACCTGGGCAGCACTCTCAGAATGAACTGGGTGCACATCACATGAGCTTGGCAGCACTCTCAGAATGAACTGGTGCACATCACATGAGCTAGACAGCACTCTCAGAATGAATTGGGTGCACATTACATGAGCTGGGCAGCACTTTCAGAATGAATTGGGTGCACATCACATGTCCTGGGCAGCACTCTCGGAATAAACTGGATGCACATCACATGAGCTGGGCAGCACTCTCAGAATGAATTGGGTGCACATCACATAACCTGGGAAGCACTCTAAAAATAATTTGGGTGCACATCACATGACCTAGGCAGCACTCTCAGAATGAACTGGTACACATCACATGAGCTGGGCAGCACTCTCAGAATGAACTGGTTGCACATCACATGACCTGGGCAGCACTCTCAGAATGAATTGTGTGCACATCACATGAGCTGGACAGCACTCTAAGAATGAATTGGGTGCACATCACATGACCTGGGCAGCACTCTGAGAATGAATTGGGTGCACATCACATAACCTGGGCAGTACTCTCAGAATGAATTTTGTACACATCACATGACCTGGGCAGCACTCTCAGAATGAATTGGGTGCACATCACATGAGCTGGGCAGCACTCTCAGAATGAATTGGGTGCACATCACATGACCTGGGCAGCACTCTCAGAATGAATTGGGTGCACATCACATGACCTGGGCAGCGCTCTCAGAATGAACTGGTGCGCATCACATGACCTGGGCAGCACTCTCAGAATGAATTGGGTGCACATCACATGACCTGGGCAGCACTCTCAGAATGAATTGGGTGCACATCACATGACCTGGGCAGCACTCTCAGAATGAATTGGGTGCACATCACACGACCTGGGCAGCGCTCTCAGAATGAACTGGTGCGCATCACATGACCTGGGCAGCACTCTCAGAATGAATTGAGTGCACATCACATGACCTGGGCAGTACTCTCAGAATGAACTGGTGCACATCACATGACCTGGGCAGCACTCTCAGAATGAATTGAGTGCACATCACGTGACCTGGGCAGCACTCTCAGAATGAACTGGTGCACATCACATGACCGGGGCAGCACTCTCAGAATGAACTGGTGCACATCACATGACCTGGGCAGCACTCTCAGAATGAATTGGGTGCACATCACATGAGCAGGGCAGCACTCTCAGAGTGAACTGGGTGCACATCACATGAGCTGGGCAGCACTCTCAGAATGAACTGATCCAAATCACTTGAAATGGGCAGCACTCTCAGAATGAAATAGTGCACATCACATGACCTGGACAGCACTCTCAGAATGAATTGGGTGCATATTACATGACCTGGGCAGCATTCTGAGAATGAATTGGGTGCACATCACATAACCTGAGCAGTACTCTCAGAATGAATTTTGTACACATCACATGACCTGGGCAGCACTCTCAGAATGAATTGGTTGCACATCAGATGAACTGGGCAGCACTCTCAGAATGAATTGGGTGCACATCACATGACCTGGGCAGCGCTCTCAGAATGAACTGGTGCACATCACATGACCTGGGCAGCACTCTCAGAATGAATTGAGTGCACATCACATGACCTGGGCAGTACTCTCAGAATGAACTGGTGCACATCACATGACCTGGGCAGCACTCTCAGAATGAATTGAGTGCACATCACGTGACCTGGGCAGCACTCTCAGAATGAACTGGTGCACATCACATGACCTGGGCAGCACTCTCAGAATGAACTGGTGCACATCACATGACCTGGGCAGCACTCTCAGAATGAATTGGGTGCACATCACATGAGCAGGGCAGCACTGTCAGAGTGAACTGGGTGCACATCATATGAGCTGGGCAGCACTCTCAGAATGAACTGATGCACATCACATGACCTGGGCAGCACTCTCAGAATGAAATGGTGCACATCACATGACCTGGACAGCACTCTCAGAATGAATTGGGTGCATATTACATGACCTGGGCAGCACTCTCAGAATGAACTGGGTGCACATCACATGAGCTGGGCAGCACTCTCAGAATGAACTGGTGCACATCACATGAGCTAGACAGCACTCTCAGAATGAATTGGGTGCACATTACATGAGCTGGGCAGCACTTTCAGAATGAATTGGGTGCACATTACATGAGCTGGGTAGCACTCTCAGAATGAATTGGGTGCACTCAAAGAATTAATTTTGTGCACATCACATGACCTGGGCATCACTCTCAGAATGAATTGGATGCACATCACATGAGTTGGGCAGAACTCTCAGAATGAATTAGGTGCGCATTACATGAGCTGGGCAGCACTCTCAGAATGAATTGGGTGCACATTACATGAGCTAGACAGCACTCTAAGAATGAACTGGTGCACATCACATAAAATGGGAAGCACTCTCAGAATGAATTTTGTGCACATCACATGACCTGGGCAGCAATCTCAGAATGAATTGGGTGCACATCACATGACCTGGGCAGCACTCTAAGAATGAATTGGGTACACATCACATGACCTGGGCAGCACTCTCAGAATTAACTGGTGCACATCACATGACCTGGACAGCACTCTCAGAATGAATTGGGTGCATATTACATGACCTGGGCAGCACTCTCAAAATGAACTGGGTGCACATCACATGAGCTTGGCAGCACTCTCAGAATGAACTGGTGCACATCACATGAGCTAGACAGCACTCTCAGAATGAATTGGGTGCACATTACATGAGCTGGGCAGCACTTTCAGAATGAATTGGGTGCACATCACATGTCCTGGGCAGCACTCTCGGAATAAACTGGATGCACATCACATGAGCTGGGCAGCACTCTCAGAATGAATTGGGTGCAAATCACATAACCTGGGAAGCACTCTAAAAATAATTTGGGTGCACATCACATGACCTAGGCAGCACTCTCAGAATGAACTGGTACACATCACATGAGCTGGGCAGCACTCTCAGAATGAACTGGTTGCACATCACATGACCTGGGCAGCACTCTCAGAATGAATTGTGTGCACATCACATGAGCTGGACAGCACTCTAAGAATGAATTGGGTGCACATCACATGACCTGGGCAGCACTCTGAGAATGAATTGGGTGCACATCACATAACCTGGGCAGTACTCTCAGAATGAATTTTGTACACATCAAATGACCTGGGCAGCACTCTCAGAATGAATTGGGTGCACATCACATGACCTGGGCAGCACTCTCAGAATGAATTGGGTGCACATCACATGACCTGGGCAGCACTCTCAGAATGAATTGGGTGCACATCACACGACCTGGGCAGCGCTCTCAGAATGAACTGGTGCGCATCACATGACCTGGGCAGCACTCTCAGAATGAATTGAGTGCACATCACATGACCTGGGCAGTACTCTCAGAATGAACTGGTGCACATCACATGACCTGGGCAGCACTCTCAGAATGAATTGAGTGCACATCACGTGACCTGGGCAGCACTCTCAGAATGAACTGGTGCACATCACATGACCTGGGCAGCACTCTCAGAATGAACTGGTGCACATCACATGACCTGGGCAGCACTCTCAGAATGAATTGGGTGCACATCACATGAGCAGGGCAGCACTCTCAGAGTGAACTGGGTGCACATCACATGAGCTGGGCAGCACTCTCAGAATGAACTGATCCAAATCACTTGAAATGGGCAGCACTCTCAGAATGAAATAGTGCACATCACATGACCTGGACAGCACTCTCAGAATGAATTGGGTGCATATTACATGACCTGGGCAGCACTCTCAGAATGAACTGGGTGCACATCACATGAGCTGGGCAGCACTCTCAGAATGAACTGGTGCACATCACATGAGCTAGACAGCACTCTCAGAATGAATTGGGTGCACATTACATGAGCTGGGCAGCACTTTCAGAATGAATTTTGTGCACATCACATGACCTGGGCAGCAATCTCAGAATGAATTGGTTGCACATCACATGACCTGGGCAGCACTCTCAGAATGAACTGGTGCACATCACATGACCTGGACAGCACTCTCAGAATGAATTGGGTGCATATTACATGACCTGGGCAGCACTCTCAGAATGAACTGGGTGCACATCACATGACCTGGGCAGCACTCTCAGAATGAATTGGGTGCACATTACATGAGCTGGGCAGCACTTTCAGAATGAATTTTGTGCACATCACATGACCTGGGCAGCAATCTCAGAATGAATTGGGTGCACATCACATGACCTGGGCAGCACTCTCAGAATGAACTGGTGCACATCACATGACCTGGACAGCACTCTCAGAATGAATTTTGTACACATCACATGACCTGGGCAGCACTCTCAGAATGAATTGGGTGCACATCACATGACCTGGGCAGCACTCTCAGAATGAATTGGGTGCACATCACATGACCTGGGCAGCACTCTCAGAATGAATTGGGTGCACATCACACGACCTGGGCAGCGCTCTCAGAATGAACTGGTGCGCATCACATGACCTGGGCAGCACTCTCAGAATGAATTGAGTGCACATCACATGACCTGGGCAGTACTCTCAGAATGAACTGGTGCACATCACATGACCTGGGCAGCACTCTCAGAATGAATTGAGTGCACATCACGTGACCTGGGCAGCACTCTCAGAATGAACTGGTGCACATCACATGACCTGGGCAGCACTCTCAGAATGAACTGGTGCACATCACATGACCTGGGCAGCACTCTCAGAATGAATTGGGTGCACATCACATGTGCAGGGCAGCACTCTCAGAGTGAACTGGGTGCACATCACATGAGCTGGGCAGCACTCTCAGAATGAACGGATGCACATCACTTGAAATGGGCAGCACTCTCAGAATGAAATAGTGCACATCACATGACCTGGACAGCACTCTCAGAATGAATTGGGTGCATATTACATGACCTGGGCAGCACTCTCAGAATGAACTGGGTGCACATCACATGAGCTGGGCAGCACTCTCAGAATGAACTGGTGCACATCACATGAGCTAGGCAGCACTCTCAGAATGAATTGGGTGCACATTACATGAGCTGGGCAGCACTTTCAGAATGAATTTTGTGCACATCACATGACCTGGGCAGCAATCTCAGAATGAATTGGGTGCACATCACATGACCTGGGCAGCACTCTCAGAATGAACTGGTGCACATCACATGACCTGGACAGCACTCTCAGAATGAATTGGGTGCATATTACATGACCTGGGCAGCACTCTGAGAATGAACTGGTTGCACATCACATGAGCTGGGTAGCACTCTCAGAATGAATTGTGTGCACTCAAAGAATTAATTTTGTGCACATCACATGACCTGGGCAGCACTCTCAGAATGAATTGGATGCACATCACATGAGTTGGGCAGCACTCTCAGAATGAATTAGGTGCGCATTACATGAGCTGGGCAGCACTCTCAGAATGAATTGGGTGCACATTACATGAGCTAGGCAGCACTCTAAGAATGAACTGGTGCACATCACATAACCTTGGCAGCACTCTCAGAATTAATTTTGTGCACATCACATGACCTGGGCAGCACTCTCAGAATGAACGGATGCACATCACTTGAAATGGGCAGCACTCTCAGAATGAAATAGTGCACATCACATGACCTGGACAGCACTCTCAGAGTGAACTGGGTGCACATCACATGAGCTGGGCAGCACTCTCAGAATGAACGGATGCACATCACTTGAAATGGGCAGCACTCTCAGAATGAAATAGTGCACATCACATGACCTGGACAGCACTCTCAGAATGAATTGGGTGCATATTACATGACCTGGGCAGCACTCTCAGAATGAACTGGGTGCACATCACATGAGCTGGGCAGCACTCTCAGAATGAACTGGTGCACATCACATGAGCTAGACAGCACTCTCAGAATGAATTGGGTGCACATTACATGAGCTGGGCAGCACTTTCAGAATGAATTTTGTGCACATCACATGACCTGGGCAGCAATCTCAGAATGAATTGGGTGCACATCACATGACCTGGGCAGCACTCTCAGAATGAACTGGTGCACATCACATGACCTGGACAGCACTCTCAGAATGAATTGGGTGCATATTACATGACCTGGGCAGCACTCTGAGAATGAACTGGGTGCACATCACATGAGCTGGGTAGCACTCTCAGAATGAATTGTGTGCACTCAAAGAATTAATTTTGTGCACATCACATGACCTGGGCAGCACTCTCAGAATGAATTGGATGCACATCACATGAGTTGGGCAGCACTCTCAGAATGAATTAGGTGCGCATTACATGAGCTGGGCAGCACTCTCAGAATGAATTGGGTGCACATTACATGAGCTAGGCAGCACTCTAAGAATGAACTGGTGCACATCACATAACCTTGGCAGCACTCTCAGAATTAATTTTGTGCACATCACATGACCTGGGCAGCACTCTCAGAATGAACGGATGCACATCACTTGAAATGGGCAGCACTCTCAGAATGAAATAGTGCACATCACATGACCTGGACAGCACTCTCAGAGTGAACTGGGTGCACATCACATGAGCTGGGCAGCACTCTCAGAATGAACGGATGCACATCACTTGAAATGGGCAGCACTCTCAGAATGAAATAGTGCACATCACATGACCTGGACAGCACTCTCAGAATGAATTGGGTGCATATTACATGACCTGGGCAGCACTCTCAGAATGAACTGGGTGCACATCACTTGAAATGGGCAGCACTCTCAGAATGAAATAGTGCACATCACATGAGCTAGACAGCACTCTCAGAATGAATTGGGTGCACATTACATGAGCTGGGCAGCACTTTCAGAATGAATTTTGTGCACATCACATGACCTGGGCAGCAATCTCAGAATGAATTGGGTGCACATCACATGACCTGGGCAGCACTCTCAGAATGAACTGGTGCACATCACATGACCTGGACAGCACTCTCAGAATGAATTGGGTGCATATTACATGACCTGGGCAGCACTCTGAGAATGAACTGGGTGCACATCACATGAGCTGGGTAGCACTCTCAGAATGAATTGTGTGCACTCAAAGAATTAATTTTGTGCACATCACATGACCTGGGCAGCACTCTCAGAATGAATTGGATGCACATCACATGAGTTGGGCAGCACTCTCAGAATGAATTAGGTGCGCATTACATGAGCTGGGCAGCACTCTCAGAATGAATTGGGTGCACATTACATGAGCTAGGCAGCACTCTAAGAATGAACTGGTGCACATCACATAACCTTGGCAGCACTCTCAGAATTAATTTTGTGCACATCACATGACCTGGGCAGCAATCTCAGAATGAATTGGGTGCACATCACATGACCTGGGCAGCACTCTCAGAATGAACTGGTGCACATCACATGACCTGGACAGCACTCTCAGAATGAATTGGGTGCATATTACATGACCTGGGCAGCACTCTCAGAATGAACTGGGTGCACATCACATGAGCTGGGCAGCACTCTCAGAATGAACTGGTGCACATCACATGAGCTAGACAGCACTCTCAGAATGAATTGGGTGCACATTACATGAGCTGGGCAGCACTTTCAGAATGAATTGGGTGCACATTACATGAGCTGGGCAGCACTCTCAGAATGAATTGGGTGCACATTACATGAGCTGGGCAGCACTCAAAGAATGAATTTTGTGCACATCACATGACCTGGGCAGCACTCTCAGAATGAATTGGGTGCACATCACATGAGTTGGGCAGCACTCTCAGAATGAATTGGGTGAGCATTACATAAGCTGGGCAGCACTCTCAGAATGAATTGGGTGCGCATTACATGAGCTAGGCAGCACTCTCAGAATGAACTGGTGCACATCACATAACCTGGGCAGCACTCTCAGAATGAATTTTGTGCACATCACATGACCTTCGCAGCAATCTCAGAATGAATTGGGTGCACATCACATGACATGGGCAGCACTCTCAGAATGAATTGGGTACACATCACATGACCTGGGCAGCACTCTCAGAATGAATTGGGTGCACATCAAATTACTTTGGCAGCACTCTCAGAATGAATTGGGTGCACATCACATGACCTGGGCAGCACTCTCAGAATGAATTGGGTGCACATCACATGAGCTGGAGAGCACTATTATAATTAATTGAGTGTACATCAAATAACCTGGACAGCACTCTCAGAATAAATTGGGTGCACATCACATGAGCTGGGCAGCACTCTCAGAATGAATTGAGCGCACATCACATGACCTGGGCAGCACTCTCGGAATAAACTGGGTGCACATCACATGAGCTGGGCAGTACTCTCAGAATAAAATGGGTGCAAATCACATGACCTGGGCAGCACTCTCAAAATAAATTGGGTGCACATCACATGACCTGGGCAGCACTCTCAGAATGAACTGGTGCACATTACATGAACTGGGTAGCACTCTCAGAATAAACTGGTGCACATCACATGACCTTGGCAGCTCTCTCAGAATGAATTTTGTGCACATCACATGAGCTGGGCAGCACTCTAGGAATGAATTAGGTGCACATCACATGAGCTGGGCAGCACTCTCAGAATGAATTGAGCGCACATCACATGACCTGGACAGCACTCTCAGAATGAATTGGATGCACATCACATGACCTGGGCAGTACTCTCGGACTGAATTGAGCGCACATCACATGACCTGGGCAGCACTCTCGGAATGAATTGAGCGCACATCACATGACCTGGACAGCGCTCTCAGAATGAATTTTGTGCACATCACATGAGCTGGGCAGCACTCTAAGAATGAATTGGGTGCACATCACATGACCTGGGCAGCACTCTCAGAATGAATTGGGTGCACATCACATAACCTGGACAGCACTCTCAGAATGAATTTTGTGCACATCACATGACCTTCGCAGCAATCTCAGAATGAATTGGGTGCACATCACATGACATGGGCAGCACTCTCAGAATGAATTGGGTACACATCACATGACCTGGGCAGCACTCTCAGAATGAATTGGGTGCACATCAAATGACTTTGGCAGCACTCTCAGAATGAATTGGGGTGCGCATCACATGACCTGGGCAGCACTCTCAGAATGAATTGGGTGCACATCACATGAGCTGGAGAGCACTATTATAATTAATTGAGTGTACATCAAATAACCTGGACAGCACTCTCAGAATAAATTGGGTGCACATCACATGAGCTGGGCAGCACTCTCAGAATGAATTGAGCGCACATCACATGACCTGTGCAGCACTCTCGGAATAAACTGGGTGCACATCACATGAGCTGGGCAGTACTCTCAGAATAAAATGGGTGCAAATCACATGTCCTGGGCAGCACTCTCAAAATAAATTGGGTGCACATCACATGACCTGGGCAGCACTCTCAGAATGAACTGGTGCACATTACATTAACTGGGCAGCACTCTCAGAATAAACTGGTGCACATCACATGACCTTGGCAGCTCTCTCAGAATGAATTTTGTGCACATCACATGAGCTGGGCAGCACTCTAAGAATCAATTGAGTGCACATCACATGAGCTGGGCAGCACTCTCAGAATGAATTGAGCGCACATCACATGACCTGGACAGCACTCTCAGAATGAATTGGATGCACATCACATGACCTGGGCAGTACTCTCGGACTGAATTGAGCGCATATCACATGACCTGGGCAGCACTCTCGGAATGAATTGAGCGCACATCACATGACCTGGACAGCGCTCTCAGAATGAATTTTGTGCACATCACATGAGCTGGGCAGCACTCTAAGAATGAATTGGGTGCACATCACATGACCTGGGCAGCACTCTCAGAATGAATTTTGTGCACATCACATGACCTGGGCAGCACTCTCAGAATGAATTGGGTGCACATCACATGACCTGGGCAGCACTCTCAGAATGAATTTTGTGCACATCACATGACCTGGGCAGCACTCTCAGAATGAATTGGGTGCACATCACATGACCTGGGCAGCACTCTCAGAATGAATTCGGTGCACATCACATCACCTAGGCAGCACTCTCAGAATAAACTGGTGCACATCACTCTCAGAATGAATTTTATGCACATCACATGACCTGGGCAGCACTCTCAGAATGAATTTGGTGCACATCACATGACCTGGGCAGCACTATCAGAATGAATTGGGTGCACATCACATGACCTGGGAAGGAATCTCAGAATAAATTGGTGGCACATCACATGAGCTGGGCAGCACTCTCAGAATGAATTGAGTGCACATCACATGACCTGGGCAGCACTCTCAGAATGAACTGGTGCACATCACGTGACCTGGGCAGCACTCTCAGAATGAATTGGGTGCACATCACATGAGCTGGGCAGCACTCTCAGAATGAACTGGTGCACATCACATGAGCTTGGCAGCACTCTCAGAATGAAGTTTTGCACATCACATGACCTGGGCAGCACTCTCAGAATGAATTGAGCGCACATCACATGACCTGGACAGCACTCTCAGAATGAATTGGATGCACATCACATGACCTGGGCAGTACTCTCGGACTGAATTGAGCGCATATCACATGACCTGGGCAGCACTCTCAGAATGAACTGGTGCACATCACATGACCTGGGCAGCACTCTCAGAATGAACTGGTGCACATCACATGACCTGGGCTGCACTCTCAGAATGAATTGGGTGCACATCACATGAGCTGGGCAGCACTCTCAGAATGAATTGAGCGCACATCACATGACCTGGACAGCACTCTCAGAATGAATTGGATGCACATCACATGACCTGGGCAGTACTCTCGGACTGAATTGAGCGCATATCACATGACCTGGGCAGCAGTCTCGGAATGAATTGAGCGCACATCACATGACCTGGACAGCGCTCTCAGAATGAATTTTGTGCACATCACATGAGCTGGGCAGCACTCTAAGAATGAATTGGGTGCACATCACATGACCTGGGCAGCACTCTCAGAATGAATTGGGTGCACATCACATAACCTGGGCAGCACTCTCAGAATGAATTTTGTGCACATCACATGACCTGGGCAGCACTCTCAGAATGAATTGGGTGCACATCACATGACCTGGGCAGCACTCTCAGAATTAATTTTGTGCACATCACATGACCTGGGCAGCACTCTCAGAATGAATTGGGTGCACATCACATGACCTGGGCAGCACTCTCAGAATGAATTCAGTGCACATCACATCACCTAGGCAGCACTCTCAGAATAAACTGGTGCACATCACTCTCAGAATGAATTTTATGCACATCACATGACCTGGGCAGCACTCTCAGAATGAATTTGGTGCACATCACATGACCTGGGCAGCACTATCAGAATGAATTGGGTGCACATCACATGACCTGGGAAGGAATCTCAGAATAAATTGGTGGCACATCACATGAGCTGGGCAGCACTCTCAGAATGAATTGAGTGCACATCACATGACCTGGGCAGCACTCTCAGAATGAACTGGTGCACATCACGTGACCTGGGCAGCACTCTCAGAATGAATTGGGTGCACATCACATGAGCTGGGCAGCACTCTCAGAATGAACTGGTGCACATCACATGAGCTTGTCAGCACTCTCAGAATGAAGTTTTGCACATCACATGACCTGGGCAGCACTCTCAGAATGAATTGAGTGCACATCACATGACCTGGGCAGTACTCTCAGAATGAACTGGTGCACATCACATGACCTGGGCAGCACTCTCAGAATGAATTGAGTGCACATCACGTGACCTGGGCAGCACTCTCAGAATGAACTGGTGCACATCACATGACCTGGGCAGCACTCTCAGAATGAACTGGTGCACATCACATGACCTGGGCTGCACTCTCAGAATGAATTGGGTGCACATCACATGAGCAGGGCAGCACTCTCAGAGTGAACTGGGTGCACATCACATGAGCTGGGCAGCACTCTCAGAATGAACTGATGCACATCACATGACCTGGGCAGCACTCTCAGAATGAAATAGTGCACATCACATGACCTGGACAGCACTCTCAGAATGAATTGGGTGCATATTACATGACCTGGGCAGCACTCTCAGAATGAACTGGGTGCACATCACATGAGCTGGGCAGCACTCTCAGAATGAACTGGTGCACATCACATGAGCTAGACAGCACTCTCAGAATGAATTGGGTGCACATTACATGAGCTGGGCAGCACTTTCAGAATGAATTGGGTGCACATTACATGAGCTGGGTAGCACTCTCAGAATGAATTGGGTGCACTCAAAGAATTAATTTTCTGCACATCACATGACCTGGGCAGCACTCTCAGAATGAATTGGATGCACATCACAGGAGTTGGGCAGCACTCTCAGAATGAATTAGGTGCGCATTACATGAGCTGGGCAGCACTCCCAGAATGAATTGGGTGCACATTACATGAGCTAGGCAGCACTCTAAGAATGAACTGGTGCACATCACATAACCTGGGCAGCACTCTCAGAATGAATTTTGTGCACATCACATGACCTTGGCAGCAATCTCAGAATGAATTGGGTGCACATCACATGACCTGGGCAGCACTCTCAGAATGAACTGGTGCACATCACATGACCTGGACAGCACTCTCAGAATGAATTGGGTGCATATTACATGACCTGGGCAGCACTCTCAGAATGAACTGGGTGCACATCACATGAGCTGGGCAGCACTCTCAGAATGAACTGGTGCACATCACATGAGCTAGACAGCACTCTCAGAATGAATTGGGTGCACATTACATGAGCTGGGCAGCACTTTCAGAATGAATTGGGTGCACATTACATGAGCTGGGCAGCACTCTCAGAATGAATTGGGTGCACATTACATGAGCTGGGCAGCACTCTCAGAATGAATTTTGTGCGCATTACATGAGCTAGGCAGCACTCTCAGAATGAACTGGTGCACATCACATAACCTGGGCAGCACTCTCAGAATTAATTTTGTGCACATCACATGACCTTCGCAGCAATCTCAGAATGAATTGGGTGCACATCACATGACATGGGCAGCACTCTCAGAATGAATTGGGTACACATCACATGACCTGGGCAGCACTCTCAGAATGAATTGGGTGCACATCAAATGACTTTGGCAGCACTCTCAGAATGAATTGGGTGCACATCACATGACCTGGGCAGCACTCTCAGAATGAATTGGGTGCACATCACATGAGCTGGAGAGCACTATTATAATTAATTGAGTGTACATCAAATAACCTGGACAGCACTCTCAGAATAAATTGGGTGCACATCACATGAGCTGGGCAGCACTCTCAGAATGAATTGAGCGCACATCACATGACCTGGGCAGCACTCTCGGAATAAACTGGGTGCACATCACATGAGTTGGGCAGTACTCTCAGAATAAATTGGGTGCAAATCACATGACCTGGGCAGCACTCTCAAAATAAATTGGGTGCACATCACATGACCTGGGCAGCACTCTCAGAATGAACTGGTGCACATTACATGCACTGGGCAGTACTCTCAGAATAAACTGGTGCACATCACATGACCTTGGCAGCTCTCTCAGAATGAATTTTGTGCACATCACATGAGCTGGGCAGCACTCTAAGAATGAATTAGGTGCACATCACATGAGCTGGGCAGCACTCTCAGAATGAATTGAGCGCACATCACATGACCTGGACAGCACTCTCAGAATGAATTGGATGCACATCACATGACCTGGGCAGTACTCTCGGACTGAATTGAGCGCACATCACATGACCTGGGCAGCACTCTCGGAATGAATTGAGCGCACATCACATGACCTTGACAGCGCTCTCAGAATGAATTTTGTGCACATCACATGAGCTGGGCAGCACTCTAAGAATGAATTGGGTGCACATCACATGACCTGGGCAGCACTCTCAGAATGAATTGGGTGCACATCACATAACCTGGGCAGCACTCTCAGAATTAATTTTGTGCACATCACATGACCTGGGCAGCACTCTCAGAATGAATTGGGTGCACATCACATGACCTGGGCAGCACTCTCAGAATGAATTTTGTGCACATCACATGACCTGGGCAGCACTCTCAGAATGAATTCGGTGCACATCACATGACCTGGGCAGCACTCTCAGAATGAATTCGGTGCACATCACATCACCTAGGCAGCACTCTCAGAATAAACTGGTGCACATCACTCTCAGAATGAATTTTATGCACATCACATGACCTGGGGAGCACTCTCAGAATGAATTTGGTGCACATCACATGACCTGGGCAGCACTATCAGAATGAATTGGGTGCACATCACATGACCTGGGAAGGAATCTCAGAATAAATTGGTGGCACATCACATGAGCTGGGCAGCACTCTCAGAATGAATTGAGTGCACATCACATGACCTGGGCAGCACTCTCAGAATGAACTGGTGCACATCACGTGACCTGGGCAGCACTCTCAGAATGAATTGGGTGCACATCACATGAGCTGGGCAGCACTCTCAGAATGAACTGGTGCACATCACATGAGCTGGGCAGCACTCTCAGAATGAAGTTTTGCACATCACATGACCTGGGCAGCACTCTCAGAAGGAATTGGGTGCATATCACATGACCTGGGCAGCACTCTCAGAATGAACTGGGTGCACATCACATGAGCTGGGCAGCACTCTCAGAATGAACTGGTGCACATCACATAACCTGGGTAGCACTCTCAGAATGAATTGGGTGCACATCACATGAGCTGGGCAGCACTCTCAGAATGAATTGGGTGCACATTACATGAGCTGGGCAGCACTCTCAGAATGAACTAGTGCACATCACATAACCTGGGCAGCACTCTCACAATGACTTTTGTGCACATCACATGACCTGGGCAGCAAACTCGGAATTAATTGGGTGCACATCACATGACCTGGGCAGCACTCTCAGAATGAATTGAGTGCACATCACATGACCTGGGCAGCACTCTCAGAATGAATTCGGTGCACATCACATGACCTGGGCAGCACTCTCAGAATGACCTGGTGCACATCACATGACTTGGTGCACATCACATGACCTGGGCAGCACTCTCAGAATGAATTGGGTGCACATCACATGACCTGGGCAGCACTCTCAGAATGAACTGGGTGTACATCACATGACCTGGGCAGCACTCTCAGAATGAACTGGTGCACATCACATGACCTGGGCAGCACTCTCAGAATGAACTGATGCACATCACATGACCTGGGCAGCACTCTCAGAATGAGCTGGTGCACATCAATGACCTGGGCAGCACTCTCAGAATGAATTGGGTGGACATCACATGACCTGGGCAGCGCTCTCAGAGTGAACTGGGTGAACATCACATGAGCTGGGCAGCGCTCTCAGAATGAATTCGGTGCACATCACATGACCTGGGCCACACTCTCAGAGTGAATTGGGTGCACATCACATGACCTGGGCAGCGCTCTCAGAATGAATTGGGTGCACATCACATGAGCTGGCCAGCGCTCTCAGAATGAATTGGGTGCACATCACATGACCTGGGCAGCGCTCTCAGAGTGAACTTGTGCCTTTCACATGACCTGGGCAGCGCTCTCAGAATGAATTGGGTGCACATCACTTGAGCTGGGCAGCACTCTCAGAATGAATTGGGTGCACATCACATAACCTGGGCAGCACTCTTAGAATGAATTTGGTGCACATCACATAACATGGGCAGCACTTTCAGAATTAATTTTGTGCACATCACATGACCTTGGCAGCAATCTCAGAATGAATTGGGTGCACATCACATGACCTGGGCAGCACTCTCAGAATGACTTTTGTGCACATCACATGACCTTGGCAGCACTTTTGGAATAAACTGCGTGCACATCACATGACCTGGGCAGCAATCTCAGAATGAACTGGTGCACAATCACATCCCATGACCTGGGCAGCACTCTCAGAATGAATTGGGTGCACATCACATAACCTGGGCAGCACTCTAAGAATGAACTGGTGTACATCACATGACCCGTGCACCAGTCACGAACCTACAAATTTCGGTTCGCGAACGGCGGACTCGAACTTCTGCAACTGTTCGCGAACCGGCGAACCGGGCGAGCCGCCATTGAATTCAATAGGCAGGTGAACTTTAAAACCCACAGGGACTCTTTCTGGCCACAATAGTGATGTAAAAATTGTTTCAAGGGGACTAACACCTGGACTGTGGCATGCCGGAGGGGGATCCATGGCAAAACTCCCATGGAAAATTACATAGTTGATGCAGAGTCTGGCTTTAAGCCATAAATTACAACAGATATGAGTGGTGGCACTGAGGATGGAAGTAGGCACAGTATATTCTGGGAGCCTGACACACAGGCTGGCATTAGTGGCAGGCTGGCCTGGCAACTACAATTAAATAACACTAGCAGACTGATGTAAAAGTTTTTAAAAAAATAAATAAAATTTACACTAATGTTACAACAGATATGAGTGGTGGCACTGAGGATGGAAGTAGGCACAGTATATGCTGTGAGCCTGACACACAGGCTGGCACTAGTGGCAGGCTGGCCTGGCAACTAAAATTAAATAACACTAGCAGACTGATGTAAAAGTTTTTTTTTTTAAAAAAAAAGATACACTAATGTTACAACAGATATGAGTGGTGGCACTGAGGATGGAAGTAGGCACAGTATATGCTGGGAGCCTGACACACAGGCTGACACTAGTAGCAGGCTGGCCTGGCAACTAAAATTAAATAACACTAGCAGACTGATGTAAAAAAAAATTTGAATTTTTTTTTACACTAATGTTACAACAGATATGAGTGGTGGAACTAAGGATGGAAGTAGTCACAGTATATGCTGTGAGCCTGACACACAGGCTGGCACTAGTGGCAGGCTGGCCTGGCAACTAAAATTAAATAACACTAGCAGACTGATGTAAAAGTTTTTTTTTTTTTTTTTTTTAAATTACACTAATGTTACACCAGATATGAGTGGTGGCACTGAGGCTGGTAGTGGCAGGCTGGCCTGGCAACTGAAATTCGATTGCACTAGCAGACTGATGTAAAAGTTTTTTTTTAAAAAATTACACTAATGTTACACTAGATATGAGTGGTGGAAAACAGAGCAATTATGCACAGTATATGCTGTGAGCCTGACACACAGGCCTGCTGGAAAATGAAATTAGATTACACTAGCAAACTGATGTAAAAGCTTTTTTTTTTTTTTTTAAATTTACACTAATGTTACAACAGATATGAGTGGTGGCACTGAGGATGGAAGTAGGCACAGTATATGCTGTGAGCCTGACACACAGGCTGGCACTAGTGGCAGGCTGGCCTGGCAACTAAAATTAAATAACACTAGCAGACTGATGTAAAAGTTTTTTTTAAAAAAAAAATTACACTAATGTTACACCAGATATGAGTGGTGGCACTGAGGCTGGAAGTGGCAGGCTGGCCTGGCAACTGAAATTAGATTACACTAGCAGACTGATGTAAAAGTTTTTTTTTTTTTAAATTACACTAATGTTACACCAGATATGAGTGGTGGAAAACAGAGCAATTAAGCACAGTATATGCTGTGAGCCTGACACACAGGCCTGCTGGAAAATGAAATTAGATTACACTAGCAAACTGATGTAAAAGCTTGCTTTTTTTTTTTTAATTTTACACTAATGTTACACCAGATATGAGTGGTGGCACAGAGCAATTAATCACAGTATATGCTGTGAGCCTCACACACAGGCTGACAGGCAGGCAAATGCAATTAGATTACAAAAAAAAAAACAACTGAAGTTCTAGCCCTAAAAAGGGCTTTTTGGGCTGAAGTTCTAGCCCTAAAAAGGGCTTTTTGGGGTGCTGTCCTTACAGCAGAGATCAGATGAGTCCTTCAGGACTGTAGTGGACACTGAATACACTAGCCTAGCTATCAATTTCCCTATAAAATCAACAGCAGCAGCACTATCCCTCCTCTCACTAAGAATGCAGGATCAGAATGAATCTAAAATGGCTGCTGCCCAGGAGCTGGGAGGGTCTGGGAGGGAGTGTCTGCTGCTGATTGGCTGAAATGTGTCTGCAGACTGTGAGATACAGGGTCAAAGTTTACTCAATGATGACGAATAGGGGGCGGATCGAACATCGCATATGTTCGCCCGTCGCGGTGAATGCGAACAAGCTAAGATCGCCGGGAACTGTTCTCCGGCGAACTGTTCGTGACATCACTACACATGACCTGGGAGGCACTCTCAGAATGAACTGGTTCCACATCACATGACCTGGGCAGCAATCCCAGAATGAACTGGTGCACAATCACATCCCATGACCTGGGCAGCACTCTCAGAATGAATTAGGTGCACATCACATAACCTGGGCAGCACTCTAAGAATGAACTGGTGCACATCACATGACCTGTGCAGCACTCTCAGAATGAATTGGGTGCACATCACATGACCTGGGCTGCACTCTCAGAATGAACTGGTTGCACATCACATGACCTGGGCCGCACTCTCAGAATGAATTGGGTGCACATCACATGACTTGGGCAGCACTCTCAAAATGAATTGGGTGCACATCACATGACCTGGGCCGCACTCTCAGAATGAACTGGGTGCACATCACATGAGCTGGGCAGCACTCTCAGAATGAATTTGGTGTACATCAAATGACCTGGGAAGCACTTTCAGAAAGAATTGGGTGCACATCACATGACCTGGGTAGCGCTCTCAGAATGAACTGGTTGCACATCACATGACCTGGGCCGCACTCTCAGAATGAACTGGTTGCACATCACATGACCTGGGCCGCAATCTCAGAATGAATTGGGTGCACATCAGATGACTTGGGCAGCACTCTCAAAATGAATTGGGTGCACATCACATGACCTGGGCCGCACTCTCAGAATGAACTGGGTGCACATCACATGAGCTGGGCAGCACTCTCAGAATGAATTGGGTGCACATCACATGACTTGGGCAGCACTCTCAAAATGAATTGGGTGCACATCACATGACCTGGACCGCACTCTCAGAATGAACTGGGTGCACATCACATGAGCTGGGCAGCACTCTCAGAATGAATTTGGTGTACATCAAATGACCTGGGAAGCACTTTCAGAAAGAATTGGGTGCACATCACATGACCTGGGTAGCGCTCTCAGAATGAATTGGGTGCACATCACATGAGCTGGGCAGCACTCTTAGAATGAATTTGGTGCACATCACATAACATGGGCAGCACTCTTAGAATGAATTTTGTGCATATCACATGACCTTGGCAGCACTCTCAGAATGAATTGGGTGCACATCACATAACCTGGGCAGCTCTCTCAGAATGACTTTTGTGCACATCACATGACCTTGGCAGCACTTTTGGAATAAACTGGGTGCACATCACATGACTTGGGCAGCAATCTCAGAATGAATTGGTGCACAATCACATCCCATGACCTGGGCAGCACTCTCAGAATGAATTGGGTGCACATCACATAACCTGGGCAGCGCTCTCAAGATACATTGGGTGC
Organism: Bombina bombina; assembly: GCF_027579735.1. Lineage (NCBI taxonomy): Eukaryota > Metazoa > Chordata > Amphibia > Anura > Bombinatoridae > Bombina > Bombina bombina. The sequence goes on from NC_069504.1 coordinate 1,130,549,021, forward strand.
ATATCAGATGACCTGGGCAGCTCTCTCAGAATGAATTGGGTGCACATCACATAACCTGGGCAGCACTCTCAAAATAAATTGGGTGCACATCACATGACCTGGGCAGCACTGTCAGAATGAATTTTGTGCACATCACATGAACTTGGCAGCTCTCTTGGAATAAACTGGGTGCACATCACATGACCTGGGCAGCACTCTCAGAATGAACTGGTGCACATCACATGACCTGGGCAACACTCTCAGAGTGTACTGGTGGCACACCACATGACCTGGGCAGCACTCTCAGAATGAATTGGGTGCACATCACATGACCTGGGCAGTACTCTCAGAATTAACCTGTGCACATCACATGACCTGTGCAGCACTCTCAGAATGAGTTTGGTGCACATCACATGACCTGGGCAGCACTCTCAGAATGAATTGGGTGCACATCACATGATCTGGGAAGCACTCTCAGAATGAACTGGTGCACATCACATGACCTGTGCAGCACTCTCAGAATGAATTGGGTACACATCACATGATGTGGGCTGCACTCTCAGAATGAACTGGTTGCACATCACATGACCTGTGCAGCACTCTCAGAATGAATTGGGTGCACATCACATGACCTGGGCTGCACTCTCAGAATTAACTGGTTGCACATCACATGACCTGGGCCGCACTCTCAGAATGAATTGGGTGCACATCACATGACTTGGGCAGCACTCTCAAATGAATTGGGTGCACATCACATGACCTGGTCAACACTCTCAGAATGAACTGGGTGCACATCACATGAGCTGAGCAGCACTCTCAGAATGAATTGGGTGCATATCAAATGACCTGGGAAGCACTTTCAGAGTGAATTGGGTGCACATCACATGATCTGGGCAGCACTCTCAGAAAGAATTGGGTGCACATCCCATGACCTGGGTAGCGCTCTCAGAAGGAATTGGGTGCACATCACATGACCTGTGCAGCACTCTCAGAATGAATTGGGTGCACATCACATGACCTGGGCAGCACTCTCAGAAAGAATTGGGTGCACATCACATGACCTGGGCAGCGATCTCAGAATGAATTGGGTGCACATCACATGAGCTGGGCAGTACTCTCAGAATGAATTGGGTGCACATCACATTACCTGGGCAGCACTGTCAGAATGAATTTTGTGCACATCACATGAACTTGGCAGCACTCTTGGAATAAACTGGGTGCATATTACATGACCTGGGCAGCACTCTCAGAATGACTTTTGTGCACATCACATGACTTTGGCAGCACTCTCAGAATGAACTGGTGGCACATCACATGACCTGGGCAGCACTCTCAGAATGAATTGGGTGCACATCACATGACCGGGGCAGTACTCTCATAATTAACTTGTGCACATCACATGACATGTGCAGCACTCTCAGAATGAGTTTGGTGCACATCACATGACCTGGGCAGCACTCTCAGAATGAATTGGGTGCACATCACATGACCTGGGCAGCACTCTCAGAATTAATTGGGTGCACATCACATGACCTGGGCAGCATTCTCAGAATGAACTGGGTGCACATCACATGAGCTGGGCAGCATTCTCAGAATGAACTGGGTGCACATCACATGACCTGGGCAGCATTCTCAGAATGAACTGGGTGCACATCACATGAGCTGGGCAGCACTCTCAGATTGAATTTGGTGCACATCAAATGACCTGGGCAGCACTTTCAGAGTGAATAGGGTGCACATCACATGATCTGGGAAGCACTCTCAGAATGAACTGGTGCACATCACATGACCTGTGCAGCACTCTCAGAATGAAATGGGTGCACATCACATGATGTGGGCTGCACTCTCAGAATGAACTGGTTGCACATCACATGACCTGTGCAGCACTCTCAGAATGAATTGGGTGCACATCACATGACCTGGGCTGCACTCTCAGAATTAACTGGTTGCACATCACATGACCTGGGCCGCACTCTCAAAATGAATTGGGTGCACATCACATGACTTGGGCAGCACTCTCAAAATGAATTGGGTGCACATCACATGACCTGGTCAGCACTCTCAGAATGAACTGGGTGCACATCACATGAGCTGAGCAGCACTCTCAGAATGAATTGGGTGTACATCAAATGACCTGGGAAGCACTTTCAGAGTGAATTGGGTGCACATCACATGACCTGGGCAGCACTCTCAGAAAGAATTGGGTGCACATCACATGACCTGGGTAGCGCTCTCAGAATGAATTGGGTGCACATCACATGACCTGTGCAGCACTCTCAGAATGAATTGGGTGCACATCACATGACCTGGGCAGCACTCTCAGAAAGAATTGGGTGTACATCACATGACCTGGGCAGCGCTCTCAGAATGAATTGGGTGCACATCACATGAGCTGGGCAGTACTCTCAGAATGAATTTGGTGCACATCACATGACCTGGGCAGCACTGTCAGAATGAATTTTGTGCACATCACATGAACTTGGCAGCACTCTTGGAACAAACTGGGTGCACATTACATGACCTGGGCAGCACTCTCAGAATGACTTTTGTGCACATCACATGACCTGGGCAGCACTCTCAGAATAAATTGGGTGCACATCACATGACCTGGGCAGTACTCTCAGAATGAACTGGTGCACATCACATGACCTGTGCAGCACTCTCAGAATGAGTTTGGTGCACATCACATGACCTGGGCAGCACTCTCAGAATGAATTGGGTGCACATCACATGACCTGGGCAGCACTCTCACAAATGAATTGGGTGCACATCACATGAGCTGGGCAGCACTCTCAAAATGAATTGGGTGCACATCACATGACCTGGGCCGCACTCTCAGAATGAACTGGGTTCACATCACATGAGCTGGGCAGCATTCTTGGAATAAACTGGGTACACATCACATGACCTGGGCAGTGCTCTCAGAATGAATTGGGTGCACATCAAATGAGCTAGGCAGCACTCTCAGAATGAATTGGGTGCACATCACATAACCTGGGCAGCACTCTTAGAATGCATTTGGTGCACATCACATAACATGGGCAGCACTGTCAGAATGAATTTTGTGCACATCACATGACCTTGGCAGCACTCTCAGAATGAATTGGGTGCACATAACATGACCTGGGCAGCACTCTCAGAATGACTTTTGTGCACATCACATGACCTTGGCAGCACTTTTGGAATAAACTGGGTGCACATCACTTGACCTGGGCAGCAATCTCAGAATGAACTGGTGCACAATCACATCCCATGACCTGGGCAGCACTCTCAGAATGAATTGGGTGCACATCACATAACCTGGGCAGCACTCTCAAAATAAATTGGGTGCATATCACATGACCTGGACAGCTCTCTCAGAATGAATTGGGTGCACATCACATGACCTGGGCAGCACTCTCAAAATAAATTGGGTGCACATCACATGACCTGGGCAGCACTGTCAGAATGAATTTTGTGCACATCACATGAACTTGGCAGCACTTTTGGAATTGACTGGGTGCATATCACATGACCTGGGCAGCACTCTCAGAATGAACTGGTACACATCACATGACCTGGGCAGCACTCTCAGAGTGAACTGGTGGCACATCACATGACCTGGGCAGTACTCTCAGAATGAACTGGTGCACATCACATGACCTGTGCAGCACTCTCAGAATGAGTTTGGTGCACATCACATGACCTGGGCAACACTCTCAGAATGAATTGGGTGCACATCACATGACCTGGGCAGCACTCTCAGAATGAATTGAGTGCACATCACATGACCTGGGCAGCACTCTCAGAATGAATTGAGTGCACATAACATGACCTGGGCAGCACTCTCAAAATGAATTGGGTCCACATCACATGACCTGGGCAGCACTCTCAGAATGAACTGGCAGCACATCACATGACCTGGGCAGCACTCTCAGAATGAACTGGGTGCACATCACATGAGCTGGGCAGCACTCTCAGATTGAATTTGGTGTACATCAAATGACCTGGGCAGCACTCTCAGAATGAACTGGTACACATCACATGACCTGTGCAGCACTCTCAGAATGAATTGGGTGCACATCACATGACCTGTGCTGCACTCTCAGAATGAACTGGTTGCACATCACATGACCTGTGCAGCACTCTCAGAATGAATTGGGTGCACATCACATGACCTGGGCTGCACTCTGAGAATGAACTGGTTGCACATCACATGACTTGGCCGCACTCTCAGAATGAATTGGGTGCACATTACATGACTTGGGCAGCACTCTCAGAATGAACTGGGTGCACATCACATGAGCTGGGCAGCACTCTCAGAATGAATTTGGTGTACATCAAATGACCTGGGAAGCACTTTCAGATTGAATTGGGTGCATATCACATGACCTGAGCAGCACCCTCAGAATGAACTGGTGCACATCACATGACCTGGGCAGCAATCTCAGAATGAATTGGGTGCACATCACAAGACCTGGGCAGCACTCTCAGAAAGAATTGGGTGCACATCACATGACCTGGGCAGCGCTCCCAGAATGAATTGGATGCACATCACATGAGCTGGGCAGCGCTCTCAGAATTAATTGGGTACACATCACATGACCTGGGCAGCACTCTTAGAATGAATTTGGTGCACATCACATGACCTGGGCAGCACTGTCAGAATGAATTTTGTGCACATCACATGACCTTGGCAGCACTCTCAGAGTGAACTGGTGGCACATCACATGACCTGGGCAGCACTTTCCGAATGAATTGGGTGCACATCACATGACCTGGGCAGTACTCTCAGAATGAACTGGTGCACATCACATGACCTGGGCAGCACTCTCAGAATGAGTTTGGTGCACATCACATGACCTGGGCAGCACTCTCAGAATGAATTGGGTGCACATCACATGACCTGGGCAGCACTCTCAGAATGAATTGGGTGCACATCACATGATCTGGGCAGCACTCTCAAAATGAATTGGGTGCACATCACATGACCTGGTCAGCACTCTCAGAATGAACTGGGTGCACATCCCATGAGCTGGGCAGCACTCTCAGATTGAATTTGGTGTACATCAAATGACCTGGGCAGCACTTTCAGAGTGAATTGGGTGCACATCACATGACCTTGGAAGCACTCTCAGAATGAACTGGTGCACATCACATGACTTGTGCAGCACTCCCAGAATGAATTGGGTGCACATCACATGACCTGGGCTGCACTCTCAGAATGAACTGGTTTCACATCACATGACCTGGGCCGCACTCTCAGAATGAATTGTCTGCACATCACATGACCTATTCAGCACTCTCAAAATGAATTGGGTGCACATCACATGACCTTGGCAGCACTCTCAGAATGAACTGGGTGCACATCACATGAGCTGGGCAGCACTCTCAGAATGCCGTTTGTGCACATTACATGACTTTGGCAGCACTCTCAGAGTGAACTGGTGGCACATCACATGACCTGGGCAGCACTCTCCGAATGAATTGGGTGCACATCACATGACCTGGGCAGTACTCTCAGAATGAACTGGTGCACATCACATGACCTGTGCAGCACTCTCAGAATGAGTTTGGTGCACATCACATGACCTGGGCAGCACTCTCAGAATGAATTGGGTGCACATCACATGACCTGGGCAGCACTCTCAGAATGAATTGGGTGCACATCACATGACCTGGGCAGCACTCTCAAAATGAATTGGGTGCACATCACATGACCTGGTCAGCACTCTCAGAATGAACTGGGTGCACATCCCATGAGCTGGGCAGCACACTCAGATTGAATTTGGTGTACATCAAATGACCTGGGCAGCACTTTCAGAGTGAATTGGGTGCACATCACATGACCTTGGAAGCACTCTCAGAATGAACTAGTGCACATCACATGACTTGTGCAGCACTCTCAGAATGAATTGGGTGCACATCACATGACCTGGGCTGCACTCTCAGAATGAACTGGTTTCACATCACATGACCTGGGCCGCGCTCTCAGAATGAATTGGGTGCACATCACATGACCTTTTCAGCACTCTCAAAATGAATTGGGTGCACATCACATGACCTTGGCAGCACTCTCAGAATGAACTGGGTGCACATCACATGAGCTGGGTAGCACTCTCAGAATGAATTTGGTGTACATCAAATGACCTGGGCAGCACTTTCAGAGTGAATTGGGTGCACATCATATGACCTGGGCAGCACTCTCAGAATGAACTGGTGCACATCACATGACCTGGGCAGCCCTCTCAGAATGAATTTGGTGCACATCACATGACCTGGGCAGCACTCTCAGAATGAACTGGTGCACATCACATGACCTGTGCAGCACTCTCAGAATGAATTGGGTGCACATCACATGACCTGGGCAGCACTCTCAGAATGAGTTTGATGCACATCACATGACCTGGGCAGCACTCTCAGAATGAATTGTCTGCACATCACATGACCAAGGCAGCACTATCAGAATGAATTGAGTGCACATCACATGACCTGAGCAGCACTCTTAGAATAAACTAGTGTACCTCACATGACCTGGGCAGCGCACTCAGAATGAATTGGGTGCACATCACATGACCTGGTGTCAGGGTGCTCACAGAAAGAATTGGGTGCACATCACATGACCTGGGCAGCGCTCTCAGAATGAATTGGGTGCACATCACATGACCTGGGCAGCACTCTCAGAATTAATTGTCTGCACATTACATGACCCGTGCAGCACTCTCAGAATGAATTGTCTGCACATCACATGACCAAGGCAGCACTATCAGAATGAATTAAGTGCATATCACATGACCTGAGCAGCACTCTTAGAATAAACTAGTGTACCTCACATGACCTGGGCAGCGCACTCAGAATTAATTGGGTGCACTTCACATGACCTGGTGTCAGGGTGCCAGGAATGAGACTGAGACGAGAAGTGCAAAAATAATCACACCTTTATTAATAGCAAATAATAATAAAAAGTCCACAAGTCAAATAACAAGCCAGTAATCAAAACCATAGCTGGTAGTCACAGTCAGACGAGCCGAGTCAGGAGCCAAAGCGAATAGTCAGACGAGCCGAGTTAGGAGCCAAAGCGAGTAGTCAGACGAGCCGGAATCAGGAACAAGGAGAACAGCAGAGTCAGGAACAAGCAGCCCATGGCAAACAAAGCAGGGAAAAACCCGTAACAGTACCCTCCCCTCAATGACCCCTCCCCCGCGAAAGGACAAAAGACTTATTGGGGAAATGGGCACGGAGGAGGGTGGGAGCATTTACATCAGAGAAAGGAACCCATGAGCGCTCCTCCGGACTGTAGCCCCTCCAGTGAACCAAATACTGTACGCGGCCCCTGGACATACGAGAGTCAATAATGCTGCTGACCTCATACTCCTCATGGTTGTCAACAAAGATAGGACGGGGATGAGGCAACACAGTGGTAAACGGATTATAAACTAATAGTTTCAAGAGGGAGACATGAAAAACATTGGAGATGCGCATTGCAGGAGGAAGGTCAAGAGCGTAGACCACAGGATTAACCCATCGGAGTATTCAAAAAAGACCAACAAAACGGGGAGACAGTTTATTGGAAGGCACACGAAGGTTCAAGTTGCGGGAGGACAGCCAAACTCTCTCACCAACCTGGTAGGAAGGTGCGGGCAGATGCCTACGATTAGCCTGGAACTTTTGAAGCTGCATAGATCGATGAAGACAATCCTGAATCTGCACCCACGTAGAACGGAGTTGCCAGAGATGCTCCCCCAAAGCCAGAATACCCTGAGACATGAATGAATCAGGCAACAAGGATGGTTGAAACCCATAATTCGCCATGAACGGGGATAACTTGGAGGAAGCATTAATAGCACTATTACAAGCAAACTCTGCCCAAGGTAACAGTTCAGACCAATTATTGTGGTGATCTGAGACATAGCAATGGAGGAACTGTTCCAGAGCTTGATTAGACCGTTCCGCAGCCCCATTGGATTGAGGGTGATATGCCGAGGAGAAGGAAAGCTGAATCCCCATTTGAACACAAAAGGAACCCCAAAATCTGGAGACAAACTGGCTACTCTGGTCCGACACTATCTCCTTGGGTAACCCATGTAAACGGAAGACCTCCCGGGCAAAAATGTAAGCAAGCTCCTGAGCGGTAGGCTCTTCAAGGGAATGCAATGTGACATTTTAGAAAAACGATCAACCACCAAAAGGATAACAGTATTGCCATTGGAAACATGGAGCTTGACAATGAAGTCCATGGAAAGATGTGTCTAAGGACGCTCACCATTAGCAATAGGTTGAAGAAGACCCACAGGAAGACGTCTAGGAGTCTTATTCTGTGCACAAACTGAGCAGGAGGCAACATACGCAGCAACATCAGAACGAAGATCTGGCCACCAGAATTGTCGAGTGACAGACAAAATCATTTGGTTCTTGCCTGGGTGACCTATGACTTTAGGATAGTGGTAAGTGTGTAAAAGTTTAGTTCGAAGATTCTCAGGAACAAAACACTTACCACTAGGTTTCTCAGGTGGTGCATTGGTTTGTGCAGCCAGGATCTCCTCCCCCAAAGGAGAAGTCAAATTAGTACGTATGGTAGCAAAAATATGGTCAGGAGGTATAACTGGAATAGGTACAGACTCCTTCTTGTACAGAGGCGAAAATTTTTGAGAGAGGGCATCAGCCCTAACATTCTTACTACCAGGTAGGAGACCACATAATTAAACCGAGACAAAAATAGCGCCCATCTGGCCTGTCGGGGCGACAAACGTTTTGCTTCAGATAGATAAGTTAAATTCTAGTGGTCAGTAAGAATGAGCACTGGCACGCTAGTACCATTGAGAAGATGCCTCCATTCCTTGAGTGCCAAAATTATGGCCAATAATTCCCTGTCGCCAATTTCATAATTGCACTCCGCTGGAGACAATTTCTTAGAGAAGAAACCACACGGATGCAAGGAACCGTCAGGCGTAGGACATTGAGACAAGAGGGCACCTACTCCAGTCTCAGACGCATCGACCTCAAGAAGGAAAGGCAAGACAGGGTTAGGATGAGCCAGAACTGGAGCGGCAGCTTAAGACTATCAAAGGCCTTAATGGCAGTAGGTGACCAATGGAGTGGATCATTCTCTTTACGGGTCATGTCTGTGATAGGTTTGACCAAGGAAGAAAAGTTTTTAATAAACTTTCTATAGTAATTGGCAAACCCCAAAAAACATTGAATAGACCAAAGACCAACTGGGCGAGGCCACTGCAGAACTGTATATAACTTTTCAGGATCCATGGAGAACCCTGCAACGGAGATAACATAACCTAGGAAGGTTACTTGAGTCTGCTGGAACACACATTTCTCGAGTTTACAAAACAGGCCGTTCTCACATAGTCTCTAAAGAACCCGTGTAACAACAGAACGATGAGTCTCAAGTGTGGGTGAGTGTATGAGGATGTATTCTAAGTACACCACAAGACACTGTTGCAACACATCTCGTAGGACATCATTAATAAATTCCTGGAAAACAGCAGGAGCATTACATAGGCCAAAGGGCATTACAAGATACTCATAATGCCCGCTCCTGGTGTTAAATGCTGTTTTCCATTCGTGGCCCTCCTTGATCCTAACGAGATTGTACGCTCCTCCTCCAACCTACTTCTGCGGCAAGTGTAAGGAACTCAATGGCATACTGAGCAACAGATCTTGTACCTTGCTGAATAGACATGAGTCGTTTAGCAGTAGATGAGGAGCGAGCCGGAACATCAAATACCCTTCGAAAGGAGGCCACAAATTCAGGGTAATTTGAAATCACAGGTTTATTAGTCTCCCAGGCAAGCTCAGGCAAGAGCTGTGTCAGAGAGTAACGAGATGAGAAATCCCACCTTAGCTCTGTGAGAGGGAAACGCCTGAGGTAACATCTTAAAGTAAATGCCCACCTGGTTCAAAAAACCTCTGCACTGATTAGGATCGCCTCCATATCGCTGAGGTAGAAGTGCAGAACCGGACATGCTCCTGGTAGGACTAGGTGCAGCAGCGGAAACAGGAGCAGCCATAACTTGTGGGACACTCTGGTCCAAATGTGCAGTGCGAGTCAGCAGGGTTTGCAGGGCTAGTGCAAATTGATCCAAGCGTTGATCCTGTTCATCCATCCTGGAAATTATGGCATTTAAAGGTGGATTATTAGCACCATCAGCCATGAGCACTGTCATATGTGATTACTTGTAACATGGGAACTGTCATATGTGATTACATGTAACATGAGCACTGTCATCTTTGATTACATGTAACATGGACACTGTCATATGTGATTACATGTAACATGAGCACCGTCATCTGTGATTACATGTAACATGAGCATTGCCATATGTGATTACATGTAATATGAGCACTGTCATCAGTGATTACATGTACCATGATCATTGTCATATATGATTACATGTAACATGAGCACTGTCATATGTGATTACATGTACCATGATCATTGTCATATGTGATTACATGTAACATGAGCACTGTCATATGTGATTACATGTACCATGAGCATTGCCATATGTGATTACATGTAATATGAGCACTGTCATCAGTGATTACATGTACCATGATCATTGTCATATGTGATTACATGTAACATGAGCACTGTCATCTGTGATTACATGTAGTATGGGCCCTGTCATATGTGATTACATGTAACATGAGCACTGTCATATGTGATTACATGTACCATGAGCACTGTCATATGTGATTACATGTACCATGAGCATTGTCATATGGGATTACATGTAACATGAGCACTGTCATCTGTGATTACATGTAGTATGGGCCCTGTCATATGTGATTACATGTAACATGAGCACTATCATATGTGATTACATGTAACATGAGCACTGTCATCTGTGATTACATGTAACATGAGCACTGTCATATGTGATTACATGTAACATGGGAACTATCATCTGTGATTACATGTAACATGAGCACTGTCATATGTGATTGCATGTAGTATGGGCCCTGTCATATGTGATTACATGTAACATGGGCACTGTCATATGTGATTACATGTACCATGAGCATTGTCATATGTGATTGCATGTAGTATGGGCCCTGTCATATGTGATTACATGTAATATGTGCACTGTCATATGTGATTACATGTAAAATGAGCACTGTCATATGTGATTACATGTACCATGAGCATTGTCATCTGTGATTACATGTAATATGTGCACTGTCATCTGTGATTACATGTAACATAGGCACTGTCATATGTGATTACATGTACCATGAGCACTGTCATATGTGATTACATGTACCATGATCATTGTCATTTGTGATTACATGTAACATGAGCACTGTCATCTGTGATTACATGTAGTATGGGCCCTGTCATATGTGATTACATGTAACATAGGCACTGTCATATGTGATTACATGTAACATGAGCACTGTCATCTGTGATTACATGTACCATGAGCATTGTCATATGTGATTACATGTAACATGAGCACTGTCATCTGTGATTACATGTACCATGAGCACTGTCATATGTGATTACATGTACCATGAGCATTGTCATATGTGATTACATGTAACATGAGCACTGTCATCTGTGATTACATGTAGTATGGGCCCTGTCATATGTGATTACATGTAACATGAGCACTATCATATGTGATTGCATGTAGTATGGGCCCTGTCATATGTGATTACATGTAATATGTGCACTGTCATATGTGATTACATGTAAAATGAGCACTGTCATATGTGATTACATGTACCATGAGCATTGTCATCTGTGATTACATGTAATATGTGCACTGTCATCTGTGATTACATGTACCATGAGCATTGTCATATGTGATTACATGTAACATGAGCACTGTCATCTGTGATTACATGTAGTATGGGCCCTGTCATATGTGATTACATGTAACATGAGCACTATCATATGTGATTGCATGTAGTATGGGCCCTGTCATATGTGATTACATGTATCATGAGCACTGTCATATGTGATTGCATGTAGTATGGGCCCTGTCATATGTGATTACATGTAATATGTGCACTGTCATATGTGATTACATGTAAAATGAGCACTGTCATATGTGATTACATGTACCATGAGCATTGTCATCTGTGATTACATGTAATATGTGCACTGTCATCTGTGATTACATGTAACATAGGCACTGTCATATGTGATTACATGTACCATGAGCACTGTCATATGTGATAACATGTACCATGATCATTGTCATTTGTGATTACATGTAACATGAGCACTGTCATCTGTGATTACATGTAGTATGGGCCCTGTCATATGTGATTACATGTAACATAGGCACTGTCATATGTGATTACATGTACCATGAGCACTGTCATATGTGATTACATGTACCATGAGCATTGTCATATGTGATTACATGTAACATGAGCACTGTCATCTGTGATTACATGTAGTATGGGCCCTGTCATATGTGATTACATGTAACATGAGCACTATCATATGTGATAACATGTAACATGAGCACTGTCATCTGTGATTACATGTAACATGAGCACTGTCATATGTGATTACATGTAACATGAGCACTGTCATATGTGATTACATGTAACATGAGCACTGTCATATGTGATTACATGTAACATGAGCACTGTCATCTGTGATTACATGTAACATGAGCACTGTCATATGTGATTACATGTAGTATGGGCCCTGTCATATGTGATTACATGTAACATGGGCACTGTCATATGTGATTACATGTACCATGAGCATTGTCATCTGTGATTACATGTAATATGTGCACTGTCATATGTGATTACATGTAAAATGAGCACTGTCATATGTGATTACATGTAACATGAGCACTGTCATCTGTGATTACATGTAACATGAGCACTATCATATGTGATTACATGTAACATGAGCACTGTCATCTGTGATTACATGTAACATGAGCACTGTCATCTGGGATTACATGTAACATGAGCACTATCATATGTGATTACATGTAACATGAGCATTGTCATCTGTGATTATATGTAATATGTGCACTGTCATCTGTGATTACATGTAACATAGGCACTGTCATATGTGATTACATGTAACATGGGCACTGTCATATGTAATTACATGTAACATGAGCACTGTCATCTGTGATTACATGTAACATGAGCACTGTCATCTGTGATTGCATGTAGTATGGGCCCTGTCATATGTGATTACATGTAACATGAGCACTGTCATCTGTGATTACATGTAACATGACCACTGTCATCTGTGATTACATGTAACATGAGCACTGTCATATGTGATTACATGTAGTATGGGCACTGTCAGATGTAATTACATGTAACATGAGCACTGTCATCTGTGATTACATGTAACATGGGCACTGCCATCTGTGATCACATGTAATATGGGCCCTGTCATATGTGATTACATGTAACATGGGCACTGTCATATGTGATTACATGTAACATGAGCACTGTCATCTGTGATTACTTGTAACATGGGCACTGTCATATGTGATTACTTGTAACATGGGCACTGTCATATGTGATTACATGTAATATTGGCACTGTCATATGTGATTACATGTAACATGGGCACTGTCATATGTGATTACATGTAACATGAGCACTGTCATATGTGATTACATGTAGCATGGGCACTGTCATATGCGATTACATGTAACATGGGCACTGTCATATGTGATAACATGTAACATGGGAACTGTCATATGTGATTACATGTAACATGGGCACTGTCATATGTGATTGCATGTAACATGGGCACTGTCATCTGTGATTACATGTAACATGGGCACTGTCATATGTGATTACATGTAACATGTGCACTGTCATATGTGATTGCATGTAACATAGACACTGTCATCTGTGATTACTTGTAACATGGGAACTATCATCTGGGATTACATGTAACATGGGCACTGTAATATATGATTACATGTAACATAGACACTGTCATCTGTGATTACTTGTAACATGGGAACTATCATCTGGGATTACATGTAGTATGGACACTGTCATATGTGATTACATGTAACATGAGCACTGTCATATGTGATTACATGTAACATGGGAACTATCATCTGTGATTACATGTAACATGAGCACTGTCATATGTGATTGCATGTAGTATGGGCCCTGTCATATGTGATTACATGTAACATGGGCACTGTCATATGTGATTACATGTACCATGAGCATTGTCATCTGTGATTACATGTAACATAGGCACTGTCATATGTGATTACATGTAATATGTGCACTGTCATCTGTGATTACATGTAACATAGGCACTGTCATATGTGATTACATGTAACATGGGCACTGTCATATGTAATTACATGTAACATGAGCACTGTCATCTGGGATTACATGTAACATGAGCACTGTCATCTGTGATTGCATGTAGTATGGGCCCTGTCATATGGGATTACATGTAACATGAGCACTGTCATATGTGATTACATGTAACATGACCACTGTCATCTGTGATTACATGTAACATGAGCACTGTCATATGTGATTACATGTAGTATGGGCACTGTCATATGTAATTACATGTAACATGAGCACTGTCATATGTGATTACATGTACCATGAGCATTGTCATCTGTGATTACATGTAATATGTGCACTGTCATCTGTGATTACATGTAACATAGGCACTGTCATATGTGATTACATGTAACATAGGCACTGTCATATGTGATTACATGTAACATGGGCACTGTCATATGTAATTACATGTAACATGAGCACTGTCATCTGTGATTGCATGTAGTATGGGCCCTGTCATATGGGATTACATGTAACATGAGCACTGTCATATGTGATTACATGTAACATGACCACTGTCATATGTGATTACATGTAGTATGGGCACTGTCATATGTAATTACATGTAACATGAGCACTGTCATCTGTGATTACATGTAACATGGGCACTGCCATCTGTGATCACATGTAATATGGGCCCTGTCATATGTGATTACATGTAACATGAGCACTGTCATCTGTGATTACTTGTAACATGGGCACTGTCATATGTGATTACATGTAACATGGGCACTGTCATATGTGATTACATGTAACATGGGCACTGTCATATGCGATTACATGTAACATGGGCACTGTCATATGTGATTACATGTAACATGGGCACTGTCATATGTGATTACATGTAACATGAGCACTGTCATATGTGATTACATGTAACATGGGCACTGTCATATGTGATTACATGTAACATGGGCACTGTCATATGTGATTACATGTAGCATGGGCACTGTCATATGCGATTACATGTAACATGGGCACTGTCATATGTGATAACATGTAACATGGGAACTGTCATATGTGATTACATGTAACATGGGCACTGTCATATGTGATTACATGTAACATGGGCACTGTCATATGTGATTACATGTAACATGGGCACTGTCATATGTGATTACATGTAACATGGGAACTGTCATTTGTGATTACATGTAACATGGGCACTGTCATATGTGATTACATGTAACATGGGCACTGTCATATGTGATTACATGTAACATGGGAACTGTCATATGTGATTACATGTAACATGGGCACTGTCATATGTGATTACATGTAACATGGGCACTGTCATATGCGATTACATGTAACATGGGCACTGTCATATGTGATTACATGTAACATGAGCACCGTCATCTGTGATTACATGTAACATGAGCACTATCATATGTGATTACATGTAACATGGGCACTGTCATATGTGATTACATGTAACATGAGCACTGTCATATGTGATTACATGTAACATGAGCACTATCATATGTGATTACATGTAACATGGGCACTGTCATATGTGATTACATGTAACATGGGCACTATCATCTGTGATTACATGTAACATGGGCACTGTCATCTGTGATTACATGTAACATGGGCACTGTCATATGTGATTACATGTAACATGGGCACTGTCATATGTGATTACATGTAACATGAGCACTGTCATATGTGATTACATGTAACATGAGCACTGTCATATGTGATTACTTGTAACATGAGCATTGTCATCTGTGATTACATGTAACATGGGCACTGTCATATGTGATTACATGTAACATGGGCACTGTCATATGTGATTACATGTAACATGAGCACTGTCATATGTGATTACATGTAACATGGGCACTGTCATATGTGATTACATGTAACATGAGCACTGTCATATGTGATTACATGTAACATGAGCACTGTCATATGTGATTACTTGTAACATGAGCATTGTCATCTGTGATTACATGTAACATGGGCACTGTCATATGTGATTACATGTAACATGGGCACTGTCATATGTGATTACATGTAACATGAGCACTGTCATATGTGATTACATGTAACATGGGCACTGTCATATGTGATTACATGTAACATGAGCACTGTCATATGTGATTACATGTAACATGAGCACTGTCATATGTGATTACTTGTAACATGGGAATTATCATCTGGGATTACATGTAGTATAGACACTGTCATATGTGATTACATGTAACATGGGCACTGTAATATTATTTTACTGCAGTCTTTTATAGTCCTGTATTAGACAATTGCTAGTTTATTCTGCTGTTTTGAGGTGCTAAATTACTCTATAATGAAATATAAATACTTTAAGCACTCTGCAGAAAAAAGTTTAGCTATATAAGTCTAATTTCCAATACAAAGTCTCTGTGTCCTCTGGGGGAGACACAAACTGTGCAGTGCAGGTGTTTAAACTGCAGTGGGAAATGTCAGGCACCAGGCAGATGGCAAGGTGCATAATGCTGAGATTATTGCTGGCTATTTAAGCATCATCACATGGTGATAACAGTGCTATATTAGGGAAGCCAGGCTCTGTTCTGTGTGCTTGTGTTAACTCTTATAGTTCAGGTAGGCTAAGGCATATTTATTATTTATTTTCTCTGTATAAATCATATTTTATTAAAAATATAATTATATCCAGGGGGGCAGAGCCAGCCATCGCCCATCATGGTTGCAAACTGCTGAAGCTCCGTGATTGCAAGCACTCTCACAGCATGACAGAAACTACCATCAAGTGCTATTAACACCATTAAAACAGCATTCAAGCACCCACGACCTGGTGTACATGAGTATACAGCTCCGGTCTGCCTACTCGCAGATAGAGCGGAACTGCAGAGGGTAATGTAAACAGGCCGTGTATAATGGCGCAGAGAGCAGACGCAGCAGTGGACATAGATCTAACAAGGCATGGAGGCAAGTAAAATATAGCGACATAACACCTCTCTCCCCAAAGCTTTACCTCACGGCCCCGCTCATCACATATAAAGCACATGTGAGTCAGTGAACACACTTAGGAGCAGAGAGGAGGAGAACGGCTTGCGGCCTTCCTTACACCACGCTGCATGGCAGTGATACACAGAGGTGGGGATACCATTATAAATATACACCACGGGGCAACTTAACGCTCTCATAACTAGCCAAATGACTACAAGTGAAGGACAGTAAAAGCACTTAACAACTTAGAGGGGCATATATAACAGGAGGACTGCCAAAGTATAAGGCATAGAACCTGACATAAAAACAAGAAGTCCATACATTATATAATTGCCCAACAGCAATCACTGTTTAAGTTGAATCGATAAGCTGGCAATAATATCTTAAGGCAGATTTTAGAGAGACTCAACAAAACACTGAGGAACCTGCTTTGTCACAGGAACTCAGGAGGTACTTACCATTAACTGCACCTGCAACGCCATAACACAGTAAAATGGCTTCCAAAAGGCTGCCTAAACATGATAAACCTAACAAGAAACCTGCAACCTCAGCAACTAAAATGAATAACCTTTTTAGAGTGCTTGAAACTACAGAAGCCTCCATATCCCCTACACATGCACAGGATAATACACATTCTGATGCAGAATCTTCAGACACAGGGATATCAATAAGGGAACCACTCACGAGGACAGACATAGATAACCTCCCTACAAAAGAAGATTTCGCCTCCCTTATCACGCAGGTGGGAAAAATGATTAAAGATGGCCTCAAAGAAGTCAAGAAAGATGTTTCTGAATTGGGAGAGAGAGTGGTCCATATAGAGGAAGATTTAGAATATATCCAACAAGATGCAGACCTACATAATAGAACCCTGGAAGCACAAGATTCCATCATTCAGCAAATGCAGCTGCACTTGGAGGACTTAGACAATCGAGGAAGACGAAATAAAATTAGGATCCGCAGAGTACCAGAGAGCACCACACCACAGCAAATCCCAGACTATTTACAGGGGTTATTCCAGTTCCTTTTGCAAATAGCAGAACCTCCTAATATGCTCATTGAAAGAGCTCACAGAGCACTTAGGCCGAAACCTCCCGACAATAAGCCACCCAGGGACATTATATTAAAATTTCAGTCTTTCCCTGACAAAGAAAAAATAATGGAAGCCTCTAGGAAACTAAGACAAATCACCTATGAAGGCAACAACTTGCAAATCTATGCAGATTTAAGCTCTATCACTCTGAATAGAAGGAGAGAGGCTAGATACCTGACACTACACCTGCACAATTTGAAAATACCGTACAGGTGGGGCTTCCCATTCTGCATAAAAGTTACGCAAGGTTCTACAATAGCAATATACAAAACCCCAGAAGACTTGAAAGAATTCTGTGGCCAGCTGAACATCCCAGAACCCTCTCTGCCCAGATTGGAAGACACCACATCACAGAAAGCATCAAATAGACTTGCTGACCCAAAACCTCAAAGGCCCCCCTGGATTAGAATCAACAGGAAAAGATCCCAGCCAACTTCTTACATTGTGGAAACAAACTCACTACAGACATGAACTTGGAAAATGACATGTGAATTTGCTAAACTGTCTACATGATGGCTTCCTACACAGAGGGAGCTGCCAGTTGGTAACTATACCCATGAACATAAAGTCCTATTATATTGTCATTGTTGGGACACACCTAATACACTAGAAGTTTGAGATTACTGTCTTGTTGCCAGCTAATAGACAATGAGTATGCCTGCTCATCCGCAAAGTTTCATATATGTTTGCTCTTATATTGTTTATAAATGTTTATAAATGTTAAAAAGAAAAAATTTACTATGCACTATAAATGCACTGACATAGAGAGTTGCTGATACTTTCATGCCCACCGTTTTGAGTGGACGGGAGAGTATCCCCTATGGTCACCCATATTGTATATGTTTATATGCAATCATTAAGTTTATGTTTTATGTTCAATTTTATATTGTTGTTTTAGATATAGTATTAGAAATTGTAGCCTATGATATTGTCAGGTACACTAGAATAAGCCAAAGCTCACACAGAACAGTGCAGGAGACACAGGATGGGTTCCGTCACATTTTAATCCACACTAATGATCTATACAGACGACAACACTACTCCACACAGACCCAATGCTAGACACTAGACATATCAACATTATAACTCAGAATGCCAAAGGCCTGAACTCACCAACCAAGAGATCAGTAGCCCTTAATTGGTTTACTAAACAGAAGGGTGAAATAGTGTTTATCCAGGAGACCTACTTCAAACGGGCATCAGAACCCAAATTCTCATCTAAGTACTACCCTATGGGGCATTTCAGCTCGCACTCAGACCAGAAAAAGAACGGAGTAGGTATCCTTCTCCACAAATCCACCCAAATGCAAAATATTACCACACATACTGATACAGAGGGGAGATATATAATATTAGTGGGTGATCTGTATAATAGACCACTAACATTGGTAAATGCGTATGCTCCAAATAGGGGTCAAGCTAAATTTTTCAAAAAACTAGTAGGGAAACTCCTAGAGGTATCCAAAGGAACTACAATTTTAGCAGGCGACTTTAATGCGGCATTAAACCCCAAACTAGATAGTTCCCAAGCCAAGAGCCACCTGTCTGACCACACCATCAAAACAATAACACACTGCCTACGATCCTCATCACTTATAGACGTCTGGAGAGTTCAACATCCAGGCCAAAAAGCCTACTCGTTCTTCTCGAACCCAAATAAATCACACTCTAGACTAGATTACATTTGTATAGACCAATTAGGCCTCACACTGGCAAAAGTCTCCGATATGGTTCCAACACCTTGGTCGGACCACTCAGCAGTTACATTAAAATTAGAGTGGCCAAACAGACCAATTAAAGACTTCTGTTGGAGACTAGATGATACTCTTTTGCTGCAAACACATATCTCTAATAGAATATCACAAACTCTAACTGAATACTTTAGACACAATCAAATCCCACACTCTAATCCCACTATAGTGTGGGAAGCACACAAAGCAGTCATAAGGGGGGAATTCATTAAACAGAAAGCCATCCTCAATAAATCATTCAATCCGGAATATGTACAGTTAACTCAGCAACTCAATGAGGCAGAAAAAGTCCATATGGATCACCCCGACTCTCCAGAGAGTTTAAACAAGCTGAGAATAGCAAGACAGCTCCTGAATAACCTACTAACCAGAGAAAAACACATAAACAAGCGTTCTATCTAAAAAAGTTATACTTCACTGAAGGAAATATACCGGGGCCTTTATTAGCTAGGTCACTTAAGAAAAAAACACTTGAGAATTATATACATAAAATGCTAGATGAGTCAAATAACGAAGTATATGATAGCAGAGGGATAGCAAATGTTTTTAGTAAATACTACAAAACATTATATAATCTCCCATCAAATGAGGATTTGCACTCGCAGACCCGAATAGAGGAATATATTAGAAAAGCGGAATTGCCCACTATCCCAGAAATATTAGCTAAACATATGGAGGAGCCTATACTAGAACAGGAAGTAGCGGCAGCCATAAAAAGCCTTCCCACTAGGAAAATTCCAGGCCCAGATGGGCTAACTAACATGTATTATAAAAAATTTCAACAATCTCTAATCCCCCATTTGACAAAAGTACAGGGAGTGCAGAATTATTAGGCAAATGAGTATTTTGACCACATCATCCTCTTTATGCATGTTGTCTTACTCCAAGCTGTATAGGCTCGAAAGCCTACTACCAATTAAGCATATTAGGTGATGTGCATCTCTGTAATGAGAAGGGGTGTGGTCTAATGACATCAACACCCTATATCAGGTGTGCATAATTATTAGGCAACTTCCTTTCCTTTGGCAAAATGGGTCAAAAGAAGGACTTGACAGGCTCAGAAAAGTAAAAAATAGTGAGATATCTTGCAGAGGGAAGCAGCACTCTTAAAATTGCAAAGCTTCTGAAGCGTGATCATCGAACAATCAAGCGTTTCATTCAAAATAGTCAACAGGGTCGCAAGAAGCGTGTGGAAAAACCAAGGCGCAAAATAACTGCCCATGAACTGAGAAAAGTCAAGCATGCAGCTGCCAAGATGCCACTTGCCACCAGTTTGGCCATATTTCAGAGCTGCAACATCACTGGAGTGCCCAAAAGCACAAGGTGTGCAATACTCAGAGACATGGCCAAGGTAAGAAAGGCTGAAAGACGACCACCACTGAACAAGACACACAAGCTGAAACGTCAAGACTGGGCCAAGAAATATCTCAAGACTGATTTTTCTAAGGTTTTATGGACTGATGAAGTCTTGATGGGCCAGATGGATGGGCCCGTGGCTGGATTGGTAAAGGGCAGAGAGCTCCAGTCCGACTCAGACGCCAGCAAGGTGGAGGTGGAGTACTGGTTTGGGCTGGTATCATCAAAGATGAGCTTGTGGGGCCTTTTCGGGTTGAGGATGGAGTCAAGCTCAACTCCCAGTCCTACTGCCAGTTTCTGGAAGACACCTTCTTCAAGCAGTGGTACAGGAAGAAGTCTGCATCCTTCAAGAAAAACATGATTTTCATGCAGGACAATGCTCCATCACACGCGTCCAAGTACTCCACAGCGTGGCTGGCAAGAAAGGGTATAAAAGAAGAAAATCTAATGACATGGCCTCCTTGTTCACCTGATCTGAACCCCATTGAGAACCTGTGGTCCATCATCAAATGTGAGATTTACAAGGAGGGAAAACAGTACACCTCTCTGAACAGTGTCTGGGAGGCTGTGGTTGCTGCTGCACGCAATGTTGATGGTGAACAGATCAAAACACTGACAGAATCCATGGATGGCAGGCTTTTGAGTGTCCTTGCAAAGAAAGGTGGCTATATTGGTCACTGATTTGTTTTTGTTTTGTTTTTGAATGTCAGAAATGTATATTTGTAAATGTTGAGATGTTATATTGGTTTCACTGGTAAAAATAAATAATTGAAATGGGTATATATTTGTTTTTTGTTAAGTTGCCTAATAATTATGCACAGTAATAGTCACCTGCACACACAGATATCCCCCTAAAATAGCTATAACTAAAAACAAACTAAAAACTACTTCCAAAACTATTCAGCTTTGATATTAATGCGTTTTTTGGGTTCATTGAGAACATGGTTGTTGTTCAATAATAAAATTAATCCTCAAAAATACAACTTGCCTAATAATTCTGCACTCCCTGTATTTAACTATCTCGACGAGGAGAAACATTTGCCCCCTTTACTTTTAGAGGCCCATATAACGGTCCTACACAAAGAAGGTAAACCCGCAACGAATCCCAGCAGTTATAGGCCCATCTCACTGCTCAATAGCGACATCAAGGTCTATGCCAAGATATTAGCGAAAAGAATAAACGCTGTGTTGCCATCAATAATACACTTAGACCACGCAGGCTTTGTTCCGCACAGGGAGGCCAGGGACAACACAATTAGAACAATACGCTTAATTGACTATGTAACAACACACAAAGTCCCGATGGCCCTGGTCTCCACTGATGCGGAAAAAGCATTCGATAGGGTGGCATGGCCCTTTCTCAGGAACACACTGCAGGGGTTTGGGTTTGGTACCACTATGATCAATAGAATATTCCACCTGTACACATCACCGTCAGCCAAGGTTAGGGTAAATGGAGTCCTCTCTCAAGGGTTCCAGATCAACAATGGTACTAGGCAAGGGTGCCCACTTTCGCCAATTTTATTTGTATTAGTAATGGAAGTTTTAGCCTCCCAGATTCGTGCTAACCCTAATATAATGGGTGTACATGAAGGACCAAACCAGTACAAATTATCGTTATTCGCGGACGATGTCCTATTGACCCTAACTTCCCCCAAAAGCTCACTCCCAGCCCTTATGATGGAATTCGAACAATTTGGAGCCTTATCCAAATTTTTAATCAACCAACAAAAGTCAGAGATTATGTGTGTGTCTATGTCGCGGATTGACACTCAACACCTTAAAACTATATGCCCATATAAAACGCAACACTCAAAACTGAAATACCTGGGTGTATATCTAACACCCAGGGTGTCACAGTTATTCGAAGCAAATTACAAGCCATTACACACCGCAATATCACACACACTTCAAAATTGGAGAGATAAACCGTTATCATGGTGGGGTAGAATCCAGGCAATAAAAATGACTTTCCTCCCAAAAATATTACATTATACACCATGCAAACGGTACCCACCACACTACCCAAGATATATATATCACAACTACAGAGTAGCATTAACTCATTCATTTGGGGTAGGATAAAACCACATATAAGCGCATCTACCTTATATAGACCACTTAGAGAGGGGGGCTTGGGTGTTCCGAAAGTGGAGTCTTACTACCATGCAACAGCGTTACAACACGTACTTGATTGGCACCAGAAAACAGAAACAAAGGCTTGGATATCCCTAGATTCGCAGATCCTTAGGGCCCCAAAACCCGGCTCTATATGTTGGATAGATAGGGGTCTTAGACCCTTGACTTATCATACATCTCCTCTATATAAACACATATTTGAGATGTGGGATAGCTTAATCCAGAAGTACCCTAAGATTTCCTCACCCCAATCACCACTTACCCCTATCTCACCCAATATGGAACTCACGGGAGGATATGAACGTTTACAGAACACCAAAGTCACGTGGGAACTACCAGAGTCAATACCCTTCATGACCTTATTAGATAACCATAGGCTCAAGCCAAGACAGGATATGTCAAATATATTAAATGGTGCGTTTGCATTGTGGATAAAATATTCCCAGCTTTCCCATTTCTTACACAATAGTTAATGTCAACAAGACCTAACAAGGCCCCTTACCCCTTTTGAAAACCTATGCGCTACAACTACTCCAGTTAGAGGCACCTTATCTATTGCAAAAAAGGTATTGGAACATGCTACACAAACTACACCCCCAGCTTACACCACACACTGGCAGCAAGACCTAAACACCCAAATAGATGAAGAGAAATGGAGGAAAATCTTTATTAACTCCTATAAATCTTCAACCTTCACTAGAATAATCAAGATGAATTTTAAAATCTTGATGCGATGGTATTTGACTCCACATAGACTCCACAGAATATATCCGGCCTCCTCAGCACTATGCTGGAGAGGCTGTGGAGATATTGGGACAATGGCACACATATGGTGGCGCTGCCCTAAACTTACACCCTTCTGGAAATCAGTTGAACAGACACTACAAACACTAGGAGGCACAGAATTCACATTAACACCATTAGTGGCCCTTATGAATTACCCATCGAACTGTAGATGTAAAATACGCCAAAACTTAATAAAAATATGCCTGAACAGCGCCAAGGCACTAATAGCATTAAATTGGAAGTCGACACAAATTCCATCCATCCAACACTGGAAAACAAAAATAGAAGACACTTTACCACTAGAACAATATGGTTACTATAGGAGAGGCCAATTAAATATGTTTTTAGATATAAAATTCTACTGGGAAACAATAACGCAATCATTAGACTCAGATGTGCTAAACACTTAATGGAAAAGGACGTCGCAACTGTGTAGCCACAAAAGTCTCAACACCCAGATTAACAAATATCCTCACAATTGCCCGTAGGGCAACCTGCACAATATTGTTTGAACCCATCATGTCACTAACTGGCTTATACTTTAAACGCACTGACCTAGTGAATCTACATGTGTACATATTTATTAGTCTTTCTTGCTACCTAAGTTACTGTTGAATTGTTAAAAATGGTTTATGTGGTTTTATAAAATCTCTTGATAGTTTTGCGAAACTGGCCCTGTGAAGGGTAACTACCCAAATGCATTCATCTTCCCCTAGAAGTCCTCCTCATTAGCAAATAAGACATTGAAACCCTTGGAGCCTAGGCCCAATAAGACCTGAGTAGGACTCCAAATTTCAAATGGAAGCATTGATGATGCTGGATGGGAACGTTTATTGATTGATCTCCGCTTTATATAGAGATGTTAAATGCATTGTACTCACGTGTTTCTTGTCAAACTATCTGTTAAGCCTCAAACGTGTCATTAATGTATGGAAAACCAATAAAAATTATATTTAAAAAAATATATAATTATATCCAAGTATCATGTTTTTCAGAACAATACATACTGCACAGCTTCCAACCATCTATACTATAATTGTGTTTGTAACGCGTTCGTCGCCATCGCCAGTTGCGCACGGGTCCTCAAAGGAATGTTGGCTGCGCAAGGCAGCCAAAAAAATGTTGAATGCGTGCGCACCCAAAATAATCCACCTGGATTCTTTCACCACCCTGGCATTTTCGGAATCCGCCTGGATGCAGCGTAGGCAAACCCGAAACCATAAAAAAAATATAAGCAATCGCCCGCACAACATTACAATTTACTTCTATTATTTATTTTGCTTCATTGTTTAGATATCCTTAGTTGAAGAAAAAGCAATGCACATGGTGAGCCAATCACACGAGACTTCTATGTGCAGCAACCAATCAGCAGCTACGGAGCATATCTAGATATGCTTTACAGCAAAGAATATCAAGAGAATAAAACAAATTAGATAATATAAGTAAATTAGAAAGATGTTTAAAATTACATTCTCTTTCTAAATCATGAAAGAAAAAATGTGGGTTTCATGGCCCTTTAAACCCTAAACCGCCAAACCCCCACATCGCAATAACCCTAATAAACCTATTAAACCCTAAACCGCAAAACCCCCACATCGCAATAACCCTAATTAATATATTAACCCCTATACCGCCAACCCCCCCACAACGCAAATAACTAATTTAATTACTAAGCCCCTTAACCTAACATCCCCTAAATTAACCCCATATACTACTAAATTAAAATTAAAATAAAAAAACAAACATTAAATTAAAAAAAAAGACTAACATTACAGAAAAAATAAACAAAATTATCAAAAATAAAAAAAATTATACCTAATCCCTATGAAAATAAAAATGCCCCCCTAATCTGAACCACCAATAGCCCTTAAAAGGTCCTTTTGTAGGGTATTGCCTTAAGTTAAACAACTCTTTTACCTCTAAAAAATATCAAGTCCCCCCTAACAGTAAACCCCCCCACCCACCTAACCCCCAAAATAAAAAACCTAACACTAAAAAAACAAAAATGCCCATTGCCCCTAAAGGGGCATTTGTATGGGCATTGCCCTTAAAAGTGCAATCAGCTCTTTTTCAAGCCCAAAAAACCCCCTAATCTAAATAAAAACACCCCAAAAATTAAAATAAAAACGCCTAAACCTAAGCCCCAAATAGCTACTCACTGTTCCTGAAGTCTGGCGGAGAAGGTCTTCTTCCAGACGGATCCAACATCTTCTATCTTCATCCGGAGTGAAGGCGGCACGGAGTAGAGGTGCGGAGCTGTGTTCCTTGATGCCTTGATCCTCAACAGTGTCGGTCTACGGCGGCGTGGAAGCTCCTCTTCATGCGATCGTCTGTCGCACACTGAAGATTGAATGCAAGGTACACCATATTTATTGGGGTACCTTGCATTCCTATTGGCTGAAATTTTAAAATCAGCCAATAGGATGAGAGCTACTGAAATCTACTGGCTGATTTGAACAGCCAATAGGATTTCAGTAGCTCTAATATTGGCTGATTTCAAAATTTCAGCCAATAGCAAGTTACCCCAAATTGATTGAGGTACCTTGCATTCAATCTTCAGTCTGTGACGGACATCGGATGAAGAGGAGCCTCCATGCTGGCGAGGAACGCCGCCGCCAAGGAGTGCCGCCATTGAGGACTGCCGCTGAGGATACAGGCATCAAGGAACACAGCTCTGCACCTCCCCTCCACACCGCCTTCACCCTGGATGAAGATAGAAGATGATGGATCTGTCTGAAAGAAGACCTTCTCCGCCGGACTTCAGAAACAGTGAGTACCTCTTTGGGGCTTAGGTTTAGGCTTTTTTATTTTAATTTTTGGGGTGTTTTTTTAGATTAGGGTTTTTTCGGGCTTGAAAAAGAGCTAATTGCCCTTTCAAGGGCAGTAAAAGAGCTGAATGCCCTTTTAAGGGCAATACCCATACAAATGCCCCTTTAGGGGCAATGGGTAGTTTTTTTAGTGTTAGTTTTTTTTATTTTGGGAGGTTTGGTGGGTGGGGTTTTTTTACTGTTTGGTGGGGACTTAGTATTTTTTAGATGTAAAAGAGCTGTGTAACTTAGGGCAATGCCCTACAAAAGTCCCTTTTAAGGGCTATTGGTAGTTTAGTATTAGATTCGGGGGTGTTTTTATTTTGGGGGGGATTTTTTATTTTTATAGAGATATTAGTTTAGGTTTAATTTTTTTATTTTGGATAGCTTTGTTTATTTTTTTCTGTAATTTTACTTTTTTTATCTTTAGCTTGGGGGTTTGTAGTTTTTTTAAACATAGACTGCCCTCTGGGCAAGCTTATCGCCTAGTATATTATAAAACTGGTGTTGTCATGTAACCAGCACTGTCCAGCATAGCAGAAGTTAACGTTCTTGTAAACTTAATTTAGGAATTCTCTTAGAAAACCGACAAATGTCTGTGGCAATCTGTGAGATTTACTGTACATCACTAACCCCAAGGTATTTCCAGAGCCTGATACCAGCCTTTAAAAGCAATACAACGTGACATAGTTAATTGAAAATAGTATATCACCAATACAGAGATCTGAAGTCATTAACAGGATAAGTAGCCTTGTAAAGAAATATACTTTTATAAGTAATAATGCATTGGAACAATAAAGAATGGAAAATGGATGGTGTTTGATATCAAAATGTTCTTTGCAGCCTAAAGACTTTGAGCAGATTACAAGTGGGGCATTATTTAAGGTTCAAAACGAAAAGTCGATTTTATTCCTGAATCACCAGCAGGACATCCATATAATACAGCTTAAAAATGTATTTATTAAGAACAAAGTTAAAAGCTTTACGCGTCTCAGCAATTATATTGCCCTTTTCAAGAGCAAATCAAATACCAATTTCAAACAAGCTGTAAAGCTATTTCTTTATATATCTGTTTTTTTGGTACAATATATATCTATATCTATATATATAAATAAAAATATATATATATTTATATGATTATATACAGATATAGATATTATCCCCTTATCCCCTTAATGACACACGTCGTACAGGGTACATCATACACAAACTGGTCGATAAAAACCAAAGACGTACCCTGTACGTCGTTAGGGGTTTAAAGCGGCTGAAAGCGATCCTGATCACTTCCAGCCGCTTTCAATGTATTGCTGTTATGCCTCAATATTGAGGCATCACTGCAATACCTTTTTTGGCCCTCTCTGCATCGGCCAGTGATGGTGCCGATCGTTGGTGGGTGGGAGCCGTAGCAGGGAGGTGGGTGGGGGGCCCATCGTTGGAGGGACTCCCGGATCCTGTCCCTGTAGAGCGTGCAAGTGATCGGGAGCGCGCGGGGGATGTGCGCTCCATTAAGTACGGTGAGGGAGGGAGATGTAGAGGGATGTGGAGGTGGAGGTAGAGGGAGGGAGAGGGTGGGAAATAAACTATTCTAAAGGGATCTGGAAGGGTAGGGGGTTGGGGGCAGCTACACTACAGAAAATTGGGGTTTCACCAAACTGGGCAATTAGTTATGAGCAAACTGGGTACTGGCAGACTGGCACCATTTGGCGGTGAAATGGAGCCATGAAATATACCAAAATGGGCCTAGATCAATACTTTGGGTTGTCTACTACACTACACTAAAGTTAAAATTAACCCTACAAGCTCCCTACAAGCTACTTAATTAATCCCTTCC
This sequence comes from Bombina bombina, assembly GCF_027579735.1. Lineage (NCBI taxonomy): Eukaryota > Metazoa > Chordata > Amphibia > Anura > Bombinatoridae > Bombina > Bombina bombina. Next base: position 1,130,578,031 of record NC_069504.1, read on the forward strand.
CTGCTGGGCATAATACAAGTGTGGTGCGCAGCGACATTTAGCTGCCTTCTAATTATAAAAAAGCAACGCCAAAGCCATATATGTCTGCTATTTCTGAAGAAAGGGGATCCCAGAGAAGCATTTACAACCATTTATGCCATAATTGCACTAGCTGTTTGTAAATAATTTCAGTGAGAAACCTAACGTTTGTGAAAAAGTTGGTGAAAAAGTTAGCGATTTTTTTTATTTGATCGCATTTGGTGGTGAAATGGTGGCATGAAATATACCAAAATGGGCCTAGATCAATACTTTGGGTTGTCTTCTAAAAAAAACCATACATACATGTTAAGGGATATTCAGGGATTCCTGGCAGATATCAGGGTTACAACGTAACTATCGCTAATTATGGGAAAAAAAATTGTTTGGAAATAGCAAAGTGCTACTTGTATTTATGGCCCTATAGTTTACAAAAAAAGCAAAGAACATGTAAACATTGGAAATTTCTAAACTCAGGACAAAATTTAGAAACTATTTAGCATGGGTGTTTTTTGGTGGTTGTAGATGTGTAACAGATATTAGGGGTCAAAGTTAGAAAACGTGTGTTTTTTTCAATTTTTTCATCATATTTTATATATTTTTTATAGTAAATTATAAGATATGATAAAAATAATGGTATCTTTAAAAAGTCCATTTAATGGCGAGAAAAACTGTATATAATATGTGTGGGTACAGTAAATGAGTAAGAGGAAAATTACAGCTAAACACAAACACCGCAGAAATGTAAAAATAGCCTTGGTCCCAAACGGACAGAAAATGGAAAAGTGCTGCGGTCATTAAGGGGGTATTATTATTATTATTATTTTACTTTATTTATAACGTGCCAACAGATTCCACATCACTGTCTATGGGTACAAAGATAAAAGTACAGTGCAATACAATATAAAAGACACCAGACAAAGTTTAACAAACAAATACAGGGGGAATTGAGGGCCCTGTTCCCGGGGGAACTTACAATCTAGATGGGTAGGAGGGTGAGAAACAGGAAGTGGGGACTGCAAAGGTGAGAATGATGTTAGTGTGGAGTTAGATGAGGGCAGCTATTAGGCAAGTGGAATTAATTTGTTACTGATTTGGAGATAGGCTTCCCTGAACAAAAAGGTCTTTAGGGATCGCTTAAAGGAAGAAAGGTTAGGAGAAAGTCTGACAGCTCTAGGAAGTGCGTTCCAGATGGTTGGTGCCACACAAGAGAAGTCCTTTAGTCTAGCATGGGAGGAGGTGATGGTAGAAGATGCAAGGAGCAGGTCATTGTTGGATCTTAGGGGGCGGGCTGGAATATATTTGTTGATGAGTGAGGACAGGTAGGAGGGGGCTGCGTTGGTAAGGGCTTTGTAGGTCAGGATGAGAATTTTTAATTTAATTCTGCTGTGAATGGGGAGCCAGTGAAGGGACTCTCAGAGAGGTGCAGCAGATACAGAGCGTCGGGAGTGGTGGATTAGCCTAGCAGAGGCATTTATGATGGATTGAAGAGGGAAGAGGCGGTAGAGAGGGAGGCCAGTTAGTAGGTTATTACAGTAGTCAAGTCGGGAATTTACCAGGGAGTGGATTAGCTGTCTAGTAGTTTCAGCACTCAGAAACGGATGGATTTTTGGAGATATTACGTAGGCAGTTGTGACAGGATGAAGAGAGCAATTGGATGTGTGGTATGAAGGACAGATTGGACTCAAGTGTAACTCCTAGGCAGAGGACTTGGTGTGATGGGGAGATAGTGATGTAACCAACAGTGATTGAAAAGTTAGAAACCGAGGTAGAATTAGAGGGGGGATTAGAAGGAGCTCAGTCTTGGACATGCTGATTTTTAGGTGGTGAGAGGCCATCCAAGAAGAAGTGTCAGATAAGCAGACACTGATGTGAGAAAGGACAGAAGGAGAGAGCGAAGGGGTGGATAGGTAGATCTGAGTATCATCAGCATAGAGGTGATAGTTGAAGCCATAGCTACTGATAAGTTTACCCAGTGAGGAAGTATAAATAGAGAAGAGTAGAGGACCCAGAACAGAGCCTTGAGGTACTCCAACAGACAGAGGCAATGGAGAGGAGGAGTCGCCAGCAAAGGAGACAGAAAAGGACCTATTAGAGAGATGAGTGGATCCAGGAGAGGGCAGTGTCAGAGAGCCCAAGGGAGCTGAGAGTCCATAGGAGAAGGGGATGGTCAATGGTGTCAAAGGCAGCAGACAGGTCAAGTAAGATAAGTATTGAGTAGTGGCCATTGTTTTTAGCAGAAAGAAGATCATTAGTAACCTTGGTGAGGGCAGTCACAGTTGAGTGTTGGGGACGGAATCCAGATTGCAAGGAGTCAAGCAATGAGTTGGAGGACAAGAAGTGGGTTAGGCGATCGAAAACTAGTTTTTCCAGGTCTTTTGAAGCTAGCGGAAGCAGTGATATGGAACTGCTGCCAACTAGGAAAATTAATTATGGGGTGGTAGCTTGCAGGAGAATTGCGGTACAGGGAGGGTTTTTTGAGGATGGGGGTGACCTTTGCATGTTTGAAGGAAGATGGGAATGAACTGGTAGAAAGGGATAGGTTGAGTATGTGAGTAAGAGCTGGAGTGAGGGTAGAAGACAGAAAAGGTATTAGATGTGAAGTGATAGGGTCAGGTGCGGTGGCGAGGGGGAGAAGCAGGTTTAGCCTGTATATTAAGTTTAAAGGTGAGCAGATGGTGGTCTGAGATGGGAAATGGGCGACAGGTGCCATCAGAGAGAGAGCAGAGGTAAGAGAATACTAGATCAATAGAGTGTCCATCGCCGTGAGTAGGGAATAGGGTGGATTGTGAGAGACAGATATATCTATTTTTAAATACATAGAACACATTCTGCTATATGCAGAACACTGAAATGTCAAATATTTACAGTACATACACAGTTAAATATGAATATTGCATAAATATGTTTTTACATGTTTCCATCTACTTAACTTCAAAGGGCTCCAATGCACTTAAATACATATGTACATGCATATATAGACATATATATATATATATATATATAGGTTTGTTTATATGTTTATATTTGTAAGTACATAGATACACATATAAATACATAAATACATATATACACACATAATAGGAATGTATAATAGGAGGAAATTGGAAAGTTGTTTAAAAACAATTTATTCTTACCTCATAAATTCCTTTCTTTCTTGGTGGTTAGAGTCCATGATACCTTACTTGTGGGAATTCATCTCCTGGCCACCAGGAGGAGGCAAAGACACCTCACACCAAAGATTTAAGTATCCCCTCTACTTCCTTTTCCCTCCCAGTAGTACATATAGCCAAGGATAGGAGGAAGAAGTCAGAAAGATAGTAGGGTAAAGAACTGCTGCCAACTAGGAAAATGGGCAGTTCGTGGACTATCACCACCAAAAATGGAAGGAATTTATCAGGTAAGAATAAATTATGTTTTCTTTTTAAGGTGGGATAGTCCACGATTTCTTAGTTGTGGGGACTAATACCCAAGTTGTGGAGTTCACAAAGAAAAACGGGTGGGAAAATAAGCAAAGGCAGACACCTATTTACCAGGAACTACACCTGAAAGACCTTCCTTCAAAAAACTGCCTCCGCTGAGGCAAACACATCAACAACATTTTGTAAAAGTTTGAATAACATCAGTAAGTTGCAGCCTTGCATTTTGTTCTACGGAATCCTCATTAGTAAAATCCCAAGATGTAGAAAAAGAACCTTTGTGAAGGTGGCGATTTTCATGCCTCCTAGTACGCCCTATGAGTCAGGACCTTTATCATGAAACTAAAGAAACAGAAGTAGCTTTCTGATCCTTATGCTTACCTAAGGACAATATAGACATGAAGTATGTTTACTTGCACCTTCCTTTTCTTGAAAGGACTCCTTTCTGGGAGTGATTTTAGCATCGCTATCCATGGGTTTATTTTTAACAGTTCAATGCAAGCTCAGAGTTCACTCAACTTCCTGGAATTTTCAGATTGCTTCTCTGCCTTTTGGCTTAGATCAAGTGTAGTATCTGTTGTTTTCAGTTTAATATCTGATATGTCCCCTACCTAGGGACCATATATTAAAAGGATTTTTGGAACAGGGAGATGTAAGAAGCGCTTGCTCTGTCCACTCCACACATTGGCCTGGTATTGCAGTATCTTCAGGACCGGTGCTCACTACAAAAGCTTTATCCCAAGCTTCTGTGGTTCAGTGTGTGGAGGTTATGGGTCTGAGAATAGCAGCTTCAGATGCCATTCCATTTACCAGGGATCATTTGCATTTTATTCAACTATGTTTACTCAGGCAGTGGAATGGAGTCCATACCAGCTGGATTTAGCTCATCCATCTAGATTAAGCTGTCAGAGATTCTCTTACCTGGTGGATTTTTCACTTTCAAGATTCTCAGGGGATGTGTTTTTTTTTCTTCATAAGTTATGGGAAATAATCACCTCGGATGTCAGTCTCTTCGGTTGGGGCCGCCTGGGGCTCTCGGAGGTCTCAGGGAGTTTGATCTCCTCGTGAGGTTAGAATACCAATTAATATTCCAGATCTCCCAGCTATTTTCAAATCTCTTAGGCATAGCCTCTTCTTAGATCAGTTCCGTTTATTCACTTTCAGCCGTCAGTGGTACAGCGGTAGCATATATCAATCATTCAGGGTGATACTTGCAGTGCTCTAGTGATGCAAAAGCCATTTTTGCAATATGAACTGGGCAGAAGCCCATTAGGGTATCATCTCAGCAATTCCAACAAGAGCAAATTTTCAGCATGTTTGATCCTGCAGGGCGGGATATCCAGTTCTAGTTCAGATGTCCAGAGAGCCCCTGTGGCATTTTTTCTTCAATGTCCCGTTCTTTTATCTCAAGGTCGGTTAATTTAGTTAGGTTTTCCATTCGCTCATTCTAATGTCTCACAGATTGTATGCTTAGTTCTTTCCCAAAGGGGTTTCTCTTGATTCCATAATAGAGACCTTGTTTCAAGCTCTTAAGCCGGTTACTAGATAGATTTAACACAAGGTCTCCTCCACCACAAAGATGGGCATCCAGCACCAGGAACCGGGACAAGGAGGGCCCTGACGTGGAAGAAGATTGTGAAGCGCAGGCGGCGGAAGAAGACTGAGAAGATGGACCCCCAGGATCAAGGGGAGCCTGATTTCACAATGGTGAGTACAACTTTTGGGGTTAGTTAGTGGGGTTTTTTGGGGGTGTTTTTTTTTTAAGCATATTTTTACTGTTCTTTTCTAAAATAGGTTTTGTATATAAATTAATATGAATTTATTTTTTCTTGTGTTTTTTATTGTAAACATAAATATATATTTTTTACATGTATATTTATGTTATAAAAGGCATTAGTATTACAATTGTTTTATTACATAACAGGCATGCAGTTATGTAATACTATAATTATAATGCAACTATATTTTATAATATAAATATCTGTTTTAAAAATATATTTATATTTAACATCATAAACCCATCAAACAAGAATATCTACATTATAATTTATATATCCAGTACTAAAACTAATATGCATTATACATGACCATACATTTTAAATGATACAATATAGTCAAGCCTTGCATTGATATTCAAAATTTAAAGGGACACTAAACCCAATTTTTTTCTTTCGTGATTCAGATAGAGCGGGAAATTTTAAGCAACTTTCTAATTTACTCCTATTATCAAATTTACTTTATTCTCTTGGTATCTTTATTTGAAATTCAAGACTAAGTTTAGATGCCGGCCCATTTTTGGTGAACGACCTGGGTTGTTCTTGCTGATTGGTGGATAAATTAATCCACCAATAAAAAAAGTGCTGTCAAGAGTCCTGAACAAAAAAAAAAGCTTAGATGCCTTAATTTTTAAATAAAGATAGCAAGAGAACAAAGAAAAATTGATAATAGGAGTAAATTAGAAACTTGCTTAAAATTGCATGCTCTTTCTGAATCACAAAAAAATGTTGGGTTCAGTGTCCCTTTAAACTGTTATGCATGTATAATGGTTTAAGTATTGGATATACATTAAAATGTATCACTTAGATTTAGAGTTCGTTAGTCGTCAAAAGCAGCGTTAAGGGCTCCTAATGCTGCTTTTGGTCGCCCGCTGGTATTTAGAGTCAGGCAGGTACAGGTCTACTGCTCACTTCCCTACCGCGAGAGAAGTGAGCGGTAGAGCCTCTACCGACAAGACTCCAACCGCAAAAAAAAGTCAGTAGTTAAGAGCTTTATGGGCTAACGCGTGAATATAAAGCTCTTAACTACTGTGCTCTAAAGCAGTGATTTGCAACCTTTTTTTTGCTGTGGCACACTTTATTACATTAAAAAAATCCTGTGGTACGCCACCATCCCAAAATTTTACAAAATCACACATTGTAGTCTAATACAGGATATATATACAGTGTATATATATATATATATATATATATATACATACACACACACTGTACTGTGCTGTCATGCCATGCCTCCTACATACTATATGTGACATATTGACATTCATTCACAAACAATCATAAAGACTCCCTAAAGACTCTACTGTTCAGGGACGCATACAACCTACGCTAACCTTTCCTAATACCAGTTCCTCTCCTCCACTGCAATCCCCTTAACCCCCTTAGCATGTAAGCCTAAGTGTCCAGCTGTTTGTAGATCACCTTCTTAAGAGCTGACTACAACAGTGCAACTCTTGGCAGGGCCCTCTACCCTATAATTGTTTTGTTGTACTCCCCCTTTGTTTATAGCGCTGCGGAATCTGTTGGCGCTCTACAAATAACCGATAATAATAATAATAATAATCATAATGATTGTCTGTGAATGAATGTCAATGTCATGGTTGTAAATGATGCCTGATGAGCCTGTCACATACCTCCCAATATTTCAAAATTTGAAAGAGGGACACCCCCGCACTGTTGTCAGTCTGCCGCGGCACACCTGAGGATCTCTCACGGCACACTAGTGTGCCACGGCACACTGGTTGAAAAACACTGCTCTAAAGTACACTAACACCCATAAATTACCTATGTACCCCTAAACCGAGGCCCCCCCACATCGCCGCCACTGTAATAAATTTTTTTAACCCCTAATCTGCCGTCCGGACACCGCCGCCACCTACATTATCACTATGAACCCCTAATCTGCTGCCCCTAACATCGCCGACCCCTATATAATATTTATTAACCCCTAATCTGCCCCCCCCCCAACATCGCCGCTACCTAACTAGGTGCCGATCAAGTAGAGTGCAGGATATCAAGTCGCCCTTTTAGTATGTTGTCAGCAATTTGATGGGGCACCTAGGGATATCACTTGTTTAGGGGTACTACCTTCTGGGAGAAATGGGCACTGACTTCCATTTTTTTTTAGCACATCTCTGTGACACATTATTTAAACATTGATTATCATTTTAGAGACATAGCTTTATAGATATAATGGGGAGGTTTACTTTTTAGTATAGTTTATTATAGTGAGGTATTTTTATGACAGTAGGCAGTATGTGAGAGTTAGCTGGGGCGTTCCAGGGGTGTGTAGGTTAGACATTATGTCAGTGTAGGTGGTAATAGGGACTTAGCAGGGCGTTCCAGGGGTGTGTAGGTTAGACATTATGTCAGAGTAGGTGGTAATAGGGACTTAGCAGGGCGTTCCAGGGGAGTGTAGGTTAGACATTATCATGTCAGAGTAGGTGGTAATAGGGACTTAGCAGGGCATTCCAGGGGTGTGTAGGTTAGACATTATGTCAGTGTAGGTGGTAATTGGGACTTAGCAGGGCGTTCCAGGGGTGTGTAGGTTAGGCGTGACATAGGTGTAGACGGTCAGGGGGAGTTAGCGAGGGGGAGCGGGGGGTGTAGGTTAGGCATGATGTAGATATAGGCGTTCAGGGGGAGTTAGCGGAGCATGCTAGTGGGAGTAGCCTGCACTTAGATTCGGACACTTAGACACAAGATCAATATATTCCAATCAGTGAAGTACAGGTTGCAACAATTTTTATAAATCAAATCTTATTGGTGATTTCATATTTGAGCCTTGAACCAAAAATATCTTCAGGTTTAAATTACCATACAGATACTGCCAGCTAACCCACTTAAACACATCGCACAGGTGATCACACATAAAAAGGGAAGCTCAAAGCACACTTTGCGGCCCTCTCTGCATAGGACAGCGGTGGTGCCGATCGTTGGTGGGTGGGAGGTTAAGGAGGGAGGCAGGTGGGTGGCTCATCCCTGGAGGTGGGCGGGAGTGGGTGAGGCCGCTCGGGCACGCTACAGGGAATACATTTAAAAAAAACAAAAAACTTTGTCATTGAGGGGGAAGGAGGGAGTAGGGGCAATGAGAGGAATCCCATGTGGGATCCGTTAACGGAAAGGGATCTAGAAGGGGGTAGGGTATTGAGGGGGGGCAGCTACACTACAGAAAAAATAGGTCTTTATTTATTTATTTTTATAACAATTTGCCAAATTTGCAGCAAACTGGGTACTGGGCCCAGTAAATGTATTCCCCCCTTCACTGCTGGGCATAATACACGTGTGGTGCGCAGCGGCATTTAGCAACCTTCTAATTACTAAAAATCAATGCCAAAGCCATATATGTCTGCTATTTCTGAACAAAGGGGATCCCAGAGAAGCATTTTCAACTATTTGTGCCATGATTGCACAAGCTGTTTTTTAAATAATTTCAGTGAGAAACCTAAAATTGTGAAAAAGTTAACATTTTTTTAATTTGATCGCATTTGGCGGTGAAATGGTTACATGAAATATACCAAAATTGGCCTAGATTAATACTAAGTGGGTGTTAGTGATGGCAAAAATGCTAAAAGAAATTTGGGGAAGTTTTTGTCTGAAGTGCCCGGGCCTTAAGGGGTTACATGTCATCTGAACACAAGTAAGTCTGGGCTCATTATAGGGTATTAAATGTTCATAAACCACTGGTCTGGATTCACCAATGTTTCAGAAACCTTTACTGTGAGACAAATACCTCTGATGTAATTGACCATTTGAAAACAAAATCCCTTTGCAGCAATTAAATCATAAAGAGATTACAGAAGCAATGACAAAGTCCACCAATGGGTTAATAAGCTCTGCTCCATCCCAAGACACTTAATGTAAATTTCACAAATACGATCAACATTTTTTAATACTGCAGTATTCAATCTCACCTGAAAAGCTCAAGAAACTCCACAGTATGCAAACAATTACTATATGTAGTTATGACCAACTGCATGAAAAAGACTCCCAGGACAATTTATACCATAAGGGGTGTGAGAATACCAGTGCTCCAAGGGCGCGATTACATATATACGGCGCAGGCTTCAGCGCAAGTGCTGCAACCCGCGCCGCCCGTAATTTCACCTCACACATCGGGCTATTACATATTCAGCGCCGGCAGTTCATTAAGTGACGTAAGTCGGATAAACTAGCGATGTCCAGAAATGAGCGTAAATACACATTTCTGAAGTCACCAGTGACTTACTGCACTTTAGAAAACCCCCCACAATGCAATAAGCCTAATTAAACTATTAACCCCTAATCCGCCATTAACCCACAACGCAATAAAACCATTAAAACTATTAACCCCTAATCCGCCATTAACCCACAACGCAATAAACCCATTAAAACTATTAACCCCTAATCCGCCTTTAACCCACAACGCAATAAACCCATTAAAACTATTAACCCCTAATCCGCCAAAGCCCACAATGCAATAAACCTAACCCCTAACCTAACCCCCCCTAACCTAACACGCCTAACCTAACACCCCCTAAATAAACCTAAATTACCTAATTTACAAAATACTAAAGTTACTATTAAATTAAAAAAAAACTAACACTACTTTAAAAATACAAATAAACTAAGTATAAATTAAAGGGACAGTCTAATCAAAATTCTGGAGTAGACTGTCCCTTTAAACTACAATTACAGAAAATAAAAAAATCTAAGATTACAGAAAATAATAAAGAAAATTACCAAATTTTACAAAAATTATACCTAATCCCTATGAAAATAAAAAGCCCCCCCAAAATAAAAACACCCCCTAATATAATAAACTACCAGTAGCCCTTAAAAGGGCTTTTTGCAGGGCATTGCCCCAAGATAATCAGTTCTTTTACAAGAAAATACACAACCCCCTAACAGTAAAACCCACCAAATCCCCAAAACCTTACACTAAAAACCCTAAACTACCCATTGCCCTGAAAAGGGCATTTGTTGGGCATTGCCCTTAAAAGGGCATTCAGCTCTTTTACTGCCTACCCTATCTAAATAAAATATAAAAAAACAAAAATCCCTTAAAAAACCCTAAGTCTAACCCCCAAGTGGTACTCACCTGTCCTGAAGTCCGGCGGAGAAGGTCCTGGTCCAGGCGGTGAAGTCTTCATCCAAGTGGCGACCTCTTCTTTCTTCTTCCAGGAACCAACTGGCGCAGAGCGGAGGGCGGAGCTGAAGACCGATGACTGCAGAGCTGAAGACCGGCGACCCTGGAACTGAAGACCGGCGATGTCGGAGCCATGGAGCGTGGAGGATGCTCTTCAAATGATCTCCGCCGTACACTGAATAGGAATTCAAGGTACGCGATTAAAAATGGCATCCTTTGAATTCCTATTGGCTGATTTGAGCCTTCAAATTCAAATCAGCCAATAGGATGAGAGCTACTGAAATCCTATTGGCTGTTCAAATCAGCCAATAGGACAAGAGCTACTGAAATTCTATTGGCTATTCAAATCAGCCAATAGGATTTCAGTAGCTCTCATCCTATTGGCTGATTTGAATTTGAAGGCTCAAATCAGCCAATAGGAATTCAAGGGACGCTGTTTTTAATCGCGTACCTTGAATTCCTATTCAGTGTACGGTGGAGATCGTATGAAGAGGATCCTCCACGCTTCATGGCTCCGCAGTCGCCGGTCTTCAGTTCCAGGCTCGCCGGTCTTCAGTTCCAGGGTCGCCGGTCTTCAGCTCCGTGGTTATCGGTCTTCAGCTCTGCCCTCCGCTCCGCGACAGCTGGTTCCTGCAAGAAGAAAGAAGAGGTCGCCGCTTGGAAGAAGACTTCACCGCCTGGAACAGGACCTTCTCCGCCGGACTTCAGGACAGGTGAGTATTTTAAGGGATTTTTGTTTTTTTTAATTTTATTTAGATAGGGTGGGCAGTAAAAGAGCTGAATGCCATTTTAAGGCCAATGCCCAACAAATGCCCTTTTCAGGGCAATGGGTAGTTTAGGGCTTTTAGTATTAGGTTATTTTATTTGGGGGGTTTGGTGGGCGGGGGTTTTACTGTTAGGGGGGTTGTGTATTTTCTTGTAAAAGAGCTGATTATCTTGGGGCAATGCCCTGCAAAAAGCCCTTTTAAGGGCTACTGGTAGTTTATTAGATTAGGGGGTGTTTTTATTTTGGGGGTGCTTTTTTATTTTAATAGGGATTAGGTACAATTTTTGTAAAATTTGGTAATTTTCTTTATTATTTTCTGTAATCTTAGATTTTTTATTTTCTGTAATTGTAGCTTAAAGGGACAGTCTACGCCAGAATTTTGATTAGACTGTCCCTTTAATTTATACTTAGTTTATTTGTATTTTTAAAGTAGTGTTAGGTTTTTTTAGTTTAATAGTAACTTTAGTATTTTGTAAATTAGGTAATTTGGGTTTAGGGGGTGTTAGGTTAGGGGGGTTAGGGGTTTGGTTTATTGCGTTGGGGGCTTTGGCGGTTTAGGGGTTAATAGTTTAATAGGTTTATTGCGTTGTGGGTTAATGGCGGATTAGGGGTTAATAGTTTTAATAGGTTTATTGTGTTGTGGGTTAATGGCGGATTAGGGGTTAATAGTTCATAAGTAATTGCGATGTGGGTTTGATGGCGGATATAAGGGTTAATAGTTTAATTAGGCATATTGCGTTGTGGGGGGGTTGTCGGTTCAGGGGTTAATACTTTTATTAGTTACGTTGTAGGTTTAATGGCGGATATAGGGGTTAATACACTTTATTAGTGATTGCGGTGGGGGATTGCAGTTGACAGGTAGATAGACATTGCGCATGCGTTAGGTGTTAGTTTATATTTTACAGGCAGTTATGGAAGTTACGGTGTTTCCATACTCAGCACAAGGCCTGCTGCGGCTGCCTTGTTTGGCGAGGTGAAAATGAAGTAAAATCTCTCCATTTTCGCCACGTAAGTCATTGCGCTGAATATTGGATACTGATTTGCGACGCGGTCCCTTTAAGCTACAATTACAGAAAATAAAAAAATCTAAGATTACAGAAAATAATAAAGAAAATTACCAAATTTTACAAAAATTATACCTAATCCCTATTAAAATAAAAAAGCACCCCCAAAATAAAAACACCCCCTGGGGGGGCGGAGCTAGCCTGTGAGGATAACGGTCGCAACTTAACAGAGCTCCAGCTTGTTTAACTCTATATAAAGTTTAAATGTAGTTAATTTGCTCATATTTCAGCACTCAAAAACACTTTTGTGGAACAGAAGCTGGGCTGATCTAAAGTATACCAGTTTGGACATTTCCCTGCTGATTCTACCTGTTACGGTTGCCTCCAGGCTGGCTGGAAGTTGGACCGTAGAAAAGGATGCTCCTAGCGCTCACCAAAGAATCATCAGCACCATAGTCAGCAATCCCTGTAGTGATATTAGCTGAAGCTGTCCCCTACAAACATGAGTCAAAGCTGCAAGTTAGAGGGACAGAAAATAGGTCTGATGTGCTGGAGCACACAGCCTGCTTTTTATTGAGGTTACATGCAAACAGGACACTCTCAGGGGGAGGCATAAAATCCCCCATCACACATTTGATATTAGATAGAGACACTCCCTTTGACAGGCCACAACATTTACTTCAGCAGATAACATTACACACACTAAAACAATGCAGTCCACCTTATCAATACTAGTCTGATTAGACAATGGGAAAGTTGATCACTAAACCTAATTAGAGCTAATCCCAGCAGACTTGTATTTAGAATAGGTTTCTTGAAGCTGAACAAAATTTAACTCTTAATGGCACACAATGAAACTGAACCAAGTGGGAGAAAGCCAGGGACAAGTCATTTCACAGGTCTGGGGACATAGTCTTAAAGGGGCATTGTTCATTAAAGTCACAATATGTCCCCAGATGGTTCTTAAAGGGCCACACACACCCAACAAAAGTCAATATGTCCTCAGGGGCACAATCTTCCAGGGGCCATAGTCATGTGGAAGGAGGCTGGCAAATAGGCTTCTCCAAAATCCAGGGAAGCAGGGCAATTTTTCATTTAAAGGGCCAGTTACAAACAGCAGTTTGTAACATATCTCCCCTTTTGGAGGGAGACTAACCAGGCACCTGACCTTCTGCCGGTCAGTGCCCAAGTTAGTCTCGCAACCCACCCACAAATAATCGCTAGCAGCAAAGTAGCCCCCCCACAATACGTAGTACTGGCCTGTAAGTTCCAGGTTGCAGGATGAAAGTGCAGCATCCTCGGCCTTCCTGGCGCAGCTGGGCAAATAGCTGATGGTACTTGGGGGGCAGAGGCCAGCGGCACTCTGCCCTGGTGCCAGCGCTTCTGCTGGGGTGAGGGGTTTGCAGGCCAGTCCTGTAACAAGGGGGTCTGTAGGGCAGAGGCCAGCAGCGCTCTGTTCTGATGCCAGCTCTTCTGCTGGGGGAATTGGGGCATAGTCCTGCCCGGTGGCAAAGGGAACGTGGGGGTCAGTGGGGGTTAACATCTCCACTGTTAACCCTGGGCCCAAGTTAGGAGTTAGCTGGGGAGGGGGAGATTGGCTTACCTCCTCCTCCTGATACTCCGGTGGCCGTTGGGAAGGGAGGTCGATGCTCTCCGCTTCCTGTGGAACATGCTGCGGCTGGGGAGAGAGACCGGTTGTCTCCTCTCCCTGGAAGGCACACTCCGGCTGGGGAGGGAGGTCGATGCTCTCCCCTCCCTGTAGCTGGGTCTGTCGCTGGGGATCTGGGCCGCCTGCCCAGCATCCCTGTAGGGCCGGTAGAGAGACTGCGGTCCCATCTCCACCTGCCTGCTGGGGGTCCTCCCAGGACCAGTCTATGAGGCCTGCTGCCTCTGGTATCTCTGGCTGGGGAAGGGGACTGGTTGTCTCTTCCCTCTGCACGGTATACTGCCGCTGGGGAGGGAGGTCGCTGCTCTCCTCTCCCTGTGGAACATGCTGCGGCTGGGGAGAGAGACCAGGTGTCCATACCCTCAAACTCCACAGTTGGCGCTCAAAGGCTCGTGCTGCTTCGTTCTCAGTAGCCAATTCCCGGATGAGGCGACTGACTACCTCCTGCGCAGGGTCTGGACCATATCGGACTAGCCGCCTCTTTACCTCTGGAACGAAATCCGCGCCCTCATAGCGACGGATCAGGTTGAGGTGCTCTTCACAGGGTTCTGACCAGTATCTTGTCAGCTCCATGCTGCTGTAGGTAGGGACGCTGTGCAGTGGCTAGCGTTGCCCTCAATAACTTTCCTACGATACCAGTGCTGTTGTGGTGCTGCTCCTTGCGCTAGGACGCCAATCCCACCGCTGCCGCCAAATGTTACGGTTGCCTCCAGGCTGGCTGGAAGTTGGACCGTAGAAAAGGATGCTCCTAGCGCTCACCAAAGAATCATCAGCACCATAGTCAGCAATCCCTGTAGTGATATTAGCTGAAGCTGTCCCCTACAAACATGAGTCAAAGCTGCAAGTTAGAGGGACAGAAAATAGGTCTGATGTGCTGGAGCACACAGCCTGCTTTTTATTGAGGTTACATGCAAACAGGACACTCTCAGGGGGAGGCATAAAATCCCCCATCACACATTTGATATTAGATAGAGACACTCCCTTTGACAGGCCACAACATTTACTTCAGCAGATAACATTACACACACTAAAACAATGCAGTCCACCTTATCAATACTAGTCTGATTAGACAATGGGAAAGTTGATCACTAAACCTAATTAGAGCTAATCCCAGCAGACTTGTATTTAGAATAGGTTTCTTGAAGCTGAACAAAATTTAACTCTTAATGGCACACAATGAAACTGAACCAAGTGGGAGAAAGCCAGGGACAAGTCATTTCACAGGTCTGGGGACATAGTCTTAAAGGGGCATTGTTCATTAAAGTCACAATATGTCCCCAGATGGTTCTTAAAGGGCCACACACACCCAACAAAAGTCAATATGTCCTCAGGGGCACAATCTTCCAGGGGCCATAGTCATGTGGAAGGAGGCTGGCAAATAGGCTTCTCCAAAATCCAGGGAAGCAGGGCAATTTTTCATTTAAAGGGCCAGTTACAAACAGCAGTTTGTAACACTACCTAAAAGAAGTTACATCAGCTTGTGTGGCACAATATACCCCGCTTGCCTAATACTTCGCAGAGATAATCTCCGGAGGGTCGGGGCTCCGCTCCGGAGACACAGCAGAGAACGGCTGTTCAAGCGGCACATAAGAATACAGCAATTACCCAGTCGCAGCTACTGCCAGATACTGCCTGAGATAAGGTGAAGCGCCCGGCCTGAACGAAGTGAAATTCGGCGCGAAAAGCCGCCATATTGCCGCTCCATCATACGGCTCACCTACGCCCAGCTGCATCAAGGCCGCAGAGCTCCATCACTGTGGGAGTGCTCCTTAGAATTTTCCTTACCTGCTCCCTTAGACCCGGAGAGAAGTGCCGCTACCGGAGCTGTCTGCACTCTGTCACAGCTGAGACACATCGTGACCCGGGGAGATCCTGCAGCAGCCCTCGGTGACACAGCCGGCCACATCGCATCTACCCGATGCTTTCAAGGATACTTGCAGTGAACGCATAGCACTCCGGAGGGTCGGGGCTCCGCTCCGGAGTGCCATATATCATACCTGCCTCCTTCTGAAGTACTACTCGGATCGGACCCAAGTCTACCTCACTGCCCGCAAGACCTGCACTGCTCACGCCTGAAATACTTGGCCCATCTCCGGACTCCGGCTCCTGTGCTGATCTGGTGAGATACCGGGTGGGCTAGATAAAGGGACTGCCACTCTGAATTGTTTTTTTTTTTCCTAGGCGCAAAGGGCCTCCACTATACCTGCAGCGTTCTCAGTCAGCTGCATCACACAGAAACTTACATGCATGGTTAGTTACGAAGGAGTCTGAAACACTCTGCTAGCCCCCTACTGCCCTATAAAAGTTCCTGGCTCGCCTCTAATACCTAGGCACCTCAAATAAAAAATCCTAAAAGCTCCAGGGCACTTTGCCTTTGCAAGCAAGGGTGCAAAGGTTCTGTTTAAGGAGATACGATAGGCAATTACAATAAAACATTCCCTTATAAGTGCAAAAGAGCTACACAGGTTTTAAGGTGAAAGCAGTTCTGTGGGGTAGCCCTCAAGCACGATAGAAACCCTGTGGTTACCTTAGACCTACCCTGATACTGCCTGGGGTCCTGCAAGCAATACTTGACTGTAGGGGTCGTGAGGAACTCCCCAATTTACCACCTACAAGTGGGGTGTTCTATATATTCATTTTGCCCTACTGATAACTCTCAGGGATAATCTGTTATTGTGACTTGTCTCATCACACCCTGAGGTGCTGCCCTCTTTAAAAGGATACATACCTGCAGCATAGCTCCAGTAAGACTGAGCAACTTCCACTGTCACAACAATCTATAATACTACTGTGTGAAGTTATAGCTGCTGCGTCAGCCTGTATGTCTTTGGGCTCTCAGCCCAAAGTGGAGTGTAATTTATTTATCATACCTGCCTAACTTTTATCTCTACCAACAGGTCCTACCTAATACAACTGTCTCTATAACGATAGTCTCCAGGTTGGACACCTAAAAGGCTGCATTTGACTGACCTTTTGTACTAGGCTTAAAGTGCAGTAATACTCTTATATAAGCTGGACTCACTAATACTCATTTCTCTCCCTCCAGTATTGTGTCATATGTTCCTTTCAATTTGGCATTAGTTGTGTAGATGAATACTGTTAGGTTGTCTGTGTAAACTAATCTCGGCCTTTCCTCTACAGGTATTTTTGTATAAGGGTCTGTACATGCTTAAACTACAAGCACAACTACGCTACCCATTTTTTTTCTAGAGATTTCATTAAGACACACACTCCTAGATAAGCTGCCATCCAGCAGATGCTACAAAAAGCCACACCGCTCAAGACTGGTGCACTAGATCCAATTTAAAGCATCTTAGTATCACTAAAGCATCATAAAGGTGTAACCCCCTGGATAAGCAGCTATTCAGCAGATACTATAGCATAGAGCCCAATCCCCTAGATACTCTCTGACACTCTCTCCATCCATTTCCTGCTGTACTAAGGGACAGCAGGTCATACCCTCAATTCCTTTTCCCGTCCTGGCCAAGTGAGGGCAATCTCCCTGGAGGGAGTGTCTACAGAGCTCTTCATTCCACCCACCTTTGAAAAGGGCTTACTTTGCTCTGAATATACAGTGGATTATCCAGCAGAACCTTACTATGGCTAGCGGAGCACTGCTAGCTATGGCTACCTAAACCAAGATTGACGTCAGGGGGACTTAAGCTTCACCCTATTCACCATTGTTTTACTTAAATATATCATATCCTGCAGACCTAGTGTCTCAAGAACTGACTTTGGCAGAAGTCATAATCCTGAAACCATGTCCCAAAACTCCAAAAGGAAAACTAAACCGTCTCACACCTCTGGAAAAACTGTCGCAGATCACTTTAAAAACCATCATGCTGGGAAAACTCAAATGTACAGAGACTCCACTCCCGCTTTGGAGGGCAGTGAATCTGAAGGCAGTATAGACTCTCAACCTCCTATGTCAGATACTCTATCTGCAAACATTGTAGATGTCCTAACCAGACGAATGAATCTCCTTCAAGAGACACTGACAAAGGAAATTAAGGGATCCACAGCTGAGCTCCGAAGAGAGATTGGAGCTTTAGGAGAACGTACTGAAACTCTGGAGCGTAAACAAGAAGATCTTGCTGTGGACCATGCTCACTTACAAGCCTATTCCCAAAATCTTGCAATTCAAATATCGGACCTAGAATTGAAACTAGCTGATATGGAAGACCGCTCCCGCCGGAATAATCTGAGATTCTGCGGAATCCCTGAAGAGGTTGGCCCCCAAGAACTGGAGTCATATGTTTTGGAGTTTTGTAATATCTTCTTCACCACTCCAGAGAAGCCTGACCTCCTACTAGACAGAGTCCACAGAGTAGCACGACCTAGAACTGTCTCTCAAGAAAAACCTAGAGATGTTCTAGCTAGGATCCATTTTTTTACCCACAAGGAGAAGATAATGAGAGAACTGGCCAATAAACCGCAACTCCCTGAGAAGTTCCAACAAATAGCGGTGTTCCCGGACATTTCCAGCTATACTTTACAAAAGAGAAGGTCCTTTAGGACCATCACCCAAATTCTGAGAACAGAGAATATTAGATACAGATGGGGATACCCGACAAGGCTTATAGTTAGTAAAGATGGTGAGACACACACAATTTTCACCCCTAAAGAAGGCTTTGACCTGCTCCAAGACTGGGGCTTAGCATTCACCAAACCCCGAAAGGACATTGGTTCTCTGCCCCCTAAAGATAGGTCAGCTATTATGGACATGGTCCAAACTTCATCAAGATCTACTGCAAAGGACACTCCTAATGTCACTGACATCCGGGCAGGTGCCCCAGACTTCACCACTAGACTACAAAAGCCCACCAAGTGATACAATAAAGAGCCCTAGTGTTAGGCTAGTGCACATGACTATATTGTTAGCTATATTTATCGTTAGATAGGAATAACTGGAAGGAAAAAGGATTGTTACATAGCTCACTGAATGGTAAATCACTAATCCTGACCTTTAGCTGATAACTATGTATATATTGTTCAATGTTGCTCCCAGGTATGGGTTGCCTGGCACCTGAGGGACATGTGGGGACCCGTGACCTCCCGCAGGATAAAGGACGCTTGTCCAACAACACCTGCTCTACTATCTTACCCTATTTCCTCCGACGGGACTTCGGGGGTCTCCCCATCTCCTCTCTCTCCAGTGCCACAGGTGACTTAATCTCTCTCAGACACCCAAATGTTATTGATCGAGACTATATGGTGAGTTAATGGTGTCTATAACAGGTTTTACGTTACTAACTCTACATGGTGATATTCCTACTGATCTGCAGCCAGCACGTATATACATAATGATAGGTTATTCTATGCGTTAGTTATATTCTAAAAGGTAGATACTGGTATATGTATCATCAAAGGATAACTGAATAGATCTAGCCCATCATGGGCATATATGTAAATATTTCTAAATATAATTTCCGGGTATCAGCTGCCTAATGTGCAAAGAACATGGGGAGACCTGTGACTTCCCATAAGCGAACGGGTGCTTACCCAGCAGTCCCTGCGTTACTCATTTCTTGGCCATTTGGTCATGCTGGGACTCACGAGCTCTCCCCATGTGGTTTGTTTTCAGTTCCACAGGTTATGTACTCACTCTCAGACACCTATAAACTTCGGACCTAAGTTATATGACGATGTTATAGTATTTACAATGTTATTGGTATCACTAGTTTAACGTGCTGCTAGGCTTGCAGTGCTGTGATGTGTTTATTTAGTTTAATGAACAACCTTTGGTGTATTCCTTATATTCACAATCCCCCAATGACAGTCAATCTTTACATACAAGTTTAATACTTGTACTACCCCCCCCCCCCCCCCCACATACGCAAATTTTATTTGTGTTATCCCCTAATACGGGGACTGGAGAAGTCAGTTTGGTATTCAGCCACACTTCTCCTTTTGGTGATCCAGCGGTTCACCATATTGAATAACATTGTTAAAACCTCATACTACCAATTTAGATTCGACTGATCCAAAGCCCTGGACACTTACTATTTTAATTGAAGTAACTTGGTGCCCCTCATTGTCCACTGTTTATTATATCTCTTTTTTATCATTCTCTAGGTGAAACTAAGCTCCCTAGGGGAAATAATCCTCGTAATAAAGGAAACGATAAACCAGTTTTGAGCCCGGCAAGGGCCACAATCAGGTGCGCAGGTCCAGGCAGGGTAAGTCTATCATCAAAACCCTCCCCTCTATCCTCCCTCTCCCTACCTACCACTCCCTCCCTCCCCCAAGTTCAAGATGGCGTCAACCCCTAATCATATATCCTTTGCAACATTAAATGCCAAAGGATTAAACTCACAAGATAAGAGAAGCATGCTTACCAACACCATGAAATCTCTGAAAGTACAAGTCATGTTTTTACAAGAGACACACTGGCTGGAGTCAAACCAGACTCCATACAGGACCCCAGAGTATCCTGTAGTGGTTCTAGCTTCTCACACTGAGAAATCTAGAGGAGTTGCGATAGCTATACACAAATCTATACATTTTGACCACATTCACGCAGAGAGAGATAGCCAGGGACGATTTCTACTGCTCAATTGTAAATTGAACGGTGTACTGTTCACCCTGGTCAACATCTACGCCCCGAATCAAATGCAAACTAAGTTCCTGAAAGATGCCTTGTCTAAAATTGAGAAACACAAAGCTGGGACTATTATACTAGGGGGGGACTTTAATATGATATGGGACCCCCTACTAGATAAGAAAGTTCAAAGCGGGAAAACAATAGACACGTACTCTGTGACTACTGCTAACAAATTTCGACAACACATTATCCAACATAATCTATATGATATTTGGAGGGCACTACACCACAATGATAGAGACTACACATACTTTTCTAGACCACATAATTCGTACTCGAGACTCGACCATTTCTTCACTGACTCATGGACGCTTAATAGAGTCCTAACGTCTCACATTAAGGTCTGCTCATGGTCAGATCATGATATTTTGTCATTTACGCTCTCTACTGACTTAGCCACAGAGACTAGACCTAGCTGGAAACTCCCAAAACAAATGCTTCAAGATAAAACGTTTAGAATGTCCCTCCAAGCCTCTATTGTTGAGTTTCTAAGAATAAATGAAACCCCGGATATGTCCTCCCAAACTATTTGGGCTGCTCTGAAAGCTTACATCAGAAGGATCTGCATTCGACGGCAGGCGATGCTACGACGTCAAGCAGGTCTGCCCGTCGGCCTCCTCATGGCTGAACTTCGCGCTGTAGAGCAGGAGAATAAAAACTCCCCAACTACAAGCCTAGCTGATAAAATTAAGGAATTGCGAACGCAATTGGCAGATAGAGACTTGCAAAGAGTTAAAGAATCTTATGCTAGATTCAAGAAGCTGATGTATTGCCAAGGTAATAAGGCCTCAACCCTCCTTGCTCATAAATTAAGATGCAGGACAGCGGCGGGTAGGATCTTATCACTCCAGAGAGGTGACAGCTCGGTCTACTCACCTAAGGACATTGGGGAGACGTTTGCGGAATATTACTCTAACCTGTATCACCTCAAGCCCTCGATGACTGCTAAAGAGTCCTCCTCGTGTGAAATGGTACATTTCTTACGAAGGCTGGGCCTACCATCCCTCGCAGATGAGGATGGAGAGGCACTTAAAGCCCCATTCTCCCTAAATGAGCTTAGTTTAGCCATTAAACACTCCCAAAATAACAAGGCTCCAGGTCCCGATGGGTACCCAACAGCCTTCTATAAACTGTTTAAACCGGAACTCCAGGGGATCCTCCTCAAGGTCTTTTCGGAGGCCCGAGAGGCAGGCTCATTCCATAAAGAATTCCTGCAAGCAGTAATTTTGCCCATACCGAAACCAAATAAAGACCCCTCACAATGTACGAGCTACAGACCAATATCCTTGATTAATGGGGATGTAAAGCTATATGCAAAGCTATGGGCTAACCGCCTCAATAGCCTGCTCCCAAAGGTGATTCATACAGACCAAGTTGGTTTCACGTTCGGCAGAGAAGGCCCAGACAATTCTCGGAAAACGCTGAACATACTCACAGAAGCCTCCCGACTGAGGACACCCATGCTGGCCCTGTCGCTAGACGCAGAAAAAGCGTTTGACAGGGTCAGATGGGAATACCTATGGCACACGCTTGCTCAATTTGGCATGCCAGAGATCGTGATTAAAGCAATTCGAGCCCTGTATTCTTGTCCCTCAGCAGTAGTTAAAGGTATGGGGTTTGCCTCCCCGGAAATATGTATCACCAACGGCACCAGACAAGGATGCCCCCTGTCTCCTCTAATTTTTTCCATGGCCATTGAACCTTTAGCTCAGGCTATTAGACAATCACCTGCAGTAAGAGGGGTCCAGCTTGGAGGCACTACTGCGAAGATCGCACTATACGCGGACGATGTCACGCTCTTCTTAACAAACCCAATAGGCTCCCTGCCAGTACTCTTTGATATTGTTTCTGAGTTCGGAGCCCACAGCTACTACAAAGTTAACGTCACCAAAACAGAGGCGTTACCGGTAAGCATGCCAGCGTTTGAATTGGAAATTTTACAAACACTGTACTCCTTCCAATGGTCATGAACCTCCATTCGGCACTTAGGGGTACAGCTAGGTCCGGACCCGAAATTGGTTATTTCTATTAACTACACAACCCTCATTAAAGAGGTCACTGAGCTCACATCTTCGTGGAGCCTTAAAGAAATTTCGTGGTTGGGCCGCATTGCATCCTTCAAAATGACGATCTTACCAAAAATTCTGTACTATTTCCGCTGTATCCCTCTTAATGTACCTACTGCTTTTATAGACAAGCTCCAATCTCTTGGGCAACAATATATCTGGAATAAGTCCAGGCCCCGGATAGCGGCAAAGATTCTCCAAAAGAGATATGAATATGGAGGAGTTGCAATGCCTAACGTACGTGGATATTACGAGGCAGCCAGGCTTTCTCATATCACGGCATGGGCAGATAAGGGAGAACAGCAAGGCTGGAAAAACATAGAAACTTCGAACCTTCCCCTAGGCCTAAGATTGGCAGACTTACCCTGGATCCCTAAGCATTGTGTTGACAGCTTAGGAATACAAAATATCATTATCAGGGACAATCTGAAAGTCTGGTATAGCCTCAGAAACCTCCGCGACATCGCCCCACACCCATCTCCCATTCATTCTATACCGGCCTTACTGGCGGCTCTTCCTGATACACACATACAGCAGTGGAGGGACTTAAACCTCAAAGTGGTCTCCTGTGTGTACCCCTCGAACACCTTAATCTCACCTCATAATATCAATACCATAATCCCAGAGCCCCCCCCGTGGGCATCCTTTGAATATTCGAGGCTCTACACCTTTATGACATCTTGGGGATTCCCCAAAACTCTAAACAGACCCCTGACTAATTGGGAAAAGCTATGGCAACTCCCTATTAAGACCCCTAGGCTCATATCGTCTCACTACGATCTTCTACAGTCGTCCACTAACAAAGACAGACCATGGCAGATAAGGGCTTGGGAAGGTGATTTATCCAGACCAATTTCAGATAAAGATCTATCCATAGCCATGACGTTGACTAAAAAGACAGTACACTGTGCAAATACACTAGAGGCTTACATGAAATTATTCCTAAAATGGTACTATACTCCCACAAGGCTGTCACAGATGTTCCCCACAGCGCCTCCTCTATGTTGGAGGGAATGCATGCAAAGGGGCTCAGACATGCATACTTGGTGGGATTGCCCAAAGCTGGTGCCTCTCTGGACTCAGGTAGAAACCCTCTGTGCTAACCTGGGGCTATCTGTCCCACTAACTCCTGCAATCGCTCTTTTACACATTTTCCCGAGGAGCGTCCCAACCCACGTCTCTAAATTGGTCATCTTCATCCTAGTGGCCACGAAACTGGCGATAGCAAGAGCCTGGAAACAAACCCAGCCCCCAGACATAACGGCTGTCACATCTGTAATGCAGGTGTACGCCACAATGGAACAAAGCTTCTATTCCCATATGG